>NC_139644.1:10171022-10173522 GCF_964638095.1 Poromitra crassiceps
TGCTCCAGTAGAGTTGCTTTGAAACAGGTAACAGCTTTGACTGCTCCAGTAGAGTTGCTTTGAAACAGGTAACAGCTTTGACGGCTCCAGTAGAGTTGCTTTGAAACAGGTAACAGCTTTGACGGCTCCAGTAGAGTTGCTTTGAAACAGGTAACAGCTTTGACGGCTCCAGTAGAGTTGCTTTGAAACAGGTAACAGCTTTGACGGCTCCAGTAGAGTTGCTTTGAAACAGGTAACAGCTTTGACGGCTCCATTAGAGTTGCTTTGAAACAGGTAACAGCTTTGACGGCTCCAGTAGAGTTGCTTTGAAACAGGTAACAGCTTTGACTGCTCCAGTAGAGTTGCTTTGAAACAGGTAACGGCTTTGACTGCTCCAGTAGAGTTGCTTTGAAACAGGTAACAGCTTTGACGGCTCCAGTAGAGTTGCTTTGAAACAGGTAACAGCTTTGACGGCTCCAGTAGAGTTGCTTTGAAACAGTTAACAGCTTTGACGGCTCCAGTAGAGTTGCTTTGAAACAGGTAACAGCTTTGACGGCTCCAGTAGAGTTGCTTTGAAACAGGTAACAGCTTTGACGGCTCCAGTAGAGTTGCTTTGAAACAGGTAACAGCTTTGACGGCTCCAGTAGAGTTGCTTTGAAACAGGTAACAGCTTTGACGGCTCCAGTAGAGTTGCTTTGAAACAGGTAACAGCTTTGACTGCTCCAGTAGAGTTGCTTTGAAACAGGTAACGGCTTTGACTGCTCCAGTAGAGTTGCTTTGAAACAGGTAACGGCTTTGACTGCTCAAATAGAGTTGCTTTGAAACAGGTAACAGCTTTGACGGCTCCAGTAGAGTTGCTCCCACTGTGTGTAACTGTATGACTGTGAAGCAGAAAACGGTGAGTTGCTGTAAAAGAGCATGGAGCTGAGTTGACTTTCCCCGAATAAATGAATAAATAAAGGTTAAACAAATCATCATCATTATCACCCCCACCATTACCTCCACCACTCCTCTTTGCATTCCATCTCATTCCCTGGCTGAACTGGCACCTCGCAGGCGCAGCCTCCTCGCATGTGGTCCGCCCGTCCTGCTACACCCTCATTTTCTGGGAGAGTGGTCCCTGCGGGAGCCTGACCTATCTGCAGGCCTGGGATAATGGATGATGGAAGTCAGGCTCCATCATGGCCACCAATCTGCTCCAGCGAGGACCCCTGGCCCTGCTATATAGCCCGCCGCTCACTCAGCACTGATGGCTCCTCGCTAACCCCGTGCCCAGGAAATATAAAGTACTGAAGCCTTGTGGTGCCAGAGGGACCGACTGAACCACGGAGGACTTACAGTATGGATCATTCACGCTGAAAACAGCTCAGATCGACATTTTTTCATTGGTCCTACCCGAAGAGGCAACCTCCGTGGCTGAAGAATGATGCCACCCCCACCCCCACCCCCTTAAGTGGCTTAAAACAGCATTCTTTATCATAGCCAGCAGGGGGCGACTCAACTGGCTGCAAAAAGAAGTCAATCGGAAAATGACCTCAATACCTTACTAGGCTGAACACTTTCAAGCCATCTGATCCAGTAGAGTTTGACAGAGTAGAGAGGTTGTGGGTTCAATCCAAAGGCCAGGCATTTTGAAGAAAGATTCCAAAACTCTGAGAAAACTTGTCTGGAAGTGTTTTGACCCAGTGCTTTACAGCTACATGAAGTGTTTGAGGTTGTGGGTTCAATTCTGGATACCAGAGTCTTTTAATCAACTTCCCAAGTAAAGGTTGAAAAGCTTTGAGGAAAAGGTGTGATTCCTTTAAGACTCAGTGGCTCATAGTGTTGCAACCATTGATTTGCAGTTTATGGTTGGAAGGCTCCTTGAAAATGTTGAGGTTGTGGGTTCGAGCCTGAGTCAGTGATGATTTAGTTTAAACAAACATCCCAAGTAAAGATTGAAAATCTCTGATGTAGCTCATAGTGTTGGAAGCATTGTCTATGGTGAAGGCTACCTGAAAGTTTTGAGGTTGTGGGTTCGAGCCTGGAACTCTCAACTTCCATGTAGTAGCTGTGTAACCCTGTAAGCCAACTGGATCAGACTACTTCCAAACATATTTTCTCTGACTTTTGTCATCTTTCTTTCTTCAGGATGTTGGCTTTTAAAATGTCCAGCCTTGGTATTGAAGGCACAACCTCTTAACTTGCATGTAGCTGTCAAACTCTACGAGCCACAGGGTCTCACAGATTGAGCAGCTTTTCGTCCGAGCTTTTCAATCTTGACTTGAGGTGTTGGCTTTGAAAACTCAGAATGGAAAGTGGGCCGGGCCTGAAATCCTCCAGGCAGCCTTCCAACACCATGAGCCACTCTGCCTTTCAGCTTCACAGCCCTTTTGTCACATCTTTTCAATCTTTACTTGCAGTGTTGATAATAATAATAATAATAATAATAATAATAATAATAATAATAATAATAATAATAATAATAATAATAATAATAATAATAATAATAATAATAAAGGTAATAATAATAATAATAATA
>NC_139644.1:10178522-10243522 GCF_964638095.1 Poromitra crassiceps
TGCTTGAGCTGAATTTAAAGGTCAACTCAAAACAAACAATGAAATTAACTTTGAAATTAAAACTGAATCTTAGGCTACTAAATTTCATCAGCACACAGTAAAGGAAACTTGTCTTGAACTCAGCTGACTGTCTAGTCCTAATCCCTGTTGTGCAATGTCCCTTTTCAGTGAAGTTTTAGTTTTTGTTAAGAGTATGGACTTTTAATCTTGACCTTGTTGGTAGGCAATGGCCCTTTTTCAGTCAAGCATTTTCAGATTAGCTCAGTCAGTCTGTGAAGCAGTCAGTGTCAGCACTTGCGCGAGCTCGCTTTTTCTCTAACTAATGTTAACATTACACACTTTAAGACACTTTGTTTGAGGATATAAAAGGAGGTACGGTGGTGTAGTGGTAAGCACTATCGCCTCACAGTTCGAAGGTCGTGGGTTCGATTCCCACCTGGGACGATGTGAACGCTGAAGGAATGCGTGCCCGTCCGCATGTCCTCGAGTGCCCACCGCCTGGGTGGGGTCGTCAAAAGGGCCTTTCTGTCTGGAGTTTGCATGTTCTCCCCGTGCCTCCCGGGGGTTTCCTTCATATAGGAACCCCCTTCACCAAAAACATGCAATATCCTGGTTGCTAATGTGGTTCCTCCTCTGGTCGTTAAGGGCGCCTGTTCAGAGGGAGGGGAACTGGTTGGAATAGTGTGAACCTCCCACGTGCTATGTCCTACCGGTGAAGCTTCCCCTGTCAGGTGAAAAGAAGCGGCTGGCTAACTGCCCATGTCTCGGAGGAAGCATGGAGCCAGTTTCGGCTCTCCCCAGATCGGCAGAGGGTGGAGTAGCAACCAGGATAAAGAAATTACGTTAGCACTAATGGGGGATAAAAATGGGATAAAAAATCGGGGGGGGGAAATATAAAAAAAAAGAAAACTTTGTTTGAGGATATCAACGTTATTCACTAGTCTAAAGATAGTTCTACCATCAAGAACATATAAAACAAAAGCAAAAACTATTTTTATTTGCAGAAGTCATCATTGATATTTGGTGTTAGCTAACGTTAGGTAACGTTATTATTTTTAGCTTAAGTTAATGTTATCTGTCTCCACACTTCTGTCAACTGACATATGCATTTGCTTTTGAAAATAAACAGCGTATAACAGCAATATAATATAACAGTAATATAATAGCGAGTTGCTTTCCCTCCCAATGAAAGACAAAGCACACAATGTCCTATGAATGTGTCCTAAAATGTGACAAGCCTTGCAAGCCCACCGATACAATAAATCAAGGCAAATGGGACAGCTTACAATTAAAAGCCCAAGACTGGTCAGGACTTGATAAATTTGATGATGTTTACACCACCACCTCCTGGGAAGATGGGCCAACCAATCGGTACATGCATTCGTCATGTTATATTTCTATTTAATCTTCAGTTATGCTTAAGCAAGCCAGGCTGTTTATTTTCAAAAGCAAATGCATATGTCAGTTGACAGAAGTGTGGAGACAGATAACATTAACTTTAGCTAAAAATAATAACGTTACCTAACGTTAGCTAACACCAAATATCAATGATGACTTCTGCAAATAAAAATTGTTTTTGCTTTTGTTTTATATGTTCTTGATGGTAGAACTATCTTTAGACTAGTGAATAACGTTGATATCCTCAAACAAAGTGTCTTAAAGTGTGTAATGTTAACATTAGTTAGAGAAAAAGCGAGCTCGCGCAAGTGCTGACACTGACTGCTTCACAGACTGACTGAGCTAATCTGAAAATGCTTGACTGAAAAAGGGCCGTTGCCTACCAACAAGGTCAAGATTAAAAGTCCATACTCTTAACAAAAACTAAAACTTGACTGAAAAGGGACATTGCACAACAGGGATTAGGACTAGACAGTCAGCTGAGTTCAAAGACAAGTTTCCTTTACTGTGTGCTGATGAAATTTAGTAGCCTAGGATTCAGTTTTAATTTCAAAGTTAATTTCATTGTTTGTTTTGAGTTGACCTTTAAATTCAGCTCAAGCAACTAACCTTGCTAGCTTTGCATACAGAATATTATTTTATGTTAGGCTATAGTGCAAAATTGTTTTTGGTTCATTATGAAAATGTGATGGGATGAACTGGACACCATATTCTCAGTAGCCTACCCTATTTAATGGGAAACCGCAAATCAGCAACTGTTGTTTACACACAAACATTGACTTTATTGACCTCAGAGATTACTTCTGTGTACTTATACTGTATATTATTCAACTCATCATGAGAAGACCTGTCATTCAAGCCTAATATGAAGGCTCTATGACGATTTTGAAAAAACTGCCTCAAAATTGGCAGCCATCTTGGATTTGAAGGTCAAAAATAGGTCAAATCATTATATAAACACCAAATATGTATTCCTTGACCAGAATAAGCTCTGAAACCATGTATTGTGCATCATTGTAGGTCAAAGCATTAAAAAGTTCATTTCCACAGCAGCCATTTTGGATTTTGGTCTCTCAAATATTTTCCCCGCCTTTTTTAAAAATACACCCCGGCTAAATTTGTTTATTAACTCTCCTAGATGACAAATCCATTGAGAAACGGACCTTCGCTCTCCACGGTCACGGAAGTGCCACAGATGACCCTACTATAAAGCTTACCTCTTCTGATGTTAATTTTAAAGTAATTGCTTTATTGAACAGCCAATCAGTATCCTTATCCTTTAAGCCATAGGACCAAGCACACCCTGAGCTGCACTTTTTTCACACCATAACCCTAATCTTAACCACATTTTTCCCGCTTTCCACACGTTTTCAGGAAGAAGCAAATTGCGGCGACCAATCAAATTAGTTCGGGGGCGGGGTTTTCCTGGCCCGTACTAGGCAGCGGTGAAAGACAGGAAGTCATCTGCTTTCAGTGTGCTCCTGTGTGTGGCAGCAGGCAGCGGTGAAAGACAGGAAGTGAATTGCTACTCATTCATGATAGGTTGCAGAGGGCGTCTTGCTGAACGGCCTCGAAAGTGGCTGCTCAAGGCTCACAGGCAACTTTTACTCACAAGTACCATCGCACTTGAGGGGTTCAGGAGCGCTTCTGCTGTAATCAAATTGTTTTGCCATGCAAGGTGGAGAGCACGGTGAAATATGAAATATGTCTCACTGGGCTGAAGGAATCAAGAGTGAAATGATATTCATAAAACATTCCCCGAGGTCAGATCTATTCTTTCCCAGTATTTATGTGCTCATATCGGGGAGTGAATTGTCTAGCATGGCTCGTCTTTGTAAGCCTTCCTCTGGCGAATTCCAGCATTTCGAGGAGGGGTGCAATTTGACCCGTTACATCACACAATTAGTCATTAATTAGTGGGTGAAATGAAAAGGCTGGTCTGGCCACAGTGAGCATATTGAAAGAGTTCATATATCTGCAGAGCTTCATTTTTAGGCTTTTAGAAATTACTTTATTATTCAGCTGGGAAGCAGGTCTCACATGTATGAACTGATTGGGACATTAATCTCTCTTTGTCCAATTAGGAATCACATTTCAATGATATTTGCCTCATCATTCAGTGATATCAATGAAAGGCTCTAAGTAGCAAGAGCTGGAGCTACATACATATTTAGTCAAACCAAGAAAAACCTTCAATTATGATGGCAAAAGTGCTAACTTTTTCCTTTCCTTTTTGAATACACAGTTAAGCATTATGTGAACAGTTACCCAGTAGGCTATATAACATGACATTGTCTGGATAGTCACCCTGACCAGAACCTAGATTTAATTCCAGGGAAGAAAATAACAAAATGATTTAAACATTTGTGGGTTTTATATTTATATCACACTTTGTTTGCAAATGATGAAGCAACATTTTAAAAACATTGCATGGGGATTACAAAGAATGGGAGTACTATTTACTACTAGTACAAATATAACTATTTGCCATCATTTTCCTCATTATGAACAGTGATCCTGCTTGTCAACCAACAAGGAAGTTGTCAGGCTGTATTAGTCTACTTGTCATTTATTTATTAAGCACTTATTACCTTGTGCAGTGGGAAAGTAAACACCGAGGACAAAACGAAGACACAGCGACAAGGAAGGGATGCAAATTTTGCCACAACACCTGTAATATTGACCTGTCTTTCATCAATTGTGTCGGGATCCAGACCTCCAATTAAACCGATCATTCTTCATGTTTCTTCTTCAATTAATTCACTTAAAATTAGGAATAATAACCGTTTAGCAAATCGTACATTAATGATCTCAGCTGCAGCGCTCTTCTCCTCTGGTCTGACGGTCACGCATGTCAACAACATGCCGCCGCTTTCGGACTTGCGGCTTTTGCAAAATACGAGATGGATTTTTACAGCCAGATATTGTTTGCCGTTGGTGGAAATAGCTGTAACCCGGCTGTGAATGCTGAAAAAGTCATCATCTTTAAATAGTTTCCATTTTCCATTGTGCTGCCAAGAGCCCCAGAGAGCACCAAATATGTCTCAAGTTTTTTTAAATGACCCTAATTTATCCAGCAGCATGCAGTCCAGTACCACTACAGGGTGGCGTGCGTGTGTGTGTGTGTGTGTGTGTGTGTGTGTGTGTGTGTGCACGTGTACCTGTCACGTGTGTCTGTGGATGTGTTGGACATAATGGCACGTTGCTGGTGATATTTTATCTGCATTTGTAGAATCATTTATCATCCACATTGCAATCAGCGCCTCATCGTCGCACCATCATATCCCGGTTTCTCTCTCAGCCAATCTGTGCCCACACACACGCAGACACGCGCGCACACACACACACACACACACACACACACACACACACACACACACACACGCGCGCGCACGCGCGCACACACACACACACACGCAGACACGCGCGCGCACACACACACACACACACACACACACACACACACGAGTGCCTGAGGCGAGAGCGGCAGAGACTGCGTAAGTTAGAGGCTGACAGGGGAGGTTTGCAGCTACATGCATCAGCGGTTCACATTATTGCGGTTGGTTCACCGGGTCGGTGATGCTGTCCGTAAACATTTGAGTGTGTGAGCTGAGCGGCAGGAAGAGGTAACGCTGCAGACAGACACAACATGGCTTTCTCTGTTTGAGACTTTGTACCTTTGGCGTTCCCCACTTTGATTCTCGAAAGGTACGAAATTAGCTCAAACATTGATCTTAGGGAGGCGATTGACGGTGTGAGGATTAGACGAACGATTCATGCATTTCATCTGTCTTCTTTTTCTCCTAATGGGAGTTCAAGTGTATTTGCCTGAAAATCAGACTCCCTATAAGAAAAGATGGAATGTGAACAACAGAGCAGAACGGAAGACACGGAAGACATTCAGAAGACCTTCAGTGCATCACAGACGGTATCTGTTTGACATCCATGCTGAGATGAAAGGACAGAGAAGATGTTTCCAAAAGGCCCTTGAGATGGCCTCGTTCTTTATTAAAGGGTAGTATAACAGTGGAAATACATAGGATACTTTGATCTTTTTTCCCTTTTTAAAATACCAGTCAAATTATATGAGTGACCACTGGAGCAGAAAGCCTACGGCTTAGACAGACGGCGCAGCCAAGATCCTGGATTTACAAAAGCCATGGAAGACATTTCTGTGGTTTGATCCCCAAATTATGCTCATATGAATTCATGTCTAAATTGAAATGGAAGGTACCAAAATGCTTTTGAAAGAAGGGGGGGGGGGGGGGGGGGGGGGGATGTCTTAACTGGTAATCAGAGAGGCTACAGTATATTGTCTCCCAGACATCTCTCTCACATAGCAAGACAGCATTTAAAAATCCTTTAAATAACAATCAACAGGTTAAATTTGAATGTATTAAATACTATTCAACATTGCCTTTTCTTTCATTAGTGTATTAAGTGTGGCTTACAAAGTCTCAGCAGTCCGTTTGCTGCTTGTCAGTGTCCTCTCTTTTACATTACGCTGCCAAAGATATTATTGCACTGATAATTAAGAGTAAACACTCTCAAGTCCACTATCGGTATAGAGTTTAATTTTTGCTTAAACCAAAGGCTGAGGGGAGGAGCATCCCCAGGCTCCCTGCTCAAAGGGTCCAGTCTGACAGCCTGGTGGAGGTCCAGTAAGGAAGAAGAAGGGTGGGGTCTCAGACCTCAGACTCCAGACTGGACACCCTGCCCCAGGGCTTTGGCACATAGGGACTGTTGACTCTCCGCGCCACCAAAACCTGCCTCCGCTCCCTGCTCCCAGAACCCGGCTCTTTGCTGCGCTTCCCTGCACCGTCGTACGGGCCAAACATGTTGTTCTGATAAACCATCTGCCTGTCGCCCATACGAGGCATCAGCGCCGCCGCGTTATCCGGGCAGTGGCTGGTGCAGGGGAACAAGTGGCACATGTCCTTGGAGGAGCTGTCGTAGAACTGGGCAGCTCCCTGGGCCAGCGGCCCCACGTACACCGGCAAGTCTGTGTAGGAGTTCAGGTAGGTGGAGTAGTGTCTGTGCACCACCGTGGAGGAGGAGCGGCGCAGGGCGGCGGCGTTCTGGAGGATGGCTTCCCTGTACGAGGGCAGCCGGGTGGACTCAGAGTATTTGAGCTTTTGCTTGTAGGGGTAGGAGTTCATGTGGGCCGGGTCCAAGTAGGCGGGCTCAGCAGCAGCTAGGGGGTAGCAGGAGAGGTTGTTCCCCAGGCTGCCGTAGAGCTTGTGGGGCCTCGGATTGGCCACCACCACTCGCGGGAACAGGTCGGGCATGTCTGCGCGGGGCGAGGCGGACGCCGACGCCGAGGCTTTCGTCTCGTCCACCTGCCGGACTCTGTCGTTGCCCCACGTGGCCTTGAGGAACGAGGCGCGTCGGTTGACTTTGTCTTTCCCCAGAAGCGGGATGTCGTCCATTTCAGGCTCCAGGTAGGACTTCATACACAAGGTGCAGCTGGAGCTACCACCGGGGTAGTGCCCCGCGGCACAGGCCATGGCGGCAGCAGCAGCAGCAGGGGCGTGGCTGTTCAGGAGGTGGTTGGCCCTGAGCTCAGCAAGGCAGGCCGTAGGCTCGTCGTAGTCGTTCCTCACTCGGGGGTCTGCAGCGTCGAACACGTAGCTATGGGACCTCTTCTTCCGGGTCACGCAGTCAGGGGGGTAGCTGAACTTCCTCCTCAGTGGCCCTCTGTGCTCCAAGTAGATGTCAGGCACCTGGAACTCCCTGTAGGGGATGAAGGAGGAGGTGGGATGCCGGGAGGCCGGGTTCTCCACATACAGCCTGCTGCTATGGTGGGGGTTTGAGGTGCTGGGGGTCCCCGGGTCCCTCATGGCGATGTGAGGGCTGCTGAGGCTGGAGATGGGCAGCGTCCTCTCTAAGATGTGACCGCCGCGGGCGGGCAGGGTGTAGCGGAGCGGCGTGGGCCGGGGAACCACCCCCCGGCTCTTCTCCAGCAGGGCCTGGGTGGTGGGGTCCGCGTAATGCATGGGGAAGGTGGGCGTGAGTGCCCTCTGGGGGTACGGAGAGTGGTTGTCCATGACGCTGGAGATGTAGGGCAGGCGGCCATGGCCCATCTCTGCGGCTCTCATCGTGGGCGGCAGGCCAGCCCGCACGTTGTCGGCCCCGCGCCTGCTCCAGCTCTCGATGGTCTTGGTGGCGTTGTCCAGGGAGTTCTCCACTCTGGCCGAGGACACGATGTCCTTGGCTGTCTGCAGCATCTTCAGCATATTGGCTTGCGTGTAGTTGGTGGTGACGTCCGGACTCGGCATGCTGCCGTTGCGGTCGGTCTCCTCTACTCCGTTGAAGCAGCTGTAGATGCCCTGCAGAGAGACAGGAAGGGGAAGTTACAGTTACAATCAAGAAGGGGAAAAAATCACACCGGATACGCGACTGAACATCAAAATCCCAAAGGTTTCAATGATGTTTTGCCGCAGTCTATGATAATGACTTTGGTCATGGTATTTCTGCTGTTGTTATTCCCTTTGAGCTAATTAAACGTCTATTAACTTGCCTGGCAAATGAAGTGAAGACAATTACTCTGTCACTGCTGAGTTAGATACACTATTTTCAAATTGGTTTTTATCTCCAGGTTGCTTTTGTTGAAATGTTGTCTGCAAGCAGCATAGTCTTCAAAACAGCTCAGGCATGTAAATGAATAAGTTGCTGATCATGCGCTTGCTATTGTATATTAGTTTCTCCATTTTTCCTCCACCAGCTTTACTTTATTTGTAAAATAGGCATCAGGTTAGAATGTGTAATCTCACTTCTCACCAGTCTCAACACTCTCAGATGAAGGTTTGTTAATGGGGCAATTTAAATTCAATTTCTCATGGATCACGATCATCACAATATTTCACTGACTATCCATAAAATCCTTTTATTGCTTTTTACTCATTTTATTTTTTATTAACATTTTTTATCTTCACTGCCCCTAGAGTATTCTGCATGTGTACCCATTTGCCAAGATTTCCGAAGCGATAGTTTGAAGAATATTTCAAAAGAAAGCTGTAGACTTTTACAACTGGAGATTATAGAGCTCAGCCGAGGAAGAGAGTTCCCCATTCATTTTCTCCATAGACGTTTAGAAAAATCCTTATATAACGAGTTTTAAGGCTGGAACCAAGCCAACCCGTGACCTACTGAATCATGAGTGATCATAAAACATGGGGGGGGGGAATTAAATTTTCAATCTTTTTCCGCTTCATCAGAATGAAGTTCTGATGAAGGTCGCTTCGACCGAAACGTAAACCACAATAACTCTACTGGGAGAAGTCTCTACGTGCGCAGTGTGCAGACTCTACGTTTTTGCCTGTTGGCTGTTGCTGATCATCAGTTTGTCCTGCACCTGCTAATCGACTTTACTAATCGTTCTATTTTCTATTTGCCTATAACACAAAATAACCATCATTTATATGCGGGGGGTTGATTGGGTTGTTTATCAATGACTAAACAATGACTTGAGATTTCTTCAATATTCACTTTCCAGCTTTGTTTTAGAACAAAACCTCCCAACCCATTAGAGTTTCAAGAGCCCCATTTTTCAACAACTCCATGATGGATGATGGTGCTACAAGTGAGCAACCAACGTCACAAGATCTTTTAGCTAAGGAGGATAAAAAGCCTCCATCTCAAGCAGAAAAGCAAATGACAAAGTATAAACTCAGTTCTCAGTCTCTATTCACATCGCTCAACTAGAGACTGAGAACTTCCTTCCAGCTTTTGTTGTTAAAAACAGGGTGGAAACAATTTGAGAGTTTAAAAAAACGCATTGCAGAACCAATCCAGAGTCTTTAGGCCGGGCCTTCATGCCGAAGGGGCGGCGACATGCAGAAGTTGTGTGTAGCCGCCGTTCAAACTACTTTTTTTCTTTCTTTCTTTTTTACAATCAGCATAGTATAGTTGGTGAACATTAACAAGTAAACGTACAAATATACAGCCATGGGATCAGACCGCAGATAGAAATAATAAAACATAAATCAGTTCATAACGTTTTTATACAGGGTGCATAACTTTATGGTTTTAATTGATTTACCTTTTTTTGAATATCTGGTTGTTGATATGTATTGTTTGGTTTCCTTTTCGAAAATTAAAAAAACTTGGTTTATGATTGGATAATTTAGATTTATGAATATGCGATTTTGCAAGTAACTATTTTTGACAAGAAGTTCCCAGACGATGGTAGACAGAGATCTCCAATCGTCTGGGAGCTGAGACTAATGACAAAGCAGTAGTATTACAGTATTATAGGATTTTGCATTGTAATACAGTATTATAATGAATAACTTTAATTATATTTATACAATTATACGTGGTGAAGGATGACTTACTCTGCTGATGCCAAGCAGGAAGTCCAGGCGCTCTGACTTGCGGACCGAATGTCGCAGTTTCCAGTAGAGTAGATGTTCCCAGGAGAAGACCAGCAGGCTGAGGCCCATGGCCACCAGCAGCATGTAGAAGACCCCGGCCATGTTGTCGATGTCCAGCTTACTGCTCATCACCTCTTTCTTCTCATTACGGCAGATGCCTGTGAGCCAGACGGTCTGCAGCTTCTGTGTGTCGCCTGTGGGTGAGGAGGGCAGAACAGAGGCTTAAGGCCTGTGGGTGAGCAGGGCAGAGCAGAGGCTTAAGGCCTGTGGGTGAGCAGGGCAGAACAGAGGCTTAAGGCCTGTGGGTGAGGAGGGCAGAACAGAGGCTTAAGGCCTGTGGGTGAGCAGGGCAGAACAGAGGCTTAATGCCTGTGGGTGAGCAGGGCAGAACAGAGGCTTAAGACCTGTGGGTGAGCAGGGCAGAACAGAGGCTTAAGGCCTGTGGGTGAGGAGGGCAGAACTGAGGGTTAAGGCCTGTGGGTGAGCAGGGCAGAACAGAGGCTTAAGGCCTGTGGGTGAGCAGAGCAGAGCAGAGGCTTAAGGCCTGTGGGTGAGCAGAGCAGAGCAGAGGCTTAATGCCTGTGGGTGAGCAGAGCAGAACAGAGGCTTAAGGCCTGTGGGTGAGCAGAGCAGAACAGAGGCTTAAGGCCTGTGGGCGAGCAGGGCAGAACAGAGGCTTAAGGCCTGTGGGTGAGCAGGGCAGAACAGAGGCTTAAGGCCTGTGGGTGAGCAGAGCAGAACAGAGGTTTAAGCCCTATTTGCGTGGGACAGTTATGTGGGGATAATTAACAGAACTGTATCCAATTCTAGACACTCGCATAGTTTTCCGGTGTTTACTGGCATTTTTAGACAGAGTTCCCAACCGAAAGCTAAATTCATACATATTTCAGAAGCTAGGTATCAAATGTCATTTAAGCATAAAACCCTAAGTTATGAAGTTAGTCACACACAAGAAGCGGGAAGCCTTCAATCCCACCTTGGGTGACAGTTACTATGTGTAATGTGAAAACACCGACACGGATTAAAGTAAGTGTCCGGAAATTGGATACGCATTTTGAATCTCAAAAATAGGTGAACTATCATCCGTTTGCAGGGACTGGAAGAAAATGCAAGTTAAGGTAAAAGCAATATTAAACTTTTAATAAAGACAGATGGAGGATTGTTAATCTATGAGAAACCTAAGCGAAAACAGTACAAGATGAAATACATTGGTGTATGATTGTGATTTTTTGGGGGGGTCATATATGCTGTCCGGAAATTGGATACCCTGACACTAATGAATTACCCCACTCTCTTCACTTTCCGATTCAGCGAAGCAAAACCAGTTTCCACCAAAATTACATTCAAAACCTTCCTCTATAGATTCCACTTACTGCCTCTGTTTTTCACTACAGGCAAAAAAACAACAAGAAGAAGAAACTGCTTGTCTAGAGAGGAAGAGAACAAAATTGCACGGCCAAAGACAAATTAAGGTTGACATTACCAAGAGATCAGTTTGATCGAAGCTTATTAAGCGGGTTTCAGGAGCAGGATCCACACCTCAGCCACGCCTCCTACGGCTGCCCGACCAATCAAATTCACCTATATATGCTGTCCTAACTCTCTACCCCCTTCAGCACCCCTCTCCCCCCACGCTCTTCTCTCTTCCCATCTCCTCTCTCTCTCTCTCTCTCTCTCTCTCTCTCTCTCTCTCTCTCTCTCTCTCTCTCTCTCTCTCTCTCTCCTCCTTCACAGGACACTAATGGCTAATGGCTAAGAACGGGGGTCTGTCGTAGCCCGGGTGCTGCGGCTGATCCCTACAAAGCCTCCCCACAACGCAGAAGACATTCATCGTCTACATTCAATCAACTCTGTCATTCATTTCTGCACATGCGATCATCGTCGATCACCCGCTTATTGTAATAAATCTGTTCCAACGTTCCTGGTTGATGTGTGCTCCTTGCAATGAACCCTAAGTGGTTGATGGTGTGGTCCTAGCTAGTGAAATAGGATCAGTAGAGGCTATTATCAGGCGACCTCTGTCTTCCCCAAAATATACTGTAGCAGGTGATTTTTACTGGAATATCCAGCTCACAAAATCACTGATGCTTGTTACAAATTGCTGCTGTCCCCAGGTGATGTTAGTTCCATATTGAAATAGGGCTGGACAGTATCATTTGAATATTCTCCTGCTCTGCTCGTTCAGATTCTCTCTGTGTTCATGCCAGCCCTTGTCTTCTAACTAGGGCTGTCAAACGATTCATTTTCTTAATCGCGATTAATCTTGCGATTAACTATAGTTAATCGCGATTAATCGCATCTTTGTATCGCATGTTTAAAATGCCATTATTTTGCATTTCACAGCATTTTTAATTAGACATTAATAATTCTTACCAGTGTGTCGTGATTGGGAATGAAATTAATGCAAATAAATGTACTTTGTGATCTTGAATTTTAAGATTTATTTTCAATTCAATAGAAGTGCAATGTAGACAGAAGGTAACAATGTCTACGAAATATATCTTGAATAGAAAATAAATGAATAATTGTAAACAGTGCAGTACGTGCTCCAGAACCGATACTTCCGGCGGCGGCGCTGTGGAGCAGTCAAAACTGAAAGTGACACAGCTGAAGAAGGCTGTGTCTGAGCTAAAAACTTTGGCACTTCCATGTGAATAATGGCTCGGTATTGGAAACTGTGTATATTGATAACGTGTATATCGCGTGAAGCCATTGGAGCCAACCTCCCAGTGGTTAGAGGACCCGCGCATCCGAGACTCTGAAGGAAGAATGAGTGATGAGTCTCGCGCTAGCTAGCTGGCTGCTAGCTGGCTGCTAGCTGGCCGCTAGCTGCTCCGGTATACGTAGCTTTTAGGTGATAGCTCAAACTCGATGTACTTCGGTGATATTTTAATTCTGTTTTACACAAGGTGCAAACTACTGTTGACTTGTCCACTGTGCCATTTGGGAGTTATTACTTTAGGGATTACGCTTTCTGTATTCATAATCCGCTGTAATCCTATAATAAGAATGCAAAGTCTCTGTGTGTGAGTGATCAAATTGTGTTAGGCCACAGCTATGCCATTTTACGCGCGATTGCGCTGAATCTTTCAGGAAGTGTAAAGAGCACCCCTGCGGCGGGTGACCTTAACGGAACCCGGTTTTTTAATTAGGTAATTAGGGCAGATTAATGGCTGAACTTGCGATGCTGCGCAATATTGTATATGTATGTGTATATGTGTATGTATATATATGTATGTATTGTGTATTCCAATGCTGAGAAATGGCTGCGCAGCCTCCACCGGTCACACAGGGGGCGCACATCACTCCACGGGTGTTCTGCTGGTGCGAGGAATTTACCATCAGCCAGGAACTGAAGCAGAGCCAGGTCGATGGGCCGTTTCCAGCGTGACTCTTTCTGCAGGGCGATGCCATAGCCAGTGGTGGCAAACACTTTCCCGCTGCCAATGGTCACCAGCTTGCAGCCCTCATCTTTCCCAGCCATGTAGTTCAGCACAGCAGCATCGTAGATAAAGGCATCCAGTTTCCTGGCAGGGGGGAACAGAAAGGATTTTTAAAAACTTGAATGCTATAATTACATAACCATTTGGCTGTGTTCTCCCATGCTGCGTTCTGTTTTGGAGTTTATATGAATCGTTGGCAGGAGCCTACGCTGTTTTCAGGCTGTTGAGGGCATCCTCCACGCCCCTCTGGTTGTATTTGACCATGTGGGAGTGCATCTCGGGGTAGTTGCTCCTTATGTTGCGCTCCGTGCTGCCATTTGGGACCGTACCAAAACGGAACGGCGGGTACTGCTCCTGCGGCTTCTGAAACTGTTGAGGAAGGTGGGGAAAAAAGGGGAAATTGTTCATTTATGCTATATTGATTCATTCATACACAAAATATGTCATAACATAAGAGACTGCAATTGATTAGAATTGTATTTTTTTTTCCTACTAAACTCTTTGACCCGAGTACTTCATTGGCCTATGATCATATAAACAGATTCTGTTTTTTTGCAACATTACCCTGATGGCTGTTTTGTGGTCTGTCACTTAGAAGCACCGAGCTAGCTCAGAGAAACTAATACAATGACATCGACGACCTTATCAGTCTTGTGATTCCTGCCTGAATTCATTTGATTTAATCAGTTATCTTCCTGGCCTTTTGCTCTGTTCATTTGCACATCGAATTCTGTCTATGATTAGAAGACACAGTGAGCAGAATGAACTGTGTGGTCAGGCCGTGGAGGGATCAGAAACTGCTTGACCCTTCCCTCGTCTGCAATAACACATGAACTCCTTATTTTCCCCTTTTGTGGCGGCCCCACACACATGCATTTAATTGGGGCAGAGGGAGGGGCTTGGAAAACGCCTGACAAAATGTGACTTTTTCCATTATCCTCATGCAAATATATATCAGCAAAGGCAATTTGAGCAGCACTTTGTCTCTGAGAAATGGGCCGATGTCATCTCAGGCCATGCTACGCAAATGAAGACCTCCGCTGCAGTCACCAATCAAGCCCAGGACAATTTGCCCTGCTGGTTAAACTAGATCGACACACGATCAGTCTGTGTGCTCTGCTGCCACAAACCAAGCTTATAAGACCACGCTTTAGTCACTGTCTATTGACTGTTTGTTATATTACTGTCTTTCATTTATTACGGTTTCATTGTCTGAACAAGTATTTGGGAATTCTATGTTTGGAATATTGCGTAAGTAAACTTTACTGTGATCCTCATTACTACAAATCTAGAAATAGGCTCACACAGCAGCACACAGGTGAGTGCAGTTTGAATCAGCCAGTGAAGTGGACTACATGCCAACTCTGTGAGTGAGGCCTTTGACCAGCTGGACTGGAAACAAGCCGGGTGGGCTGAGGTCAAACGTGAAAGTGTCATACAGCCTATTACGTTAGACTAAAGCCCAATGAAAAAGACAGGATGTTAGAGAGGAGGAAGCTAATATGCAGCCTAGAGCAAGTTGCTGACTAAAAAAATACAATCTTGCCATACCAAGTTGTCTACGTGAGCTAGTTAGCCTAAGGTGACCAGATGTCCCCGATTTTCAGGGACAGTCCCCGTTTTTGGTGACCTGTCCCCGGCTGGAGCTGTCCCCGAAAATGTCCCCGATTTTCTACTGGCGTCTGCGGCCGATATGACTCGAGCTCTAGCGGGCTCATTCTTAAATCTAGAGTGAAGATACTTATAGAGCATGAAACTGTAAGACCTACAGCATCCATTGGGACCAACAATGCCAGACCTTGTCGAGAAAGGGGCTAAATAATGAATTTCTAAAAACCAGCATGGTCAATTTCAAAGGGGACCCTTGACCACTCTCACCTCAAGATATCTGAATGAGAATAGATTCTATGAGTACCCATGAGTCTCCCCTTTACAAACGTGCCCACTGGCCAACCATTCAAGCAAAAAGGTGGCAGGAGGCTTACGGGCAGGTTAAAAGCATAATAAGCATCATCATGTCTATGTCGCCCACTGATCCAGACATCCAACAAGTGTTGACATGTTTTGCTGCTTCCGGCTCTTCCAGGAAGACATTGAAAAAGCACTTAGGACGACACCGAAAATACATTTTGAGATCTGAGGCTATTCATAAAAAAAATCTGCGCTGTAGGTTCAGACGGCCAGGACAAATGCTGTTGGAGAACACATTGACATTTTGTAAGGGGGCACAGTGAATGAAGTGTGTGTGAGCGGGGGGGGGGGGGGGGGGGGGCATCAAGGGCCTCTTCGGTACAACAGCCATGGGCAAAATAAATGAAACCGGAATCATCCCCCTTTTTTATTTCATAGGTAATAACATTGGATATTTTAATGATATATTGATTGCCGGACTGGAAATGTCCCAGATTTTCATTTGAGAAATCTGGTCACCTTAAGTTAGCCTGACCATCCAAGTTCAAACTACTAGCCTTCAGCTATGTTGATAGCTAGCTGCAGATCGTCCAGAACATGAATGCCATAGAATGAATGAATGAATGGAAAAGTCATTGCCATTCTAGTTTCATTCATATTTTGAGTTCCTTGTTTGCGATTCAAGGGTGCTAGTTAGCTGACACGTGTTCCGAAAAACTGTTTGTCTATTGAGGTTTCAAACAGATTGATGAGATTATTTTTTGCCTCCAGAGCAGCTCTGTCTCCAAGAAATATTTGTACAACTAAACTTGAATGTATCTGCATACTGCTGAGAGCAGGCATGTGGCGTGGCTCGCTCAAACAGGGGGTTGAATGAGGAAAGGAAAGATGTCAGACGTGACAGAGTGACAGTCACCATGTCACAAGGACTCGCCCATGGTGTCCATTCATAAAGTCATCTCCTCTAAGTGAAGTGTCCATTAGGCTACATAGGAGTGATGTAATGGTCTGTCAGTGCCTCGCCCGTGTCCTCAGAACAGCTCTGGGTGTCTCCATCACACTCGCCTCTCAAACGCTTCATACAAGGTCACTTTGTAACGGGTTCATCTTGTTCCTCGTTTACATGCTCTTAACCTGAGGGGTTCAGGCACAGCCTCTTAACCTGAGGGGTTCAGGCACAGCCTCTTAACCTGAGGGGTTCAGACACAGCCTCTTAACCTGAGGGGTTCAGGCACAGCCTCTTAACCTGAGGGGTTCAGGCACAGCCTCTTAACCTGAGGGGTTCAGGCACAGCCTCTTAACCTGAGGGGTTCAGGCACAGACTCTTAACCTGAGGGGTTCAGGCACAGCCTCTTAACCTGAGGGGTTCAGGCACAGACTCTTAACCTGAGGGGTTCAGGCACAGCATCTTAACCTGAGGGGTTCAGGCACAGCCTCTTAACCTGAGGGGTTCAGGCACAGCCTCTTAACCTGAGGGGTTCAGGCACAGCTGGACAAACAGCACCATGTGTGCTTTCCCTGCGTGAGCAATGCTTTTTTTTTATCACGTTTTTTATGGTGCCGCGTTGCTCCACCCCCTCTGCCGATCTGGCTGATCGTGCCATAGTGCTAGCACATGCTTCCTCTGATACATGTGCAGTCAGTTACCAGCTGCTTCTTTTCACCTGACAGTGAGGAGTTTCACCAGCAAGACGTAGCGTAGAGGATATCACGGTATTCCCCGCAGTTCCACTCCCCCCCCCCCCCCCCCCCCCCCCCGGCCTACCTGAACAGGTTCCCCCGACCAACCAATGGAGGCACTAGTGCAGCGATCAGGACGCATACCCTTAATCGGGCTTCCCACACGCAGACACACAGCCAATTGTGCCTGTATGGACGCACGACCAAGCCGGCGGTCACACGGGTGTTCTAACGTGTGACCCTCGTGTGGTGGTAGGCCCCGCTGCACTACCAGGACCCCCCATGAGCCATGCTCAATGCTATTCATATGTTAATCTGTGGACTCACTGTCAAAAAATACTCTCTGTTTGTTTCTCTCTCTCTCTCTCTCTCTCTCTCTCTCTCTCTCTCTCTCTCTCTCTCTCTCTCTCTCTCTCTCTCCCGCTCTCTGCTTCTCTGTCCAGAGTTAATGGACAATGAGGCAAGAATTAATTAATTAATTACCGGTACTTTTGTGGAATCATAATGAACAGTGGACATCTTGGTCTTAATCCCTTAGTGCCTGCAAGCAAAGAGTCTACAAATACCTTCAGGTTTAACATGGATTTCCTTGTCAATACTATAAAGCACCTCCTCAGGGTGGACAAAATATCTAAGATAAGATAACTGGAAATTATAATCACTTTCTGCTCAGGGAATCCACTCGTGTATCACATTGCACCAGTCTTGTGACAGACATCCTCATCTAAAGACAGCGGGGATGTAATTCAATTCCGCCACACTTGCACCGCGCGAACCCGCGTCAACGTGTCGTGGGAAAGTGAGAAGTCACAGGCGTGACATTGCCACTCCACCAGCTGGGCTGTTTGCCTCTTCTTCTAGCCACAGCGCCCTGTTTGCACACCCAAAATAGACCACTTGGTGTTCTGCCTAAGCCTTACACCAAACACGGCAGCATGTCCAACACCCCCAAACCCTAACATACAGGAACACACACACAGGACAGGAACACACACACACACACAGGACAGGAACACACACAGGACAGGAACACACACACACACACACACACAGGACAGGACTGTCAATGACACGGCCTGAATTCCTCCTACCTTTTTGTCACTCAGTCCGGAGACGGTGTCGATGTACTGCTCCTGGATCATGAAGGCTGCCAGGTTGGCTGTGTAGGAGGCCAGGAAGATGACGGCGAAGAACGCCCAGACCAGGACCATGATCTTACTGGTGGTGCCCTTAGGATTCTCGATGGGCACCGAGTTGTTGAAGACGATTCCCCACAGCAGCCACACCGACTTGCCGATGGTGAAGGTGGGACCTCCGGGATCTAGCGATGGAGAAAGTGGAGAGCGTGTTACAGAGAGGGGGTATTTAAGACAAGACTTGAGAATATACTCGTCTATCTGATGTTTTCGAATCAGTGTAAACAGCAAAAAAGCTGCAGTCTTTTTCCCCCCAATCTGGACCAAACGGATTATGTTCTACAAAAATGGATCCCAAGGCATGTCACCTATGTGGGACTTGTAATTGCTAGCTCAAATCAGAATTTTCCAACATTGCCATGGCAATAAGCACATTTTATGTCATTCGCCTGAGACAACTGTCGTCTCTGCAGCCGGCAGCAATACCAAAGAACTGAACTTTGTTACGCCATTGCTTTAGAGAAACATCTATATGGTTTCTTGAGAGGTCGAGTTAAATTGGTATGGTATGTTAAGTTCATCTTAAGGAATTCTATCTTTGTTGAATCTGCCAAGGTGGCTGCATCTGTAGCATGTAGGACAGCGAGACACAGCGATGCAGAGAAAGTGAACTAGCTGACTTGACTGGTATTTGGGGAGACGTCTCAATTAAATCAAAATTCAACCTCGAAAAAATGGCAGAGCGTATAGCATAAAACTGGATGTGATGCGATTTTGTCATTGTGACTCTGTGCACGTGTGTCTTTTTGACATCGCTGTCAGTTCATCTTGGTATCAGATGTGGGTCACACCTTTGAATAGATATGAACAGTCAACCCAGAAAGAAAGACAAAGAAAGCAGATGTGAGCTGGATGAAGGCCTGAGGTGGGGACATAGCCTCATAGCCTGTGTGGCATTTCCTCATCATTGTAAGAACATTAACACTGGAGCAAGGTGAAATCTCATGTTTGCCTTTAACTCATTCCCCACCAGAGTTCCAAAGAAAAAGTCACCAGCCACCGACAGCGTTTGTGAGCATTTTCAGTGATTTTCCACGACCCACAGAATATTTTCTTCTATGTAAACACCGATTATCCCAAAAGACGGAACAAAGCCTCTACTTTCATGGGGGGAAAAAAGTTAGTTTCTGCTTTCTTCCGTTCTTTAGTTATCGACACAGGAATGTAGGTCGTTTTCACCGCCCGTCTCTGACAGGCAAGCCGAGATACATGCCTGTTTCTGCAGCGAAGCGCGTTGAGAAATTCACACCCAGCACGGAGAGCGGACGGGGCGGGTTGTGCGCTCATGTTCTCCGTGCGTCTGGTGCTTCCTGGTACTCGGTGTGTGTGGAGGTCTGGGGGCATATTTGACGGCTGAAATTGACACTTTGTGAGGGGGTTCACAAAGCGGATTTCTCTAGTGAAAGAAATCATCCAGCGCTGAGTGGCTGTCAGTCTGTCACGAGGCCGCGTCACAAAGCACCGAGCCCGGGGGGTAAACATGTCCTTGCAGCGCTTCTGAGGATCCAGGCGCTGGACGTGTTTTATGAGCTACCTCCATGAAGGCAGATCGATGCTGAAAACGCTCGCTGGTTCTGTGGGGCAAAAAACTCTGGCTTATGGAGGAATATACTGTACGAGTAATGGTACCACTTAAGGTGGCCATCTATCGTATGGCAGTGAAAAGACGGATTGACGCTCATTTGCGTCAATGGCGGGGAACCGTTGTCTTCTAAATAACGCAAGCGGACATCTATGGTAGGAGAATGAGTTAATTGATATGTGCCGGGACCGCCCAAAGCGTTCCTGCTTCTGGCAAGATATTTCCTATGCTGTCGCGGACAAGACCCTGGAGCTCTCGACAGAACACTGGATATAAATCTGAATAAAGACATGTCACATGTTGATTGCTACAGTAGAAAATCAATATCAATCAATAAACCTTGTAGTAAGAGAAAGGACAGGGAAAATTCAACTACTGCATTTCCATCGAGCTGCCACAGCCATATCTGGTTCTAGCCTGCTGTTCTTGTTGTCTTTGATCCAAGAGAAGGGAGGACTCACCTTTGGCACTGACCAGGCTGCGGTTGTAGCCCACTGGACTGCAGTATTCAAAGACGAACACTGTGATGGCCACCACGGTCAGACACATCACAAACATCATCACCCACACCGCCGGACTGTACGGTTCTACAGGGGGATGACAAGAGTCGCAGGTAAAACGGACTGAAGGAAAAAAAAAGTGAGAGCTGGCCAAAAGACTCAATATTCAAACCTGCATCTATGAATACAAGGTAGAAATTGAAATGGTTATAGAAATGGAAATGATGGCGTAACGGTTGAATATTGAATTGCAATCAGTGATGTAGAGGGTAAACTCCATTTGCTGATCATGAAAAAACAATCATACTTTGAGAAATTCAGTCAATTTATTCCTTCCTCAAATTACTCTATTGGCAAATTTGCATCAGTTTGATAAGATCAGATGAAACTTGAATAATCCCTGTGAGGAAAATGGGTCGTTGCAGCAGAAAATAGGCAAGACAAGACAAATAAAGGGAAGATCTCACCTAGGAAGGCAGAGGGTGAGACCGTCCTGTTACTCACCTAGGAAGGCAGAGGGTGAGACCGTCCTGTTACTCACCTAGGAAGGCAGAGGGTGAGACCGTCCTGTTACTCACCTAGGAAGGCAGAGGGTGAGACCGTCCTGTTACTCACCTAGGAAGGCAGAGGGTGAGACCCTCCTGTTACTCACCTAGGAAGGCAGAGGGTGAGACCGTCCTGTTACTCACCTAGGAAGGCAGAGGGTGAGACCGTACTGTGACTCACCTAGGAAGGCAGAGGGTGAGACCGTCCTGTTACTCACCTAGGAAGGCAGAGGGTGAGACCGTCCTGTTACTCACCTAGGAAGGCAGAGGGTGAGACCGTCCTGTTACTCACCTAGGAAGGCAGAGGGTGAGACCCTCCTGTTACTCACCTAGGAAGGCAGAGGGTGAGACCGTCCTGTTACTCACCTAGGAAGGCAGAGGGTGAGACCGTACTGTGACTCACCTAGGAAGGCAGAGGGTGAGACCCTCCTGTTACTCACCTAGGAAGGCAGAAGGTGAGACCGTCCCGTTACTCCTTGCCACCATCACGCTGATGCCCGTCTCCACAAAGGGCACAGAGAAGTCAATAATCTCTGAGCGCTCTTCGTTTATGGTCAGCGAGCCAATGGCCATGTCCGCGCGCTTGTAGAACACCTGTAGAGGGAGGAGAAGTAAGGTGACCAGGTGTCCCCTCCTTTGTGTGGGAATGCACAGCGTTTTCCCATGTCCCACATATTGAGATGATGATTGTGATTGATGATGATTTTGATTGGCTCTTGGTTTTCAAAAGCCAAACGACTGAGGGAGAGAGAGAGAGAGAGAGACTCATTTTTAAGAAAAAAAGAAATGTCTTCTCTTGTTCCGGCTTTCTGATGTCTTTAGTCTTCTATGACAGACTATCTTTGGGTTGTGGACTGTTGGTCAGGATAAAAGAAGACATTAAGGATGTCATCTTGGGCTTTGGGGGGGAAATGATCACCATTTTGTGACATTTTATAGACCACACGACTAATTGATTAGTCTAAAATAATAGATCGATTAATTGATAATGAAAATAATCGTTAGTAGCAGCCCTACTCAGCTTTGGTAAATGGGTCCCACATTGTCCCACACAAACATACTCTTTGTCCCACATTTGGTTTGCTGGGATGTGGTCACCCTATGGAGAAGTCAATAGAGAGAGATACGTGTGTGTGTGTGTGTGTGTGTGTGTGTGTGTGTGTGTGTGTGTGTGTGTGTGCGTGCGTGCGTGTGCGTGCGTGCGTGCGTGCGTGTGTGTGTGTGTGTGTGTGTGGGGTGGGGGGGTGTTAAAGAGTGAATGGAGGGTGATTGTGAGTCTTGCTCGCTCATAAATCGGGCAGTGTGTAACGGGCATAATAATAAGGGACGGCCACCGGTGACCTTTGAGATAAATCTGGCGTGTCAGCGGCGTGGACGCACACGGCCTGTTCCCGTCCCTGCTGCTGAAATACTGTCTCGTGCTCACAGCTGACAGGACGCTGCCCACTCAGCCCGCCAGACAGGCACTGGCACAAGTCAGGGGGCCTATCCCAATGTTAACGCTGCACTGTAAAGCATCAATCCTAATCACTAATCCGTTACTACTACTAGGTTTCGCAGCATATAGCGTAACACCTGTTACATAGCGTAACACCTGTTACGTAGCGTAACACCTGTTCCGTAGCGTAACACCTGTTATGTAGCGTAACACCTGTTATGTAGCGTAACACCTGTTGCGTAGCGTAACACCTGTTCCGTAGCGTAACACCTGTTGCATAGCGTAACACCTGTTATGTAGCGTAACACCTGTTATGTAGCGTAACACCTGTTGCGTAGCGTAACACCTGTTATGTAGCGTAACACCTGTTGCGTAGCGTAACACCTGTTCCGTAGCGTAACACCTGTTGCATAGCGTAACACCTGTTATGTAGCGTAACACCTGTTATGTAGCGTAACACCTGTTCCGTAGCGTAACACCTGTTATGTAGCGTAACACCTGTTGCATAGCGTAACACCTGTTATGTAGCGTAACACCTGTTATGTAGCGTAACACCTGTTCCGTAGCGTAACACCTGTTATGTAGCGTAACACCTGTTGCGTAGCGTAACACCTGTTCCGTAGCGTAACACCTGTTGCATAGCGTAACACCTGTTATGTAGCGTAACACCTGTTATGTAGCGTAACACCTGTTGCGTAGCGTAACACCTGTTGCGTAGAGTAACATCTGTTGCATAGCGTAACACCTGTTATGTAGCATAACACCTGTTATGTAGCGTAACACCTGTTATGTAGCGTAACACCTGTTGTGTAGCGTAACACCTGTTGCATAGCGTAACACCTGTTATGTAGCGTAACACCTGTTATGTAGCGTAACACCTGTTATGTAGCGTAACACCTGTTATGTAGCGTAACACCTGTTGCATAGCGTAACACCTGTTATGTAGCGTAACACCTGTTACGTAGCGTAACACCTGTTGCGTAGCGTAACACCTGTTGCGTAGCGTAACACCTGTTACATAGTGTAACACCTGTTACCTAAGGCCTCTGCTGACAAAGCGCGCAAGAGGGAGAAGGCGGCGGGGGAAGGGGAGGGGGGGTTGTGGCGTGATGCTAATCACTTCAGAGCAAAGGTCGTCGGTTGTCTAGCCAAATAAGTCACGCTATTTCCCCCCCTCCAACCCACCCCACCAACCCCCACCAATAGCTGCTATAGCATTAATAACCCCACAGACGGCCGTTCATACTATACAGCGCCACTGTTTATCATACTGATGGAGAGCCGGGAGATTTACAGTCCAGTCACTCCGCCTCATGCAAGCCATTAGCTCTCCTATGGAGGTTGATGCTCCATTGAGCACAATAGCCTCCATGCTCCTGCAGAAAAAAATAAATAAAAGGGCCACAGCTAATGTTGTCCCCTCCGAGTCCGCTGCTAGAAGAAGAAGGCCAGCCAGTGGAATTGATTCATTTGACGGCGGAGATTATTCACAAGGACATTTACACTCTTCTTCTTCTTCTTCTTCTTCTTCTTCTTCTTCTTCTTCTTCTTCTTCTTCTTCTTCTTCTTCTTCTTCTTCTTCTTCTTCTTCTTCTTCTTCTTCTTCACCACCCTGCGCCCCTCTCACTCCTCTGTGGTACCTATTCATTTAATGATTAATTACTACTTCAAATTGCTTTTCCTTTTAATTTTCTTTTAATTAGGACTTTTTTGTTTTTAATTAGGACTCAAGTTCCTTTCACCCCACACATATTTCCACCCCTATAATAGCATCGAAGTTTTACCCAGGATTTGAAAGATTCAACTCGCTTGAGTGTTTTCCCAAATGTAATAATGTTGTGATCCCACAAAATGGAAATTTGTCAGGCAAGTCCACACTGTCAGGTGTCTTTACGAATGTCATAAATCTTCCCCCGCCTCTATGTGTGATCACAGTATCATAATCACAATGTCAAAAAATACAATAAAAATCAAAGGGGGGAAAAAAGGAAAAACTTCTACACATGAACGCATTGACTTTTTTATATTTTTTTATATATATTATAATTAGGCTATGATCGATCGATATGCTCGATTATATATAGGAGCAGGGAAGATACATGTGAGGTTTCCATACAAAATTTCAAGCTGAGAGAGAGGCCGGCATAAAGTACTTGCCATGCGCATGCCATTTGCTAAATAAAGTCTCTTGTTAAACCTTACCGACCGGTCTCTCATGATTGAAATACCTTTATATACCTGTCAGTGTGCACTTGTTTTGACCTGTGAAGGATCAAAACTGGTCATTGAATGTTGGAGTTTTCATGAAATAAGTTGCCAATATTTTTTCGATGGTGTTTTTTTTTTTTTGGTCCAAGTGAAATGTTCTATGGTCTCTCCCGATTCTAAATATAGTTGAACCCTTTTAGTTTTACTTGGTCAAAACCAAGTAAAACTATTTTTATAAGCATTTTACGAAATGTCTATGGGAAAATAAATTGCGGAAGAAAATCTCTGGTACAGTGCTGAAGCAGGAAGTGACGTTCACTTTGCCTCTCTATGATGACGGGATTTTGTTCTCACCTCTCCGATCATCCCGTTCCAAATCCCCCGGACCATCTTGCCATGCTTGCCATTGGTGACCAGGTAGAGGTCGTAGGAGAACTTGATGGTGCGGGCCAACTTCTTCAGGATGTCTATGCAGAAGCCCTTACAGCACAACTTGGTGTAGGGCTCAGTGTGACCCACGATACTAGAGAGAGAGAGAGAGAGAGAGAGAGAGAGAGACCTTGTCATTATCATTAACAGCATGAAAAGAAAAATGAAGGCGAAGTGCCGACTGTCTCTTCCAAATGTGCATGTTTCTCAAGGTCTGGTTTGGAGGTCAGTGCCTGAGTCGAGACTGTGAATATTGGTTTCTGTCTCATTGCAGCCTATTATTGATCTAGACAGCTCAGTTCTGATTGTTATAAATGATGCCATTAAACTCTCATTATGAGTCATCAATTGAACAGGGAAATCTCCAATTATTCTCTCTGTGCATTTGGGGGGGATAATAATAACAATAAAATAAATAGATAAACAGCATAGGGTTGAGTAGGTAAATGTACACAGAACCTACAGTATAGGATGAATCAGCGTGACATCACAACCACAAAGAAGCAGCAGAAACTAGTATGAAATAAAGCTGAAAAGCTATGCCAAACAAATGTTAATATCACAAAAACTAGACATCACATCACTTATATATATATATATAGACTTTGTCAGTCAGAGCAGAAGTAGTTAAAGAGTCTGATGTATAATATATGTACAGTATGTGGTGTTAAAGTTGAACTGTCGCAGTTTTAAAATGTGTGAATTTAGTAAAAAAGTACAGCCTAGTGAGTTCCTGGCTCCATAGGGTCCCGTTGTAAAGGTTGAAAAACCATAAAATGTAAACTGCGATTTCTCTAAAGCTCTAAACTAATGTGATAGAGTCCTAAATGTGGTGACTCGTTTATACTTTGAATGGCATGTCTAGCTTAAACTATGAAGGAGTTAGAGTTCATTTAGAGGGCATGGTTTCACCATCAACTGCTATTAAAAACGAATGGCAGTTGCACCCGGAAGTATAGCCAATCAGTTTGTTTACAAACATGCTGATTCGTCATATTGATTTAATAATGTCTATGTATAGGATTGATAGGTGCATGATATAATCAGAAAGAGAATGGGTAACATAATAATATCATACATAAAAACATTAGATTTCATATCCGACGTGCAGCACATTATGGAGAAATGATTGGGCCATGTTGAATTATGATGCATTTTTATAGTTTACATATTTATTGGGTGATATTGTGCTACACTGGTTGTCTATCTATGGGAAGCATAGCCTGAGTTCAGACCTTCGAATCCGACCACTTGAGTTCTGCTGCTCTGGGTCTGGCATCATCATATGCAAATGCATTTTCTCCGGATTTCTACCCCTCCGAGCCAATGATCGCCGACTGGGACTAACGATTGGCCAATCAGCGTCAGAGCCCAATGGACGGGACCAGCCGTTGTCAGTGTGGTTGTCGACGACTGTGCTGAAGAGTAAGTAACCATGGCTGTGGTCATTGCCTGCTGCAGAGGCTGTTTTAAATTGGTTACAAGTTCCAATTTCCTTTTTGATCACATTTTTGCATCCTCTGAATATCTTTCTAGAGCATGGAATAGGAGGAGAAGGGTGGGGTGACCTACAATAGATACATTCTTATTTTATTTTATTCATGTTTATTTCATTCATGTTCAGAGGACCAGCCTTCTCAACTGACAGCGAGGCTGAGGCTCTGCCGTCAGAACAGGGGGGAAGGAGGGGGGCTTGAGGGACCGGCGGACCACAAGACACCACAGGCTTGTGCATTATGTCATGGCCACAGATGGACGGACAGCTGGGAGGACCGAAACCAATCTGACACAAATTAATCACAAACAAACAATGGCAGACAGCAGTGACACACAATGCTGGCTTATTTGACTGGCTAATGGCAATGCAGCCGTGGCAGAGCAGCAGCCAATCAAATCCTTCCTGCACACCTCATCATTGCTCTGTCATCAATGTCCTTCAGGGCTTAGAGGTGCTACCTGTAGCTTTTTAATTAAAGCAATATCACAGCCATGCTGATACAGTACAACAGCACTGCCTCTCTATACAGCTGTATCAAACAAAGCTACAGTACAACAGCACTGCCTCTCTATACAGCTGTATCAAACAAACCTACAGTACTCATCAACAGCACTGCCTCTCTATACAGCTGTATCAAACAAAGCTACAGTACTCATCAACAGCACTGCCTCTCTATACAGCTGTATCAAACAAACCTACAGTACTCATCAACAGCACTGCCTCTCTATACAGCTGTATCAAACAAAGCCACAGTACTCATCAACAGCACTGCCTCTCTATACAGCTGTATCAAACAAAGCCACAGTACTCATCAACAGCACTGCCTCTCTATACAGCTGTATCAAACAAACCTACAGTACTCATCAACAGCACTGCCTCTCTATACAGCTGTATCAAACAAACCTACAGTACTCATCAACAGCACTGCCTCTCTATACAGCTGTATCAAACAAACCTACAGTACTCATCAACAGCACTGCCTCTCTATACAGCTGTATCAATCAAAGCTACAGTACTCATCAACAGCACTGCCTCTCTATACAGCTGTATCAAACAAACCTACAGTACTCATCAACAGCACTGCCTCTCTATACAGCTGTATCAAACAAAGCCACAGTACTCATCAACAGCACTGCCTCTCTATACAGCTGTATCAAACAAAGCCACAGTACTCATCAACAGCACTGCCTCTCTATACAGCTGTATCAAACAAACCTACAGTACTCATCAACAGCACTGCCTCTCTATACAGCTGTATCAAACAAACCTACAGTACTCATCAACAGCACTGCCTCTCTATACAGCTGTATCAAACAAACCTACAGTACTCATCAACAGCACTGCCTCTCTATACAGCTGTATCAATCAAAGCTACTTTTTAACAGCACTGCCTCTCTATACAGCTGTATCAATCAAAGCTACTTTTTAACAGCACTGCCTCTCTATACAGCTGTATCAATCAAAGCTACTCATCAAGTAATGGTCATTTGAAATGATTTGTCTCCGCCAAACAACAGTTCCCTCAGGATTCCACTGCCACGTGTTGCCAAGCAGGATTATCTTTTTCTTTGGAGAAAAACGAATGGAAACTTTGGATAGAGAATGAACACTACCCACACATCATCTCCCTACGAGGTGTTATCCAGGCCATCAACTCCAAATACTACTATACCATACTACATACTATACCAAGCTGCCTGAGTGACCCTGACAAAATAGATACTTGTTCGCTGTGCACGCTGCCCACAGACCTTCAGTACCCATCTTCACACAGACCTTCAGTACCATCATCTTCACACAGACCTTCAGTACCCATCTTCACACAGACCTTCAGTACCATCTTCACACAGACCTTCAGTACCCATCCTCACACAGACCTTCAGTACCATCTTCACACAGACCTTCAGTACCCATCCTCACACAGACCTTCAGTACCATCTTCACACAGACCTTCAGTACCACCTTCACACAGACCTTCAGTACCATCTTCTTCACACAGACCTTCAGTACCATCTTCACACAGACCTTCAGTACCACCTTCACACAGACCTTCAGTACCATCATCTTCACACAGACCTTCAGTACCATCTTCTTCACACAGACCTTCAGTACCATCTTCACACAGACCTTCAGTACCATCTTCACACAGACCTTCAGTACCATCATCTTCACACAGACCTTCAGTACCATCTTCTTCACACAGACCTTCAGTACCATCTTCTTCACACAGACCTTCAGTACCATCTTCACACAGACCTTCAGTACCATCTTCACACAGACCTTCAGTACCATCTTCTTCACACAGACCTTCAGTACCATCTTCACACAGACCTTCAGTACCATCTTCTTCACACAGACCTTCAGTACCATCTTCTTCACACAGACCTTCAGTACCATCTTCTTCACACAGACCTTCAGTACCATCTTCACACAGACCTTCAGTACCATCTTCACACAGACCTTTAGTACCATCATCTTCACACAGACCTTTAGTACCATCTTCTTCACACAGACCTTCAGTACCATCTTCTTCACACAGACCTTCAGTACCATCTTCACACAGACCTTTAGTACCATCATCTTCACACAGACCTTCAGTACCATCTTCTTCACACAGACCTTCAGTACCATCTTCTTCACACAGACCTTCAGTACCATCTTCTTCACACAGACCTTCAGTACCATCTTCACACAGACCTTCAGTACCATCTTCACACAGACCTTTAGTACCATCTTCTTCACACAGACCTTTAGTACCATCTTCTTCACACAGACCTTTAGTACCATCTTCACACAGACCTTCAGTACCATCTTCTTCACACAGACCTTTAGTACCATCTTCACACAGACCTTTAGTACCATCTTCTTCACACAGACCTTCAGTACCATCTTCTTCACACAGACCTTTAGTACCATCTTCTTCACACAGACCTTCAGTACCATCTGACCTTCAGTACCATCTTCACACAGACCTTCAGTAGCCATCTTCAGGGAGAGAATGCAGAGGAAGCTAAACGGACTGTACCAGCTTTGCCGCTTTGCATAGCAAGTAAAAGAGGCTGATGTGGGGGTAAAAATCAATTGGGCTTACTTCTCAGCCAGATTAGCTGGGACGTGGCGATGGAAATGTCCTTCAGTTTCACGCTAAGTCGTGAGTTGAGTCAGGGATAAAGGAGGACAAAGCATAGTGCCGTACATTATCACATGTCGTACAGTCGAGATTCAGAGGACGGTCGAGAAGGCAATGGATGCTGCGGTTATTAGTAAATGTTTATAAGGAGGAATGTAAAGACACTGCTATTTCATATTGTATCTAACTGTACAGTTAGAACATGTGCAAAAAAAAAGCTGGACTTGAAAGCAGGGTTCCTACGTGTCCTTGGAATCCTTGAAGATTTATGAATTAGAGAGAGAAAAATCAAGGCCTTGAAAGGCCTTCAATGACCCATATCCACCTTATTTTTGAATGCCCCACTGTAAAAAATAATTGTGGGAACAAGGTCCGGTTTAACGTGACTTATTGTTGCAGCTTGCCATTTCCTTTGTTATACTCGGCTGCAGACCCGAATTATAAACCGGAAGCTGGAGTCCGTTATAAAAGTTATAAATATAGTCACGTTATAAACAACTAACCAACGCTGCGGGTCGGTATGGAAACAGTGTTACTCGAAATGGTTAAAAGTTAAATCAATTTGGTCATTTAGTGGCGTTTTACTGCCATGTAAAGTAACTATTACGCTAGCCGTTAGCATTAGCCACAGTAGCCGACTACCCACAATGCATTACGTTATCCCAGCACCCGAACGACACGGCTGTAGAGCAGAATGGCTCTGCTGTAAAATCCTCATAGACGTTTTTTTTGTCAAGTTAAAACAGTGTAAAAATTACACCGGAAGCGGAAGAAGCACCCATCAGGCATCATGGCAGCTAGAAATAAGCTGGATAGACATGGGTCATTGAAAGTGCTTGGATTTATATATTTTGTGCAAGAATATAATTGTTTTCCGATTACTTAATGTTGGTAACACAGCACAGTTGAGGTGTTCACACATTCAAGCCTCGCTCTGCTGCCTGTGAGCTTCTGTAAAGCATGCTAGTTCTCATCCTCCTACTCAAAGTGAAGAGCCGTATGCGTCAATGTACAGTATGTATGTCTGGAGTCGCAAGGCACGCCGATGTGCTGATCGCCTCCAAAACTCTTTTCAGGGGTCTGGCGTGGAAAAACAAAACAAAAGAATTGCGCCCATAGGGGTCACTACAACAATGTTTTAGATTTTAAATGGCCATAACTCGCACACCATTGCTCTGATCGATCGCCTCCAAACTTAGGAAGTGCGCTTAGGGGGAGCTGGCGGAGTTTGGTGCCGAATTCTGTGAAATTGGGACAGTGCCACCTACTGGGAACACAAAATCTCGAGAACCGTTCATCCGATCTACTTCAAACCTGCGGGGTGTGCTGCTGGGGACCCGACAGAGTGCAGAGTTTGGTTACACCCCCAAAATAGTCATCTCCGGAGTCTCCATCCTAGAAATGAGTGCGCTATTCAATTTAAAAAAATTAATACAATTATTTGTATTATCTTGGGCTGCCAACATAGTGTATTCCCTGCAGACATCAATTCTGATTTGGAGCCCACAAAAAAGATCCCACATAATCCTACTTGACATTAATGGTTTTTCCCAATTTGGCTGCTCGAATTTACGATAAATCCGACATGACATGAACACGGCTTAAGAAACTAATAGACCTGTCTCATCTGTCCAATACAAGGCTGCTTTGATCTCTGGAAAAGCTCAGCCTCTGTGCGCACTATTTCAACTTGAAGGCATCATTTTAGACAAATGCAGTGATATTGAATTTTTGCCTATTTGTCTTTATCTCATTTGAGAATTGTGTGTACCGCTAAACATGTTTTTGCGTTGAGAGAAACTTCTCCGGAGTGAAGGTCCAAAACCACCCAGACATAGCTCCATTATAGCTCATAAGGTGGGCGGTGTGAGGTGATGCGGCGTGGAACTAGTGAGCCATGGGCGGGATGCAGAGAGCACTAACGACACATCACCCCTAACCTCCCCCAGACCGTCAGTCTAATGGACGAGGCGCCCACACATGGGGATGGAGAGGGAGGCTGGGAGGCAATGAGAGGAGCAGCCGAGCGAGCGGGCAGCCGCGGCACAAAGGAAACAAATGAACACTTTGGAGGAAAACGAGCATCTCTCACGGCTGCCACCCGAGACCCAGAGTCAACACAGCGGTCCCCACACCCCCGACTCACCAGACCTACAGTAGAGTCAACACAGCGGTCCCAACACCCCCGACTCACCAGACCCAGAGTCAACACAGCGGTCCCAACACCCCCGACTCACCAGACCCAGAGTCAACACAGCGGTCCCAACACCCCCGACTCACCAGACCCAGAGTCAACACAGCGGTCCCAACACCCCCGACTCACCAGACCTACAGTAGAGTCAACACAGCGGTCCCAACACCCCCGACTCACCAGACCTAGAGTCAACACAGCGGTCCCAACACCCCCGACTCACCAGACCCAGAGTCAACACAGCGGTCCCAACACCCCCGACTCACCAGACCCAGAGTCAACACAGCGGTCCCAACACCCCCGTCTCACCAAATGAAATAACACACTTCAGACAATACAGCAGGCTGACTGACTGATTTTTCACTAATGTGCACATTCGGTTATTTGCTGTTGGTCTCCACATAGTTAATTGTCTCGGCATGAGTGCTGTAAAATATAATCATGTTTGGATACTAGCAGAGCATTAGAATGTTGGTATGATGTAATGACTCTTCCTTCTTTTATACGTTCCTTGACTGCAACAGGAAATTAGTTAGGGTCCATTTAGAATGTTTATGTTCTGGGGGTACGGTGGTGCAGTGGTAAGCGCTGTCGCCTCACAGCTCGAAGGTCCTGGGTTCGATTCCCACCTGGGACGCTGTGAACGCTGAAGGAATGCGTGCCCGTCCGCATGTCCTCGAGTGCCCACCGCCCGGGTGGGGTCGTCAAAAGGGCCTTTCTGTGTGGAGTTTGCATGTTCTCCCCGTGCCTCCCGGGGGTTTCCTTCATATAGGAACCCCTTCACCAAAACATGCAATATCCTGGTTGCTGATGTGGTGCCACCTCTGGTCACCTCTGGGCGCCTGTTCGGAGGGAGGGGAACTCGTTGGAATAGCGTGATCCTCCCACGTGCTATGTCCTACCGGTGAAACTTCCCCTGTCAGGTGAAAAGAAGCGGCTGGCTAACTGCCCATGTCTCGGAGGAAGCATGGAGCCAGTTTTCGGCTCTCCCCAGATCGGCAGAGGGTGGAGCAGCAACCAGGATATATACATTTAAATTAGCACTAATGGGGGATAAAAATGGGATAAAAAATATTAGTAAAAAAAAAGAACGTTTATGTTGTCAAGTTGAAATGGTCTATAAAGCATCACAGAGCGGCCGGGTTGGTAAAACATGAGTGAGCTGTGTGCAGGTTTACTGACGCCACCTACAGGATTTATGCCTCATTCAAATGCAAACACTTTTCACACATTTTGCCTGTCCTATATATCCATAATAAATCAAAAGCGTCACTGTCATTCGGAGCCACCAATGTGCAAAGTTGCTTAGCGCAGCTTTAATTTGAACGGTGCCGTGTATTTGCCGTGCTGCTCCACGGCTCTGCGGCGCTCATCTACAACACTGTTTTAATCACATCAACTTACAGTATGATCTGACTCCCACTGAACATGGCTAATGTATGATGCCATTATCTTCCCAGGTCAATACCACCCTTCACCAGGGCATTACCTCCCAATTAATCTCCAGCAACATGCTGCGAGGCCGGGGGAACAGCCTATCTGCGATATAAAGCCGGTGAGGAAGAGAGCTGGAGATTTATACCATCACAGGAGCGGTCCCACTGGAGAACATGGTCCCACACAAACTGAAGATTTAGGTTCCCATTTGGCTGCTTGAGCCAGGGATGGGCCGTTTGGCGGCTCTCTCCGAGGAGGAGAGAGTGAAGCGCACAGATGGTCTGCCAGGCAGGCCGACTGTATGGCTGCGGGCTTGAGGGATGGAAATGGAGAGGAACCCGCCTGAATAATGACTCCCCACTTGCGTGGCAACGGCGTGGGTGTGATTTATCGGCCTCGGGGGGCTTCTGCGGGGATCTCGGGGGGCATGGAGGCGATTCGAAAGGTGTCTGGCCGGACAGATAATAGATGCGAGTGCCAGGCCTCCTCGCTCCACCTGCCTTGGGGTGGCGAGGGAACGAGTGCTTTAAAAAACGTCTGACTTTGCACGAGGGTCCATCTTCTTCGTCGGTATGGCCCAGCCGCCCGGGGGGTGGATGGTTAGCGATCGCTAAGCTTCGATGCAGCTTTCAGCGAGCGGTCAATCGCTCAAAGTGCCTCCTTCGCTCGGCCACCCTGCCGACTGCGTCGCTGACCTTCTCGTTGACTTTACCTACTACTTCCACTTTTCTTTTTTGCAACTTCAGGAAAACGCTCTATTGTTCGACGAGGGGAATTATGCACTATTTATACCGATGGAATGATTTTGGTCGGCACGGGCGATAAAGTGCCACAGGGTGTCTATGTTGCACTGGAGCAATGAGATCTTCATCGTCCATTCCCCCGGTCTCGGTAACACCATTGTCAGTAACGGATAATGGCCGACGCTTCTTTCTCCACTAATGAACAGCAATATCAGTCTCTAGGTGGTGGGGATTGATGACATGGCCTAATTGTCCCATCTAATTGATACCCTACCAAGCAGCACATATATTTCCCTTATTGGGTCACGGTGCGACGGCGGGGATATTGCACTCTGGCCGTGAGTGGCCCGGTCTAATGAGGATCTCACCTCATTGAGTGATAAGAATGCCATGCCTGGGTTAATGGCAGGGGAAGAGGCTCTTTATCTCAAACCTAATGGCACACTCAAGTTGGATCCAAAATCAATCAAGCAGTGCATGTTAACGTGTGGGAGAGAGCGTGTGGAGACGCGTGTGGAATGTGCAGTGTGTGCTCCGTTCGCTGTTGGAATCTCGGGCTATTTAAATTGCACACAGTATGGTTGACATCGGCTGACATCACCTGAGGTTCCTCTCGTTCGACATCTCTTAATTGATCCATTCTGAATGAGTTAAACGTGTGCACCTCGGCGAGATCTTTATGTGAAAACACACCTGTCTTATCGCCTTAAATCGCAGTGGGGCTGCTGCAACAGAGGAGACCGTCCCATCCCGCCTAAGTGAAACCCCCATAGATTCTCTCTATTTGCCCCTAATGAAATGCTGGTGTCAGGTCTGGTCCACTCCCTTCACAGGAAGTGACAGATTGGAACTGAAGAGTGAAACACAACCGCAGTGAGCGGCGCAAGCTGGAGTCAGCAGTATGTGACGGGGGGGGACGGGCGTTTTGGGTACCAAGCTGGAGTCAGCAGTATGTGACGGGGACGGGCGTTTTGGGTACCAAGTAGGCGTCAAGGTCATTTTTCCTACAGATTACGAAAGTGCGGATTGCAAGCTTTCAGACGTGTCCGAAAAATAGTTGAAGAAGATACGGTATGCTGATTTGAATGTTGGTACTCCTCCTTCATTGTGTTGTAACTTTGTCCTGATGAAGGTCATGGAGTCCCAAAGCTTGCTACATAAGTCAAGATATTTGCACGGATCCAAGTGTGCGGAACCTTTCTTTTGGTTTTGAAATGTTCATAGTCCTAAAAGCAACATTCAGAGAACATCGCCCAGAAAGTTAGGTGAACAAGCTTGCCCTCAACAAGTATTTATCCTGAAATGGTTGTTTGTTATATTGAGTGTGTTCTTCAAACTTAAATAATAATAATAATAATAATAATAATAATAATAATAATAATAATAATAATAATAATAATAATAATAATAATAATAATATCATAATAATAAAAACGTTTTTTGTGATTTGTGCAATTTCACGGTTAAATATTTACTACTGGGCGGCACGGTGGCGCAGTGGTAGGCGCTGTCGCCTCACAGCTAGAAGGTCCTGGGTTCGATTCCCACCTGGGGTGCTGTGAGCGCTGAAGGAGTGTGTGCCCGTGCGCATGTCCTCGAGTGCCCCAACGCCAAGGGTGGGGTCGTCAAAAGGGCCTTTCTGTGTGGAGTTTGCATGTTCTCCCCGTGCCCCCTGGGGGTTTCCTTCATATAGGGACCCCACACCAAAACATGCAATATCCTGGTCGCTGATGTGGTGCCTCCTCTGGTCTGTTCGGTGGGAGGGGAACTCGTTGGAATAGCGTGATCCTCCCACGTGCTATGTCCTACCGGTGAAGCTTCCCCTGTCAGGTGAAAAGAAGTGGCTGGCTACTGTCTATGTCTCGGAGGAAGCATGGAGGCAGTTTCGGCTCTGCCCAGATCGGCAGAGGGTGGAGCAGCAACCAGGACAAATAAATTAAAATTAGCACTAATGGGGGATAAAAATGGGATAAAAAATCGGGGGTAAAATATTATTAAAAGATATATATATATATATATATATATATATATATATATATATATATATATATATATATATATTGACTACTACATACTACTCCTTTCAACAGACTGTGTCATACTAGATCTTTTACCTCCCTTTGGTATAAAGAATCACAGGTTGGTGGACATGGGAGATTACTGCCATCATGTTAGATGATTACAAGGTTTTTATCTTCAGGCTATGAGGTTGAAAGGGTTGGTGTCACTTGTGTTCTGATGGTAGATATCTCATGTTGGAGACTCTTAAGTGTTCTTGGCTATGGCAGAGACGTCTATCACTTACAGGAGGATGGGTTAGGTGCCTTCCAGGACATTAAGAAGAGCTTCAGCCTGCCAGCCACATCTTTCTTTTTCTAGTTACAGCTGAGTGCTGCTCTCAAAGAGCATGGCGTGCGATGGCAGCAGCGCTCTATCACTCCAGTCATACATCCATTTCATGAACTACAAAAAGACAATCTAACAGGTATGATGGGGCTGTCCATAATATACCAGTATTTAATAGAAGCTTCATATGAAATATGAAGCTTGGATCTCAATGGGTTTCTATGAATGGGACGGTTATGGTTAAATTTATGCCTGAGAAATCAGGTGTGTGCTTAACAAAAATTTAAGGAGCTTGAACGTCGGGTGTTGCCAGATAATCTTCACAAATGAATACCATTTTATGATTTTTGAAGCATCATCGCAATTTTCGGGGGATCGCATTTACGCTTCAAGAATCATAAAAGTGGTGTTAATTTGTGAAGGTTTTCTATTGCTGAACAAAAGGGCAAAGTACCATACACTTTTGTTACACCTTAGGCATCTAACAAAAACCCATTCAGAAATCCCATGGACTTTGAGACGAGGGAACCCAGCACGATGCTATCTTCCGAGGTGGCCTACAAAAATATGCCATCCCTGCGGCACTGTACTACACTCCCATTAGATAGATAGCGTGTGGAGAAGAGATCTTCCAGAATCGGAACATGACGGCACCATTTTAATTTCGTACACAGAACCCACTTGACCCCATGAAAGCTGTATCCTATGAATCTTGGAATGCCCACCTGTTGTCCAATTCTAGCAGGGTGACATCTCATTTGAGAAACAGCTACTGTACCAGTGGTCATACAGTAGCTGTTTTGATTTGGATTGATTTTTCATTGCTCTGTATCCAAAAGCACTTTGATCGGCAAAACAGAAGACGATGTCATCGATCACTTACGCCTCTGTCTTGTTGGACTGTCGGCGGCAGGGTACGGTGTTACTGACACACGTTCCGGTCACGGGGTCCACCGACTCCACAATAACAAAGGGGCGTTCCTCCAGGGTGGCCACCGTCAGATGCCTGTAATCTGACACCTGCTCCATGTAGGAGCCATACCGCGGCCACACGGGGTACCTCATCTGCAGGATCCCCATCTCATAGGTCCCCACCTGAGAGAGTCGAGAGAGCGTCGAGAGAGAGAGAGAGAGAGTAGAGAGAGCGTTGAGAGAGAGAGAGAGAGAGAGAGAGGGGGGGAGAGAGGGAGAGAAGTATTACTTGTAAAACATTTATGTACCAAACTTCAGATAGTTACCATTGAGCGGATATGGCTAGTTCTCAATCAAGTGGACATTTATGTGTTCTAATAGCGACACACAAGAAAATAATGTTTCTGCTCTGCCTTATGAAAGCATCACATAGATCGCAGCTGCAGTAAACAGCCACGAGATGCTAGAAATCAAAGTCTCTTTAACTCGGGCCCCCAAAAGACATGGAGATAAATCACGGAGAAGCCTCAGATGACCCTGGTGTGGACACAGAAATGCTGCAGAGTATATATCACAACCACTGTTCTCAATACTGACGTCCTTCATTTTCTTTTCTGATATTGAGATGACGTATGTGATATCCTATATCTTTGTTTTGTTTTGTTTCTGGACCCAGTTGGGGAGACTTTTAGGTTATCGACAATTTGAAGGAAATTGATGTTCGGGTCACTGGGGATGTAAAGAATGCTATTAATACATTAATACAATGAAGGCAATTCCGCCCCCTGCTATATTACCAGTTTGCTCATTTTAATTGGATGTTGTAGGGAAATGAGCTGAATACATTATCGAGATCTGGAATAAGCCATTACGAGCTCACTTACTTGAAGCAGCTATGACATGCTTTATTCCAAGTTACACACATTTGCCCAGTCTAACTGGCACCATTTGCTCTCCAGCTGTGAAAATGAGAATGGGGACCAAGTGGACCCCAATTACCCAAAACATTGACCCGTCCCATTGATTATGAAGACGTTTGTGCTGAATAAGACGTCTGTACTAAACGCTCCTCTCACTGCAGTGACTCACAAACCAATTACCGCACTGATTCTTTTAATTAAGATTTTCAGCAGACACACTCCACAGCAAGCAAGCAGCAGAGAGGGGGTTTGTGTTTTGCTCAGGAGGACACACGGCTGTTGCAGGGATCGGACCTGTGACCTCTGTTACGGGGCAAGGAAGGGGGCAAAGAGCACCGACCCTCACCTGGGATCGGCCCGGTCATGTGACACCATTTCTTGGTTGAAAACGTCCTCGTCATGCTTAGGCAATGAAAACAACTTGGGTTTAGGCAAGTAAACCAACGTGGTTAAGGCAACTAAAGACTTTGGGGTTAGGGTTAGCGTTGGGGTTAGGGTTATGGTTTGAGTAGGGTTAGGGTTAGGGTTAGGGTTATGGTTTGAGTAGGGTTAGGGTTAGGGTTATGGTTTGAGTAGGGTTAGGGTTAGGGTTAGGGTTGGGGTTAGGGTTATGGTTTGAGTAGGGGTTAAAAACGGGACATGGTGGGAAAAAACGGGACAAACACGGGGACATGGTGAGGCTCGAACCAGCTCCCTGATGACGAGGAAGTTGCAAAACGAGGACGCTACAGCGGCTCCTCCCATCCCACCCCATTACTTGTCTGCGACCTATTTGAATGTAACACATGCCACTTGTAGTTGAATTACGTGGTCATTCTGAACGAGCGACCTATTTGAATGTAACACATGCCACTTGTAGTTGAATTACGTGGTCATTCTGAACGAGCGACCTATTTGAATGTAACACACGTCACTTGCAGTTTAATTCTGAACGACACGAAAAACATGAAACGTGATCGTGCTGCTGACTGTCATGGGGGGGGGAGGGGACAAAATGTGTCCATGTACACCACTCAACAGCTTCCTGTCTGCCAACAGGAAGTGCTGTGTGAGACCCGGTTGAGCCACTGCGGCTACTGAAGTGTAATTCCACAGAGCGATTACACGGAGGTGCTTACTATTCAGAACAGCCCAACTCCTGCTTCGCTTTTATGATTAATTTAAGGAGGAGGATTTGTTCCAATGAATTAAATGTTTATATCACTTACTTTGCAAAAGTCAGCACCCTTGAGGCTGAAATTAAATTACTACGGTCAATCACCCTCACAAAATGATTAAGCATTACTAATTACAAGGGAAAAAGTGAACGTAATTCTCTACATAGTCCATTATGCACTATTTTAACCCTATTAACAGGAACATAGTCAGTTTTATTGACAAACTTTTTATTTCCGTCAATAGACTGGCTGCTAATTAAGCAGAGTATGTGACCCCCAACACAAACCGATCGGTTACGTCCCCAGTGTCAGCAACCACAGCTCAATAGACCAGTACAAAATTGATAGTATGTTCTGTGGGTATGTGTGTGTGGGAGGTTACGTACGTGTGTGTGTGTGTGTGTGTGTGTGTGTGTGTGTGTGTGTGTGTGTGTGTGTGTGTGTGTGTGTGTGTGTGTGTGTGTGTGTGTGTGTGTGTGTGTGTGTGTGTGTGTGTGTGCGCTTTGGATATCCATTCGATCTGCTCATGTACCGTAGCACAGTAAAAAGATTCTAACTGAATGGTGTTGGAATTGATTGGAATATTGTATTATACACTAAACATGCAGCAGTTAACTAGGCTTTAAGAAGTAAAAGATGTATTGAAGTGTACAATTCCGTTCTTTTTCTTATTCCTGCTGCTCTGTCATTCGGGACAGGTCTAAATAAATCCAAATTCAAAATTCAGACATGGACAGTAAATCTAAATGGATTTGTAAGAAAAAATATATCTGTCCAAATGTCATCTGTACATTTATCATAAAGCAATGGCCTGATATCAGCCCAGTAACTCCACTAAATTGAAAACTGCCATCTTTGATCTGCAAGGTTGAACTCTGATGATGAAGGGAGCGCGCTAGATACAGTGCATGAGTTACAGGGACGAATAAGAGAGTGGAAGAGCCATCGTATTTACTGTAGATGGGTCAGTGCTGGTTTTTCACCCTACCTGGCATCCCAGGTGTATACCAGTCCCTGATTCGATAGCTACAATGAAAACCAGCAGGGCTCTGATTCCCGAGGATCAGGATTGAAGACATAATATGGGGGTGCAACTGATCGTTAGACAAACTAACTACCAAACAGGAAGTTTCCCCTAAAGCTGACTATGTTGCAAATTAGCGGCATTAGCTACAATGTTGCTGCTGACACTGTTGTTTACTGTTTGAAGTGTTCACATTTCTTCTTCAGACGGAGGCTGCTTTCTAAACTCACTTTGTGTCATGAAGGAAGATCATTAGATAGATTTGCCACAGTGGCTCTATGCAACTCTTACTGAGATGAAAGGAGGCTTATCAAAGCAATCACGAGCAGGAACAAGAGAGCTTATTTGGTGGCTTTCTGGAGATATTACATGAATATTAAATGGATAACACAAAACAAAAAGACGTACATACTTAATGCCCAGTTCAAAGTAAACTTCAATGAGCGGATCCATAGGCTACTGGGGCGTTGCTTTGGGTGAGCACAAACAGACATGGAAGAAGAAATGTATTGTGAGGTAACGTGAAATTGCAAGAGAATGCAAAACATTGTGAGGGAACGCAAAAAAACAACAGTAGCGCCTCCTCTGGTCGCTCGGGGGGCCTGTTCAGGGGGAGGGGAACTGGGGGGGTTGTAGCGTGATCCACCACGTGCTACGATCTGCCAGTGAAACCCCTCACTGGCAGGTGAAAAGAAGCGGCTGACGACTGACTGCACATGTGTCGGAGGAAGCATTTGCTCATCTCCAGTACAACTCTCCCCAATTCAGCAGAGGGGGTGGAGCAACGACCGGGACAGCAGGGGGAGTTGGCCAAGTACAATTGGAGAGAAAATGGGAGAAGAATCCGAATAAACAAAATAGAATAATATAATCTCGTTGTGACCCTTCTTGGGGGGGTACCGTACTGCAGGTTGATACTTTAAACAATTCTTAATAGTTCCTCATCATTTCGTGCTCAATTTCATTTTTGCCAAATGCAAAAATACATCAAAATCACTTTGCAGAAACAACAGACACAGACAGTGCTACCTTCTGCAAAACAATTGACGGTGCTGCTGTAAATGTCATTAGCTGTCTGGGGGAGATACAAAGGTGTCACTCTGTCACTCTGAACAAAATGTTTTCCCCCACATCATCTCCGCTGTTTATACAAGAACGGGGACCATCCTTGTCTGATGACACAAGTCAGTCCATCCTGTCACACATTGGATTGAAAAATGTGTGTGAGAGAAAAAAAACTACCAATTGTTCAAATATCTTCATTCTCTCAGGACATTTGAGTTATTCCACTCTCCTGCCAGCCTATTGATCAGTGCTGCTGTTTTCCTCTCCGCTCGTGGTCGTGCTCATCACAATTTCTAATCACAGGAAAACGCGCCCTGTGGCAGGTCGGTGCCGGCGGCCGCTCAGACCCGCCCGGCTCTTCGGGCTTGTTACCGCTCGGGGAAATGCTCGCCGATTCCATATTTCGCAACACATCAAATTATTGCATGGTCTGCTCTGCTTTCTGTGATTGACAGGAGGAGGGAAAGCATCATTGCAGCGGTTGCGGTTAGATTCATAATTCATGGGCTTTGGCGAACCTGGTGCCGTGGGGGGGGGGGGGGGGGGGGGGCTTTGTACCCTCAGTTGCAGTTTCTGTCCCCTCAGTTTGTTTTATGTATCCTATAAAAACATAGCTCTCTTATTTCAGAACCATGGACAGAGGCGGCAGTGCGGCACTATTTGTTGTGCACTGGTTGTCTAGAGATTTCTTTGCGACACAGGACTGGTCTGTTTGGTAACAGGTAGGCCTAATGGCCAAGGTCATTTTTTTAGAGAGATTATGACTTATTATGTCATTATGATTATTATGATTATTATTATGATTATGCAGATTGTAAGATTTCAAATTGACATGTGACAATAGTTAAAGAAGATATTCTTAGGCTTATTTGAATGTTCATACTCATAAAAGCAACATGCGGAGAAAATCCCCCTGGAAGTTACGGAACAAGCTTGGTTTGCCCTGAACAATTTAGCTTGCTAACAATATGAGTATTTAGTCATCCTAGAACTGCTGTTTCAACATCTAAAAAAGTTATTCTTTCTCTCTCTCTCTCTCTCTCTCTCTCCAAAAACAACCTTTTATCTTGATTTGTGTGATTTCACGGTTGCCTACTGGTTAACCCCCAAGCCGTGCCACAATTATTAGATTTGAACTTCACTGCACGTTGTCGGCTACATGATCAAAAAACAACAACCGGCCGAGCGCGCCAGAGCTGCTGCTCGCAGGCAGCTAAAAAGTTTTAACCTCTGTTAAGGATGACGTCATCATTCCTACTTTGACGTCGTCATTCCTACTATGATGTCATCAATCACTGATGATGTCATGATTCATAAGCGTCTTTCATGCCTTTCGCTGGTGATGTCATAACACAGGTGATGTCATATTCACATCTATAAGGGCCTGTTCCTGCAGGTCCTCGCCAGTGATTCATAATCTAAATTCTCATCAAGGATCATACCAATCTCTGCAATCTCTGCAACCGTTCCCAAAACCTCGAACAGTGCAGCCCCAGCCATCAAGTTCCACAACACCCCAGCTTCATCAACTACCCGCGAATAGATCCATGTCTAACACCGATCCTGACAGTATGAATCACTCAGAAATGGATCTAGCGGGCAAATTTCTCACCCCAATCAAGGAGGAGGCCCCCAATCACTCTAGAGCGGATCTAGCGGACACACTTCCGCCAGTCAAGGAGGAAGCTCCCGAGACCCCAGTTTTCCCGCCGGCCACGTCAGGTGGTCCACCAGACGACACCTTCCAAACAGCACTGATTTCTACTATTTCTGGCCTGGGCGCGCGACTCGCGGAGATGCGACGGGAGCAGGCGCTCCTCGATGACATCCTTCGGGACGTGCTCGACGGCCAGAGGGAGGCAGCTTTCAAGGCTTCCCAAGCCGATGATCGGCACGCCCTCCTGGTTGGCTGGCTGGATCGTCTCGACGGGCTAGGCCCCCAGGGCGTCATTCCGCAGTCTCCTGCCCCCCCTGCCCCTCCTGCCCCAGCTTCTGAGCGATCAGTCGCCCCAACGCCAGTTACCCGGCCGGTCGCTTCAGCTGACCCACCAGGCGGTCAGCTGGATATCTCCACTCATCCTGATATCTCCACTCATCCTGATGTCTCCACTCGTCCCATCACGTTCGGAGACTTGCCGACAATACTTGAGCTGATTGCCCAGCAGGAAAAAGCAATCCAGGCGCTGGTTTCCAGGGCCAATGATCGGGACGCCCTCCTGGTTAGCACAATCCAGGCTCTGGTTTCCAAGGCCGATGATCGGGACGCCCTCCTGGTTAGCACAATCCAGAATATAGCTTCCACTGCCCAGGATCAGCTCGCCCTCCTGGCGAGCAGGCTAGATCGTCTCGACGGGCTAGGCCCCCAGGGTGCCATTCCGCAGCCTTCTGCCCCTCCTGCCCCAGCTTCCGAGCGCGCCGTCGTTCCGGAGGCTTCCAGACCTTCCAGACCTGCTTCTAGCTCTGCCTCTCGGCCGCCTCCAGCTGCTAAGGGCATATTCTGGGGGGGAGTTCGCGTCATCCCAGAGCAGGGGCAGCCGGCCGACATCTGTACCAGCAGCCATCTGTACCGTGATCTGACCGGCAGGGTTCGCATCACACCAGAGGAGAGGCAGCGCCGTTTGGACACCCGGAGCTGCCTGTACTGTGGTCGAGCCGGGCATTACCTCTCCTCCTGCTCCCGGCGTCCAGTAAGTGGTCCCACCGCTCGCCGGCCCGTGGTACTCTCAGTGGATCAAGACTCTACGTGTCCAGCCAAGAAATCTGTACGGTTGGGTAGCGTTCCCTGCAGGACCCAGGAGTGGCAGTGTGTCTCCAAGAGGGTTAGGGAGTTGGAGAGGACTGTCGATCGTCTCATGGGGAAGTTCAATCGCTGCCTGCAGATCGGCTCCGTCCCCCCGCAGGGGGCCTCCGAGTCTGCTGGCCCTGAGGCACAACCTATGGACCTGCCCCTCGCCGAGTCTGAACCCGTACCTGAGGCACAACCTGTGGACCTTCCCCTCGCCGAGCCTGAACCTGTACCCCAGCAGCAGCCAATTCCTGTCCCTGACCAACACGTAGGTTCCAGCCTCATGCTGGGAGGCCCCCGTAGTGTCGTCAGCCCTCGGTCAAGAGCAAGAAGAAATAAGAGGCGTTTAAAGGAGGAGACGGTGGGTGACCTCCCCAAACTACAGGTCGGGAGGGCAGGCCTCGCTGTGTCAGATCCCCCTTTGGCTCTGCCTTCGGAGACGGCGGCATTTGACCCTTTTGATGGTCTCCAGCCTCCCGTGTTTGGATCGTGCCCCGGGGGATGGCCGGCCCCAGAGGATCCACCGGACCCGGTGGAAGTTCTATCTACGTATCGGTCCATCTATGGCTTCGATATCCTGTATTAGGGAGGAGCACCTCCACTGTCCTACACCCCCTTTGGGGTCTGACCACCTGCATCTAACCACCTGCTGAAGAGCACCTCACTCTCTTACACCCCCTTTGGGGCCTAACCACCTGCGTCTAACCACCTGCGGAAGAGCACCTCCACCAGAACCTACGGATTTTTTTTAAACTGACATATCTGTGTCGAGTCCACCCCTGGGGATACACAGTGATCGGACCAGGCGTTTTGACGGTACGATTTTTTTTAAACTGACATATCTGTGTCGAGTCCACCCCTGGGGATACACAGTGATCGGACCAGGCGTTTTGACGGTACAATTTTTTTTAAACTGACATATCTGTGTCGAGTCCACCCCTGGGGATACACAGTGATCGGACCAGGCGTTTTGACGGTACGATTTTTTTTAAACTGACATATCTGTGTCGAGTCCACCCCTGGGGATACACAGTGATCGGACCAGGCGTTTTGACGGTACGATTTTTTTTAAACTGACATATCTGTGTCGAGTCCACCCCTGGGGATACTGTCAGGATCGGTGATCCTACGGATTTTTTGTCTCCCAGATGCCATCCTTGATGGCCCCATTGGACGCCAGGTGACGTCCGTTGAGGGGAGGGTACTGTTAGGATGACGTCATCATTCCTACTTTGACGTCGTCATTCCTACTATGATGTCATCAATCACTGATGATGTCATGATTCATAAGCGTCTTTCATGCCTTTCGCTGGTGATGTCATAACACAGGTGATGTCATATTCACATCTATAAGGGCCTGTTCCTGCAGGTCCTCGCCAGTGATTCATAATCTAAATTCTCATCAAGGATCATACCAATCTCTGCAATCTCTGCAACCGTTCCCAAAACCTCGAACAGTGCAGCCCCAGCCATCAAGTTCCACAACACCCCAGCTTCATCAACTACCCGCGAATAGATCCACATGTCTAACACCGATCCTGACAACCTCTTTTGTTGCTAAATAGTTAGCCTTGTTCAACTTTCGCAATTTGCCCCATAGCGTGTTTGCTTAGCCAAAAACCAAAGTAAGTAAGAAAAAGAAGAAAACGGGTAGCGACCCCAGCCGAGGACAGTAGCCCCAGCAGCGGCAACGCTGTTGCGGCCGAGCCCGCTGGACCTAATCTGCTATAGCTTCACCAGCCGCAGAAGATGTTCCGAATGTTCCGAAGGAAGTTCTGAATGGGCCCACAGACCCCCGCATGATGAAGGAAGTTCTGAATGGGCCCACAGACCCCCGCAGCTCTGACTGCTCCTGATGATCTTGGGGCAGAGGAGCACCAACAATCCTACCCTACTATATAATACCCCAAAACGCTCCTTTAACATAATGCTGGTTTAATAGTAGCTTGACTATTGATGAGAACTCTACTGATATGAGGAAAGGTAACACAGAATTTAGCGGGTTTATTTTTCTACTGTTTGTACGCCACATCAGCGACAATTAATTAACTAATTCATTAATTGATCCTGTGTTACCCGGTTTTCACCTGAAAGCAACAATAGGAAAAACAACATCCGGCTATTGGGGAAAACAGAAACCAAACTGTCACTCCGGTATTACAGAGAGGCTAGCGAGTATTGAATATTTGGATCAGAACGTGCGTTTTGTGTGCGTTTGTTTTCAGTTTACCAACACATTTCCAGCTGCTGTGACTGTAATATGTCGCGGGGGTTGTGTGTGGGGGAACGGCAGCTTTCCAGGCCGGTATATCAAAGCTGCCAGAATAGCAGCAATGACAGGCAACACTTCCCTCCTCTGTGTCACCACTATATCACCTCTGTTCTCCTTTCTTTAATGTCTCCTGAGTTACCTTGACTTTTGAGATTGGGAAGGAAGTGGGAGGAGGTATTAGTCACTGAGTGATGACTCACGGCAGGAGCGCTGCACAGCGCGCTGAGCGGCAGCCGCTAGTGTCAGCACAACTCTATTTGAGAAGAGCACTGTACTCATTTAAGTGGCTCATAAATAAGACTGCAGGGTAGTTGTGTGTGAGGTGTGTAATGCAGGCCACCGGTCCATAGGGGGCCAGGCTGAGAATGACGATACTGTATATATATATATGTGATCTGATGGGTGAACATACTGTACCAGAGTGGTGCGATAAGTAGAATGGGAAAGGCGATCAAAAGGGCACATTGATTTTCAGCTTTCAGAGAAACGAGGCCAGAACAACATGGTCTTATAACAGAAGCCAGGAAGCAGAAGACAATGAGCAGAAAACGGGGAGCAGAAGACAGAAAGCAGAAGACCGGAAGTAGAAGGCAGGAAGTAGAAGACAGGAAGCAGAAGACAGGAAGCAGAAGACAGGAAGCAGAATACAGGAAGCAGAAGACAGGAAGCAGAAGACAGGAAGTAGAAGACAGGAAGCAGAAGACAGGAAGTAGAAGACAGAAAGCAGAAGACCGGAAGTAGAAGGCAGGAAGTAAAAGGCAGGAAGTAGAAGACAGGAAGCAGAAGACAGGAAGTAGAAGACAGGAAGCAGAAGACAGGAAGCAGAAGACAGGAAGCAGAAGACAGGAATTAGAAGACAGGAAGTAGAAGACAGAAAGCAGAAGACCGGAAGTAGAAGGCAGGAAGTAGAAGGCAGGAAGTAGAAGACAGGAAGCAGAAGACAGGAAGCAGAAGACAGGAAGCAGAAGACAGGAAGCAGAAGACAGGAAGTAGAAGACAGGAAGCAGAAGACAGGAAGTAGAAGACAGAAAGCAGAAGACCGGAAGTAGAAGGCAGGAAGTAGAAGGCAGGAAGTAGAAGGCAGGAAGTAGAAGACAGGAAGCAGAAGACAGGAAGCAGAAGACAGGAAGCAGAAGACAGGAAGCAGAAGACAGGAAGCAGAAGACAGGAAGCAGAAGACAGGAAGCAGAAGACAGGAAGCATGCTGCTCTCCTGAAATTTTGTCAAATGAGAATGATGGCAACAAATACAAAAAATGTGCTCAGTGCATAAAAAGGTGAGAGAAATGCATTTTTCCACCAGAGATGATTACGTGAAGGAGACACGACTAGAAACAGGCAGTTTGCCATTAAAATAGCATGTAGGCTGTAGGCTAAGTAGTACTAAAATAAAATAAAAAATAAAGTGTTAAATACCTACTACTACTACTAAATACTACTAAATACTACTTTCTGACAGCGATGATATGGTCAGTAAGGGTCTCTGTTTTATTGTGATTGCTACCATGTATGAAGATGTAGTGCCATTTTAGCGGAGCCTGCAACGCCATATTGGGGCACTACTTCCAGACTCACACTGAAGAATGAAGGCTAGTGTAGATCTTAATCACGCCTGTGAATAATTCTACTACTTCACGCAGCTTGCAGCTTTGTGCGCCGTGCAAAGGGGCACAATCGTTACTATGGGCCATAATGTTCACATAGTCTGTGTCCACATCTTCGGTTTGCGCACACCTCACAAACTTTTTTGAGACCGTGGCAAACTTCTGGGCTTTCCAGGGTCAAAACCCTTTGTTAACGCCGAAAGAAGCGACTTTCCTCTTTGTAAAGCAGGTGACGAGGGTATTAAGATAGTTCAAAGCCACCTCATCTACTGAGACTATTGAACAATAGCCTTCATCATCATTGTGTCAAAGGCAAGACAGGAGTGTCAAAGGAAAGTGAGGAGCACAGCTCTTTCCCCCTCCAGAGATAAGAAGGAGCAACACCTGAACAGGAAGACAAAGGAGAAGAAGATTGGAAACTAGAGCTGTGCTTTGGGACTGATATCAAAGTGATTATAGAAAATAAGGTGATTGTCCTGTTAGCCTTTGTTACGTGTATTCTGCAGTCTATTTCTTTACATAAAGACAATACCAGTATTTTGATTCATTAATAGTTGACAATTTGTATTCATTTAAATGGTAATCAGCAAATCCATTGTTTTTTTAATTATTATTTTGTCTCCATCTTTGTTGCTCGGCGCGCATTGCGGTGATGATTCTGCACTGCGTTCCCCACAGATCACCTGTCAATCAAACAGTGATACTGTTTCCTATGATGAAGTTTGACTTTGTCTTTTTTTCTGTCTGTTCAGCCATTGTGGCTATCACTGCTTATGCTAACCACTCAACACATCCTCATACTGATCGTGATGATATTCGTGGCTCTGATGATGTCATCGCCGAGACGTCACCTTCATCATCACCGATGCGGCCATTGCATCCGATGATGTCATTTGTGCCATTGTGATGTTATCGCTGACCGCAGCTGATGATGTCACTACTGGCGGCAGCTCCAGTGGGCCGGTCGGCCAAATTGGCCCTGGATTTGGCCCCTTGGCGGCCGCGGATAGGCACCTGCGTGAGAACCTTTCTAACAACTGTACTTCGCATAGACCTATGGATGTCATGTCACTATTTGTTACACATTATTGGTTGCATATAAATAAAGTGAATTTTGTTCTAACACATCTATCTATCATTGGACCAGGCTGTAGTGATCCATAAACAAAATGGATCCCCAAACGTTCCCACTCTGCCCTGACAGCCAAATCATACGGGACCCTTTCTTATCAGAGCTTCCAATTACAGAGCCTCACATAGCCCAGGGCCTCGATAACATATCGCAAATTAATAACAAGCGCCGCTCGAAACAACATCAATACAACATAATTAGCTGTGAAACGCCTGTGGCTGTTTACTTACAGAGTGAAGTTCAACTAAACACCCTCCACTCAACCAGCGGAAGTACAGTGAGGTCAGCCCGCCTCCAGCCTGCTCTCCACACCACGTCCCCCTGGTGGTCACTGTACAGTATATTAATTCCTCAATCTGCAGTCAGGTTAATGAGGCATTGTGTTGCAGCATTTTTCAAAGGTACCAATGGGCAAATGTGTATGTACAGTATGTGGGGAGAGAGAGAGAGAGAGAGATAGGGGGGGGAGGGAGAGAGATAGAGAGAAAGAGAGAGGGAGAGAGAGAGAGAGAGAGAGAGAGAGAGATACAGAGAAAGAAAGAGAGAGAGAGGGAGAGAGATAGAGAGGCACCAGTAGCTCAGGAGGTAGAGCTGTTGCCTACAGTAGGAGTCGAGAAGGGAAGGTTCTCGGTTCGAGGCTGGCTCCTCCAGGCATATGTGTAGGACACTGAAGCTCTAACTGCTCCTGACAAGCTGGTCAGTGCCTTGCGTGGCTGCCCCTGCCGTCGGTGTATGGCTGTGAGTGTGAATGGGTGAATGGAAGGTACTCATTGTAAAGTGCTTTGAGTAGTCGACAGTCTAGAAAAGCGCTCGATATAAATACAGTCCATTCAGGAGGGGTGGTTTAGTACAGGTAGTATCAGCAGGGGGGTGGTTTAGTACAGGTAGTATCAGCAGGGGGGGTGGTTTAGTACAGGTAGTATCAGCAGGGGGGTGGTTTAGTATCAGCAGGGGGGTAGTTTAGTACAGGTAGTATCAGCAGGGGGGTGGTTTAGTACAGGTAGTATCAGCAGGGGGGGGTTTAGTACAGGTAGTATCAGCAGGGGGGTTGGTTTAGTACAGGTAGTATCAGCAGGGGGGTGGTTTAGTACAGGTAGTATCAGCAGGGGGGTGGTTTAGTACAGGTAGTATCAGCAGGGGGGTTGGTTTAGTACAGGTAGTATCAGCAGGGGGGTGGTTTAGTACAGGTAGTATCAGCAGGGGGGTTGGTTTAGTACAGGTAGTATCAGCAGGGGGGTGGTTTAGTACAGGTAGTATCAGCAGGGGGGTGGTTTAGTACAGGTAGTATCAGCAGGGGGGTTGGTTTAGTACAGGTAGTATCAGCAGGGGGGTGGTTTAGTACAGGTAGTATCAGCAGGGGGGTGGTTTAGTACAGGTAGTATCAGCAGGGGGGTGGTTTAGTATCAGCAGGGGGGTGGTTTAGTACAGGTAGTATCAGCAGGGGGGGTGGTTTAGTACAGGTAGTATCAGCAGGGAGGGTGGTTTAGTACAGGTAGTATCAGCAGGGGGGGTGGTTTAGTACAGGTAGTATCAGCAGGGGGGTGGTTTAGTATCAGCAGGGGGGTGGTTTAGTACAGGTAGTATCAGCAGGGGGGTGGTTTAGTACAGGTAGTATCAGCAGGGGGGGTGGTTTAGTACAGGTAGTATCAGCAGGGGGGTGGTTTAGTACAGGTAGTATCAGCAGGGGGGGTGGTTTAGTACAGGTAGTATCAGCAGGGGGGGTGGTTTAGTACAGGTAGTATCAGCAGGGGGGGGTTTAGTATCAGCAGGGGGGTGGTTTAGTACAGGTAGTATCAGCAGGGGGGTCGTTTAGTACAGGTAGTATCAGCAGGGGGGTTGGTTTAGTACAGGTAGTATCAGCAGGGGGGGTGGTTTAGTACAGGTAGTATCAGCAGGGGTTGGTTTAGTACAGGTAGTATCAGCAGGGGGGTAGTTTAGTACAGGTAGTATCAGCAGGGGTTGGTTTAGTACAGGTAGTATCAGCAGGGGGGGTGGTTTAGTACAGGTAGTATCAGCAGGGGGGGTGGTTTAGTACAGGTAGTATCAGCAGGGGGGGTGGTTTAGTACAGGTAGTATCAGCAGGGGGGTGGTTTAGTACAGGTAGTATCAGCAGGGGGGTGGTTTAGTACAGGTAGTATCAGCAGGGGGGTGGTTTAGTACAGGTAGTATCAGCAGGGGGGTGGTTTAGTACAGGTAGTATCAGCAGGGGGGTGGTTTAGTACAGGTAGTATCAGCAGAGCTCAGTCTGATTCCTTTGACTAGTCTCTATAGAGAGGCTGATGCATGAAATCACTGTGCTGTTTGCATGCAGAGAGAGAGGAGAGTGAAACACCATGTACCTGAAGAGCACCTGCATTCACCTGATGTAGGAGAGACAGTCTGGCTTGAGAGACTAACAGGAAGTGTGGACAGCTTACCTTGTCCCACACTTTCTCTCTGTCCAGGGTGATGATGATCATGGACGGGTTCACCAGGTAGCCGTTGCTGTTGAAGGTGAAGTCGTTGTGTTCCCAGCTGACATTCATCATGTGCCTGGAAAGACAGGAAAGCACCAATCACCAAAGAGGAAATCAAAACCAAATGTAATCATTAACAAAAAATAACTCCTCTATAATGTATCACTGTTGCTGTGTGAAACCTTGTAACTTCAATTTTAGTGATTTCCATTTTTTTCTCTCTCTTCAGTTGACAGATTCCATGCCCCCACCGTATGGTTTGAGAACATTCCCAACCTCGTATGGGCTTATGAAACCCTATTAAAAACCAATCGGATAACGTCAAACATGCATTATGTCAATAACCTTAAAACAAGGCTCTGCCTGAAGATGAAAAGATGACATTTTGCAGACACAAGGTTTTCTTTCACCTGACAGCGACACTATTATCTGCCTCCTTTGCTTCAGCAGTTTCTTCAGGCCCATCCTCTGTGCTATCAGACCTATGCTGCGCTGCTCCCTCACCACTCCCATCACTCCAGCAGAGGTGAGGAAAGCCCGCGGAGAGTGAGAATAGCCTCCAGCTCTGTCTGTGTGAAAAGCCTCTTTAATCTGGTAATCTGTGATAATCCCATTAACAGCTGATACGACTAATTGTCAAAAGCTCATAGGGGGAAAAATAACTAATCAAATGAGGACAAATCTGGTGAGCACTGTGGAGTGAGAGGAGCAGCTTGCCCTCAAATGTCTCTCTTTGAACCATACATATATGACAGAGACGAGGAAGACGATGTCCGCCGGGTGGTGACCGACTGTACGGGGGAATATTAACTGCTTTGTATTATCTCCCACAACCTCGTGTTTCTGACCACGGCCATTGCTATTCAGATCCTGTCTGCTGGGTCTACATGCTGTAAAATAAGTTTTTCACAGTGGGATAAAAGACAGAGATAATACGTGTGATTTCCACTTTTCCATGAAATTATCTCCCCTAGCTAGCCGGGCTCAGGAAGGAAAATGGCTGAGATTGAAGGGGGGGGGGGGGGGGGGGGGGGGGGGGGGGGTTGATGTTTTATCATGTAAGTGAATGATGCTTGTGCCCCTTCTGAACCACAACTGCAACCACCTACACTACACATACACACTTACACACAGCACCTACACTACACATACACACTTACACACATCACCTACACTACACATACACACTTACACACATCACCTACACTACACATACACACTTACACACATCACCTACACTACACATACACACTTACACACCGCACCTACACTACACATACACACTTACACACATCACCTACACTACACATACACACTTACACACCGCACCTACACTACACATACACACTTACACACAGCACCTACACTACACATACACACTTACACACAGCACCTACACTACACATACACACTTACACACATCACCTACACTACACATACACACTTACACACCGCACCTACACTACACATACACACTTACACACAGCACCTACACTACACATGCACACACTTACACGCAGCACCTACACTACACATGCACACACTTCCACACAGCACCTACACTACACGTGCACACACTTACACACAGCACCTACACCACACATGCACACACTTACACACAGCACCTACACAACACATGCACACACTTCTACACAGCACCTACACTACACGTGCACACACTTACACACAGCACCTACACTACACATGCACACACTTACACACAGCACCTACACCACACATGCACACACTTACACACAGCACCTACACAACACATGCACACACTTACACACAGCGCCTACACTACACATGCACACACTTACACACAGCACCTACACTACACATGCACACACTTCCACACAGCACCTACACTACACGTGCACACACTTACACACAGCACCTACACCACACATGCACACACTTACACACAGCACCTACACAACACATGCACACACTTACACACATCACCTACACTACACATGCACACACTTACACACCGCACCTACACTACACATACACACACACACACACACACACACACACACACACATCACATACACTACAGATGCACACACTTACACACAGCACCTACACTACACATGCACACATCACATACACTACAGATGCACACACTTACACACAGCACCTACACTACACTTACACACCGCACCTACACTACACATACACACACACACACACACACACACATCACATACACTACAGATGCACACACTTACACACAGCACCTACACTACACTTACACACAGCACCTACACTACAGATGCACACACTTACACACAGCACCTACACTACAGATGCACACACTTACACACAGCACACCCTTCCCTCTTTCCGTCCTGTCCTTCTACTGATTTATTCATTATTTATTAGTTTTTGCTTTGCTTGAATTTCCATCCCAACTTCCCCCAAATGACCTTGGCCAGAATGAACCTGATGCTGATGCTAGAGCTGTTTCTTCTTCTCTGATGCTAGAGCTGTTTCTTCTTCTCTGATGCTAGAGCTGTTTCTTCTTCTCTGATGCTAGAGCTGTTTCTTCTTCTCTGATGCTAGAGCTGTTTCTTCTTCTTCTTCTCCTCTGAGCGTTCTTGTGGATGATTAAAACACGTGTGTGAGGAAATGGGCTTTGCATCCTGTTCTCTGGCACAGATGGCACCAGATTGCTCTTTTGGGCCTAGCTGGTTTATATGAAGAGTGGCCACACCTTTATGGATCTTTTGGGCCTGGTTTATATGAAGAGTGGCCACACCTTTATGGATCTCACCCTCCCACTCCATCGTCTGGAGGCAGGGGAGCGCTCAGTGGAGAGGAGATGGATGACAAGAGGGCAGAGGACACGCTTTGGGAGAGTGACAACCACCATAAAGATGTGCTCCACAACACCAAGCAGATGGAAAGTCATGAATTAATGACTGGTGAGCAACTGTTGACCACTTTTCTGTTGCCAGCTCCCACAGATGTAAGCCAGTTCAAGCCCACTTTCCACTGGCTGTCACATCATCTCCTCATATACTGCATGTCTGAGCCGGTTATTATTGTGAACTAAAACTAAGACGTAGGTGTTGGAAAAAAGGTATCGTGAAGCAAAACTAAACTAAAGCGAAACAAATAAAAGTCACAAATGGCCATTAGTGGGGTTCAAGTCTGCGAAAATAAGCTTGATTCATTGGACAATTTCTACATCTCAAAGACATTTTGGTGTAATGGTCCCTGACATAATATAGCCATTTGATAAATTGCCAATTTTGTCCTGACGGTGGTGCTATTCAGAATGACTTAATGTGCTCTGTCATGTTTGGGCCCCCAAGCATTTCAGAATGATGCTTCAGCTGCTGCTTGTATGTCTTTGCCACCAACTTCATTGTACAACATGGCCCAAGGATTTGGATTCTTAAAACTGCTCAAAATGGCTGTAATCTAGCAATCCATATGCTATGCTGTGTGCAAAATCTTGTTGAGATTGGATCAATTTTCCTGTTTTGTATACAATTCAAAATGGTGGAAAAACTATCAATCTACAGTATCTACTTGTCAGGCTGAGAACTGTCATGAGAACCTCCTGCTGTTGGAGGAAGTGCCAGCCTGAGAACTGTCATGAGAACCTCCTGCTGTTGGAGGAAGTGCCAGCCTGAGAACTGTCATGAGAACCTCCTGCTGTCAGAGGAAGTGCCAGGCTGAGAACTGTCATGAGAACCTCCTGCTGTTGGAGGAAGTGCCAGCCTGAGAACTGTCATGAGAACCTCCTGCTGTTGGAGGAAGTGCCAGGCTGAGAACTGTCATGAGAACCTCCTGCTGTTGGAGGAAGTGCCAGGCTGAGAACTGTCATGAGAACTTCCTGCTGTCGGAGGAAGTGCCAGCCCGAGAACTGTCATGAGAACCTCCTGCTGTCAGAGGAAGTGCCAGCCTGAGAACTGTCATGAGAACCTCCTGCTGTCAGAGGAAGTGCCAGGCTGAGAACTGTCATGAGAACTTCCTGCTGTCGGAGGAAGTGCCAGCCTGAGAACTGTCATGAGAACCTCCTGCTGTTGGAGGAAGTGCCAGGCTGAGAACTGTCATGAGAACCTCCTGCTGTCAGAGGAAGTGCCAGGCTGAGAACTGTCATGAGAACCTCCTGCTGTCGGAGGAAGTGCCAGGCTGAGAACTGTCATGAGAACTTCCTGCTGTCGGAGGAAGTGCCAGCCTGAGAACTGTCATGAGAACCTCCTGCTGTTGGAGGAAGTGCCAGGCTGAGAACTGTCATGAGAACCTCCTGCTGTCAGAGGAAGTGCCAGGCTGAGAACTGTCATGAGAACCTCCTGCTGTCAGAGGAAGTGCCAGGCTGAGAACTGTCATGAGAACCTCCTGCTGTTGGAGGAAGTGCCAGGCTGAGAACTGTCATGAGAACCTCCTGCTGTTGGAGGAAGTGCCAGGCTGAGAACTGCCATGAGAACCTCCTGCTGTCAGAGGAAGTGCCAGCCTGAGAACTGTCATGAGAACCTCCTGCTGTCGGAGGAAGTGCCAGGCTGAGAACTGTCATGAGAACCTCCTGCTGTCAGAGGAAGTGCCAGCCTGAGAACTGTCATGAGAACCTCCTGCTGTCAGAGGAAGTGCCAGGCTGAGAACTGTCATGAGAACTTCCTGCTGTCAGAGGAAGTGCCAGCCTGAGAACTGTCATGAGAACCTCCTGCTGTCAGAGGAAGTGCCAGGCTGAGAACTGTCATGAGAACTTCCTGCTGTCAGAGGAAGTGCCAGGCTGAGAACTGTCATGAGAACCTCCTGCTGTTGGAGGAAGTGCCAGGCTGAGAACTGTCATGAGAACCTCCTGCTGTCGGAGGAAGTGCCAGGCTGAGAACTGTCATGAGAACTTCCTGCTGTTGGAGGAAGTGCCAGGCTGAGAACTGTCATGAGAACTTCCTGCTGTTGGAGGAAGTGCCAGGCTGAGGACTGTCATGAGAACCTCCTGCTGTCGGAGGAAGTGCCAGGCTGAGAACTGTCATGAGAACCTCCTGCTGTTGGAGGAAGTGCCAGGCTGAGAACTGTCATGAGAACCTCCTGCTGTCAGAGGAAGTGCCAGGCTGAGAACTGTCATGAGAACCTCCTGCTGTTGGAGGAAGTGCCAGGCTGAGAACTGTCATGAGAACCTCCTGCTGTTGGAGGAAGTGCCAGGCTGAGAACTGTCATGAGAACCTCCTGCTGTTGGAGGAAGTGCCAGGCTGAGAACTGTCATGAGAACCTCCTGCTGTTGGAGGAAGTGCCAGGCTGAGAACTGTCATGAGAACTTCCTGCTGTCAGAGGAAGTGCCAGCCTGAGAACTGTCATGAGAACTTCCTGCTGTCGGAGGAAGTGCCAGCCTGAGAACTGTCATGAGAACTTCCTGCTGTCGGAGGAAGTGCCAGGCTGAGAACTGTCATGAGAACCTCCTGCTGTCAGAGGAAGTGCCAGGCTGAGAACTGTCATGAGAACCTCCTGCTGTCGGAGGAAGTGCCAGGCTGAGAACTGTCATGAGAACCTCCTGCTGTCAGAGGAAGTGCCAGGCTGAGAACTGTCATGAGAACCTCCTGCTGTCAGAGGAAGTGCCAGGCTGAGAACTGTCATGAGAACCTCCTGCTGTCAGAGGAAGTGCCAGGCTGAGAACTGTCATGAGAACTTCCTGCTGTTGGAGGAAGTGCCAGGCTGAGAACTGTCATGAGAACCTCCTGCTGTCGGAGGAAGTGCCAGCCTGAGAACTGTCATGAGAACCTCCTGCTGTTGGAGGAAGTGCCAGGCTGAGAACTGTCATGAGAACCTCCTGCTGTTGGAGGAAGTGCCAGGCTGAGAACTGTCATGAGAACCTCCTGCTGTTGGAGGAAGTGCCAGGCTGAGAACTGTCATGAGAACCTCCTGCTGTTGGAGGAAGTGCCAGGCTGAGAACTGTCATGAGAACCTCCTGCTGTTGGAGGAAGTGCCAGGCTGAGAACTGTCATGAGAACCTCCTGCTGTTGGAGGAAGTGCCAGCCTGAGAACTGTCATGAGAACCTCCTGCTGTCGGAGGAAGTGCCAGCCTGAGAACTGTCATGAGAACCTCCTGCTGTCAGAGGAAGTGCCAGGCTGAGAACTGTCATGAGAACCTCCTGCTGTTGGAGGAAGTGCCAGGCTGAGAACTGTCATGAGAACCTCCTGCTGTCAGAGGAAGTGCCAGGCTGAGAACTGTCATGAGAACCTCCTGCTGTCAGAGGAAGTGCCAGGCTGAGAACTGTCATGAGAACCTCCTGCTGTCAGAGGAAGTGCCAGGCTGAGAACTGTCATGAGAACCTCCTGCTGTCAGAGGAAGTGCCAGGCTGAGAACTGTCATGAGAACCTCCTGCTGTCAGAGGAAGTGCCAGGCTGAGAACTGTCATGAGAACTTCCTGCTGTTGGAGGAAGTGCCAGGCTGAGAACTGTCATGAGAACCTCCTGCTGTCGGAGGAAGTGCCAGGCTGAGAACTGTCATGAGAACCTCCTGCTGTTGGAGGAAGTGCCAGGCTGAGAACTGTCATGAGAACCTCCTGCTGTTGGAGGAAGTGCCAGGCTGAGAACTGTCATGAGAACCTCCTGCTGTTGGAGGAAGTGCCAGGCTGAGAACTGTCATGAGAACCTCCTGCTGTCAGAGGAAGTGCCAGGCTGAGAACTGTCATGAGAACCTCCTGCTGTCAGAGGAAGTGCCAGCCTGAGAACTGTCATGAGAACCTCCTGCTGTTGGAGGAAGTGCCAGCCTGAGAACTGTCATGAGAACCTCCTGCTGTTGGAGGAAGTGCCAGCGTTGCTGACTCTTGGGAGAAAACAGCAGAGTCCTATTTAGGATTATTTATAGCTGAACGGGCTCTAATCCGATTACGGTTGAGTTTGTTTCATCTGTGCAGCATGAAACCAAGTGGTCGCAACTTTAAGTGAGTTGACGATGTATTGAAACATGTATGTACATACAATTTTCAAATAATTGTTTTATAATTCGTTGTCTGCATTAGAAACATAGAAAATATTAATTTGTAAAAAAGCGAAAACTACCAAAGCCACACTAAAAACAAAACAAAACTGAAATAAAAATGGAAAACGATCAAAAAATCAAATCAAAAGAAAAATCCCAAACGTTAATGGCCCCCCGGTTCTAACTAAGCTCTCTGTCCGTCAATAGCTCACCTGAACAGCGTGTCATTGGTGGTTGGCTTGTTCTAACTAAGCTCTCTGTCCGTCAATAGCTCACCTGAACAGCGTGTCATTGGTGGTTGGCTTGTTCTAACTAAGCTCTCTGTCCGTCAATAGCTCACCTGAACAGCGTGTCATTGGTGGTTGGCTTGTTCTAACTAAGCTCTCTGTCCGTCAATAGCTCACCTGAACAGCGTGTCATTGGTGGTTGGCTTGACGGGGTCATGACAGTCGCTGTGGCCCTCTGGGATGTAGCCTCTCTGCTTACGAAAGCTCTGCGCGCCCTTCACCACGATGGCCACGCCGTCCCGCACCCTCTTCCTCAGGCTCATCCTCCAGCGGTCCGTGATGATGCCGATGAGCCCCACGGGGAAGCTGTCCGGCGGGGGCATGTCCGGATTGCCCACAGCCAGGCTGGGGACGATCCAGATGTAGCCGGGCCCCACCAGGCCCGCGTCGGACGCCATGGTGAACAGGTACTGGGCCTCGTCGTGCGTGCAGTACACCAGCAGCACCTGGGCGTCGATCTGCTGCAGCAGCCGCCGCGCCCGGATATCGTTCATGCCGTCGGCGGACATGTCGAAGGTCAGCACGTCCTGCAGCTCCCATTTGAAGTAGCTGGTGTCGATGAAGGACCCGATGTAATCCACGTAGGCCTCGTAGCCCGGGTAGAGGCTGGTGACCACCACGAAGCTGTCCCAGTTGTACTCCTCCATCACCTTGAACATGCCGTTGACCTGCTGCTCGATGGACGAGCCCAGCTGGAGGAAGGTGGAGCCGTCACCCTGCAGATAGAGGAACACATGATATCAGGGAGGAGGAGACGGCAAGACGGCTGAAGACCTTTATGGTTCGTTAACCCGCCGCAATTGGTTTGCACACAGGCTAACGAACAAAATTAACACGTTATAATTCAACTGAGGTAATGTGCGTGGAGATTTCTGAACGAGCCTTTTGTTTCTTATGAGGGTAAGTGCATGCACGATCACACACACACACACACACACACACACACACACACACACACACACACACACACACACACACACAAATCAGTTTGGCCAAAGCGGTAGGGTATGTAGTTCAGCTATAACAGGAGCTAAGTGCTCCTACTTTGTTTTGCTCCAGCAGGAGCTGCAGACTCATTCATCACCTGCAGCCGTGTGTCGTGCCCGTGCCACGCAGACACACTGGCCGTCATCCATACCTTTGTCTTGCAAATACAGAGAGATGGCACTATCAGCGCGGCCAGCGCCTGCACCGCTACAGCTCTCTTTTCTCCAAACGCAGTGACCTTGACAGAGCAATATGAGCGAGGGCGCTGTTTCTGTGTAGACTGTATTATCAGCAGAGAACAAGGAAGAAGTGTAGACAGACACGGAAAGACATATGGGCTTGTGGTGTGTCATGACTGACAAGTGATAAGGTTCTTTCCCCTTTAGATTTGAATGTAAAGTAGTAAAGTGGTCCTGGGCTTCTGGGTAGCGTTAAGAGGTAAAAGCACTCGCACACCACCGCAGAAACCGGGTTCAATTCCCGGGAAGCGGTACCTCCGGCTTAGTCAAGACGTTTCTACAGACACAATTGGCCGTGTCTGCGGGTGGGAAGCCGGTGGGTTATGAGTCCTGGTCGCTGCACTAGCGCCTCCTCTGGTCGGTCGGGGGGCCTGATCGGGGGCAGGGGAACTGGGGGGGGAATAGCGTGATCCTCCCATGTGCTCCATCCTGCCGGTGGAACCCCTCGCTGTCTGGCGACTGCACATGTATCAGAGGAAGCATGTGGTACAGTAGTCTACGGCGGCTCTCCCTGGATCAGTCGAGGGGGTGGAGCAACGACTGGGACAGCAGGCGGAATTGGCCAAGTACAATTGGGGAGACAAATCATGGTAAAAAAAAAAAAAAGATAATAAAAGTTATGTGGTCCAGCCTATAACAAAGTAGCGTATTTAACCCATTGATACCTGATGCAGCATTTGTGTGTATCCCTTTAAGACTGCGAACCACGTCACGCAGCTCGCGGTCTTAAAGGATACACACACAAATGAGGGATATACACGCAAATGCTGCATCAGGTATCAATGGGTTAAGACACAGTAGAACAGTGGATCTGTGTGGACCTATGGATGGCATTGGACATTTATAAAGGTGCTTTGCACAGAATTGGAACTAGTGCAGTGCCTCTTGGCCTTGCTGCTCAGGGTTGCCAGGTCAGCAGCCCTGCTGCTTTTAAAGTCCAACAGCATTGCCATCATTGCCAACTGTGTGGTAATATCAACAAAGTAACGCCATAAATGTTTAGTGTGTCAGCATTAAAAGCAGTTTTCCCCAAACAGTTGTTTCACCTAGGTCCTCAAATGGCCTGGTAGATACATTATATTATCATAAATAAAATAGACAATGCACTTTCTCAGGGTCCCAATGGTACACTCGCCCAGTGTGATGTCGATCGGACGAATGGTTCTGGAGGTATAGAGACACTGCGGAGCGAGTCATCATTCATCAGAAGATGAACACTCCAACTTACTTCATTGACAGCAACATCCACACTTTTCAATTCTCAATGGCTTCCTTGTTTTGCTCAGGAGTACAAAAAAACTTTAACTGGCGATTTTTTACATTTGTTGTCTGCGCAGCCTACCACACAACAGCTTTTAGCTATGTTTAATTCAAGGAAAATGACGTTGGTGTGTGGAAATGAACTTTTGAGTTTTTCCCCTGTGATGGGCGCGGCCTATTTCATGCAGTGTCTCTATGCGATATAAACAGAGATACAGACAGACCGTCCTGCATTTAGCAAAGAGATGATTGTTGCATTAATTTTTCGAGACATTAGTTAATTGCTGTAAACACATGAGATCATTGCCCCCCATTTCCGACCCCCACCCCAAAAGCAATTTTGTGGTCTTTAATTTTGAGAAACACTAGCAACTCACTTTAGTGAGTTTCTGTTTATCTTGTGTTTGTGTTTTATGTACGCAGAGGACGCGCAAATATAGCTGTGTCACTAAACGAATACAGTTCAATAGACTGCCTGGGACAGTGCATTAAACAAATTAGTAGGATGTTCCAAATGTTTTCTCCAGTTAAATGAGGACAAAACTGAAGTCATTGTTTTTGGGGCCAAACTAAGAAGAAAGATTTAAAGTCTGTGTTCACCTTAATAGTCTGTCCTTGACGAGTAAAACAAAAAATCAAGTGTTATCCTGGATTCAGACCTAAATTTCAGTACTCACATTAAATCAATAACAATATAACAATAATATCATAAGGATCAGAGAGACTATGTCAAAATATGACCCACAGTAGGGTAATGTGCATGCGTTTATCTCTAGCAAGCTAGACTACTGCAATGGACTGTTCACAGGTTTGTCTAAGAGAGCAATCAGACAGCTTCAGCTGATCCAGAATGCTGGTGCCAGCGTTATAACAAGGACCGAAGAAAGCAGCTCAGCCTACTGTATATAACTCCAGCTTTCAGATCACATTGGCTACCAGCTTCTCACAGAATCAACTTCAAAATCTGTTGTTTGTCCATAAATCACTGAAGGGTTCACATGGGTCCCAGATACGGATCAGATCTCCTGACCCAGGAAGAACCTTGAATTACATCTCAGGTCGATGCTGCTTCTGGATGACAGGCTGTACCCAGAGTCAAAGGTCCAAACTGACATGGTGAAGCTGCCTTTAGCTTCCATGCTGCTCAAATGTGGAACAAATTGTCAGTAGAGCTAAGACTTGAGACAATGCTGACTACTTTCAAATCCCAGCTGAAAACATTTACAGCACCATTGCTTTGAATTTATCTTATTTGAGATCAAATGTATTTATTGGTTTGTTTTATCGTTGTTTTATTCAGTGTGCTTTTGCGTTTGTTTGATTGCTTTTACTCTGTGTGCTTTTTTGCCTGTTTGCTTTTATTGTTTTTTTGTTTTTTTTTATCTTTTAATCGTTTCTTGTGTTTTTGCCTGTGTAGTCTGTAAAGCACTTTGCGTTGCCTTGGGGTATGAAATATGCCAAACAAATACATTTGCCTTGCCTTTCAGCACCAGCACATTAGTGTGTTGTAAAGTCTGTAAATTTATCAGATTTTATTGGACACATGGGGGGGATCATTCTTGCAGCTTCTTAATGGTGAGACTTTATGCCTTGCTATTTATTCACAAAATGAATCTCAAAAGGGCGTGCGTGCGTGTGTGTGTCTCTAGCCCACCTAAAGTGGATATATGGACTCTGGGGTGGTCATATAAGAGTTGTACTCCAAACTCCCTGCCTCAGTCAGTCAGGCAGATGGAGGTGCCCCCTGTCCCTCTCTGGGGAAGCACTCCATCCTGAGCAACAAGCCAGCTTAGAGCTGGGGGGCCTGGAGGGTCCGGTGTCCTGAGACTCCAAAACAGGGACACGATCTTGTTCCGTCCGCCTCCTTGTCCTTCAGAGAAGCTCAGTGTTGTCTTGTGATGTCTTGAGCGTCTTATGCTTTCAGACTGTCCCCGATAATCCCACCATACGCCGAAGCAAAGCTCAAGCCAAGCTGAAGCTGAGCTCACGGCTAAACCGGTCACACCAGAAACACACTCTTTTTACTCAGCGCCTGGCTCGGAGCTGCTCCTCCGGCCCCTCGCCCCTGGCATGCTGTTAACAAGGATGCCGAAATGAAACTGCGTGGCTTCAGCGTGGCTTCAGCGTGGGATTGGCGTATAGTGTGAACGTGCAGTCTCTGGCACAGACTGGACCATGCTGCTCACCATCCTGAGAATATGGTTTCTTTTTGTTTCTTTCATGGAACACTTGTCACTGCACTTGTTTCCTCATATTTCTCTTTTCATATAAAAAAAATGGGAAAAGAGGAGATACCTGTTTGTAGTAATAAATACGCTATAAAAAGATGGTAAATATTCACATTATTCCACCATGTATTTGAGTGGCATGAGTGCTTAGAGTATGGTGATTTTTTTTATGTTACTATGTCGTATAGGGTGTGGATTGGGGGGTGGGGGGGGTGACATGTGGTACGAGCCTGACAGTAAACAGAATGTAACCAGGGTACTAATTCTTGGTTGGCATAGGGCCAAAGTTAATTAATTATAATCATTACGTTAAAACCTAAAGCGTGTACAGTATATAACACTTTATAGTACACAGAATATATTTAACACCATGCTGTGATTTTTTTTAATTAAGCAATCAATTATTGAACTGCTGGAAGAAAAAGGTAATCATCCTTCATGTTATGCATTTGGAACAAACGGCTGTCGCCTGCAACAAACAGCAGTTCAAATGTAAAAAAAAAAATGCATTTGCATTACAAGCACAATTAACACAAGGACACTTTGAGGAGAAAAGGAAGGTAATTTGAAATACTTTTAATAAAGAGTAACTAAGTAAAAGTAACTTAGTGAAGTAACTATTTCGAAATTAACTTTCCCCATCACTGGACTGGATATAATGTAATTGTAAAAATGTGAATGTTTTACAGAAACAATGACATACTCAAGGTCATGCTCAGCAGAATATATAACGCCTGCTTCATATCCACATTATTGTCATTGCGTAATCATCTTCTTGACTTTGGCCCAGTATTTTATTGTATTTGTATGAGGTCATTCTTCTCCAAAAGGGCATCGTCATCGTTCAGGTCTCTGAAGGCCTCGCTGGACTAAGATGAATTAGACACCACTGGAGGCCAGCCTGCTGCATAGATCCACAGCGGGAGCAGGCTCTTATGCAGGTTGGTCACGGAGCAGGTAGAGAAGGTATAAATCCCCTCGTCTTCCCACCTCCCCTCCCCTCACTGGCCCCTCCCCTCACTAGCCCACAGCAGATCTGTCAAAGTTATTGCCTCATTTCTGCACGTGCTGCCTGCTCCTACGACTGCGACAGTGTCGAATCTATTTGGTCCTGTGTGTGTGTGTGTGTGTGTGTGTGTGTGTGTGTGTGTGTGTGTGTGTGTGTGTGTGTGTGTGTGTGTGTGTGTGTTTTTGTCACCTGCTAAGTATTAATAGGCTACATCACATGAATATCAAAATAAATGCGATACATACAAAGTGAATGTGGCTCTCGCAAGTCTTGTGTGGACATGAGCTTTCAAGGTCTCTGCCAATGAGATCTATCTCTGCAGGGGATCTGACCTTCTGCTTGGTTTTTCAAGCACTGGCATGTATCCAATAAGAACCATAAGAGGAAAAAAATACATTAAATGATGTGTGAGGCATTTGCCTAATTGCCTATTCATTCTATAGTGAGTGCTCTGATGTTCATGTGTCTGTGTGTCAGTATGCCTTGTATAATGAAAGATGTATGTGGGGGTCGCTATCTCAGTGGCCAGAACCCGAAATGTCCCCTCCATTCTTCGGGCCCGGGTCGGACCGGGCCGGGTTTGTGGTCAGATATAATAAATAAAAATATATACTGTCTAATTGGGTGTGATAAACAAACTGTTAGAACATTGTATTATTATTCTGATTGTTTCCCCA
>NC_139644.1:10246022-10273522 GCF_964638095.1 Poromitra crassiceps
GCATTTCAGTCTGGAATATGGAATATCTTTCAATAAGCTATGATTTAGCTGCTAAATTGTCAAACACCGCCGTCTGCTTGCTACCCAGGCACTTATGTATGTACTTAACCTAACTAACTTAACCTAACTAACTATCCGAACTAACATTGTCAGACTAAACTCCGGCTGACACCCCAAAAACCTACAATCCGCTACAAAAAAAAAAAAAATGTTTGTTTATTAACTGGCCCCTGGCCTTCTATCATTTCACGAAAGTGGCCCCCGGGCAAAGCAAGTTGAGTATCCCTGCACTACAGCATTACCACAGGCACTACAAAAACCTGAAGTCACGGCCGGCATGTCGGACTTAGTAATACTGTCCAAAGCATGGCTTTAGAGAATGAATTGAAATGATTACATTGCATTGCATACTTTTCCATTTTGCAGACCAGTGAGTTTTTGATGTATAAAAGCTGGTAGAGCTCCATGCATCTGTGTCAGATGACAACTTGGACATTAGTACATGTCCTTCAGTCAGTACATGTACGTGCTGTTTCTACAGTAGGCTATGCAGAAGCCCTTCAGTCAGTACATGTACGTGCTGTTTCTACAGTAGGCTATGCAGAAGCCCTTCAGTCAGTACATGTACGTGCTGTTTCTACAGTAGGCTATGCAGAAGCCCTTCAGTCAGTACATGTACGTGCTGTTTCTACAGTAGGCTATGCAGAAGCCCTTCAGTCAGTACATGTACGTGCTGTTTCTACAGTAGGCTATGCAGAAGCTCACAGTAATAAACAATCCCAAAGGAGATTACAGCCATTGAGTCGACAGCTTAGCTTCTCAAGGCCAAGATCACATTTGCAAGGGTCAAATATACGGGAATCACTCATAATCTGTTTACAAACACAGACGAGAAAGAAGTCTTGAAATGGTCTGGTTATCTCTAAACGACAGCTGTTTATATGCAGAAACTCTAATCAATCATTTGTTTCATGATTAGCAGCCTCAATAAGAATACAATGGCCTTCGCCCACTCCCAAACAAAGTGATGAGAGCTGAGGGTTATTTCAAGGAGGCAGGTTGGTGGTACCTATTGATAGACATGGAGCCCATCCAAAGATCTGGGAGAAACAAGAGATGCAGCGCAGCGATTGAGGTCTTTTGGCTCAAAGGGGATAGAGCCACTGGTGAATGACGTATTATTGAGGTCAATGTGGGAACGGTAACGAGGATCGACGTCGAGAAAACAGTGGGACGTAAAGGGCTTCCAAAACAGCACAGGATCAAATCAGAAATAGACGGATTGGAAGCACATAACTTGTGCAACATCAAAAATGTTAGGAGCGATATTTTTTATTTTTATTTTTACGACTTGGCTCTCTCACACATGCCTTCGACATGTTTATAAGGGTAAGTAAGGGTTCCACGCAAGGCCGACCCCCCTCTCAAAACACCCCAATCGAAAACGGAATCATTTCTCTAGGCCCATTTTACAATAATTGTAAAATATTAATAATAATAATAATTATGAAATCATTTAGGTTACTACGATAATTAGATATACTTCTTATTTTGCTAATTAGGCCTACTTATGGACTACTTATTAGGCCAAATTATGGAAAATTCTGCAATATTTCATGTTTTACAGTTGATTCCATTTTTATTACAAAATTCCATGATTCCGTCTGTTTTTTCCATTTTGCGGAAATCATATGGCTCTAGTTTCAGTCACATAACATTTTTTGTTGTGGCCGCCATCTTGAGGGCCGAACACAGCACACAAATGTAGTAGCCTAGCTGTTGTAAGTCTGTGGAAGGACCATGCCCTCTTTGAACTCTAACTAGCCTACTCTTTCATACGTTGTACTACAAACTCCATTTAAACTTTAAACAGCTCAACACTTTTACTACTTTATCACTCGTATTCAGCTTTTTGATACCTTTTGTACTTTTTGAGAAATCGCAGTTCATAAAAGGAACCTATGGAACTGATGTCACAATTCACTCTACCAGGCTGCACTTTTTTTCCACTAAATTTCACACATTTTAAAAGTGAACGTTCACAGAATGTTAACACTACAGGACGTGCATATTATACATCAATCTCTTCAGCTACTTCTGCTCTCACTCACAATGTCAAAATATAAGCAAAGCAATTGATTGTTTTGGGGATATTGTTTGTTTGACACTGTTCCACTATTTCCAATTGCGCATCTTGTTTCAAATTGGTCCTCAAGATGGCGCCGCAACAGTTGTGTGATGTCAACTGAAATCGATCTATCTATGAATAAACATGCAGAATATGCAAAACGTTTCAAACTCAGTGCTCTTCCTCAGGGAGCATTCATTCAATATTCTTTTTTACATTTCGCAAGTAAGGTGCTTCCAATCCCTTTAGTCTGATAATATTCAGTAATGAATGAATATAGTGTAGCAGGAGGAAAATGACATGGTGTCCTTTCCCATCCAAATTCAGTCTGACTGAATAGCAGCCAGCGTTCTCTCTCCCTCTATGAGGAGGAGTGACTTGTGGACATGGCTGTTTGCTGCGGCATATGTCCGCCTGCAGCACGCAGCAGGAAGTGGCCTGGCACGGGCCGCCGTGCGCTCGATCTGTGTGCTGACGTCACGGATGCTGCCCGGCCACCATGGAACAGACGCAGCACTCTCCAGTCATTTGCCCTTTCTCACAACACTGGAGCCAGTCCAGATCAAGATACTACAGAGACGGTGTGGGGGAGGATTCAAGCAATAATATGAGACTGGAGAGAAATCTGTTGGTTTCCAGACAGAAGAAATTGTATTTTGTGAGACATTTTACACTGGCAGGTGTTTTGCGATATGTACATGTGGGCTGGACGATAATTCAACTAATATAATTTATTGTCTTTCAATAGAATCGCATTGAGATGAAGCTGTGATACAATTCTGCTGTTTAAATTCATGAGAAAAAGCAATTGCTAATAAAAATAAATCTCAAAATGAGATATGAAACAAATATGAAACAATATCTATCTTCTATCTATCTATATCTGAAGAGTTCATTTGCAAAAACAGGTATCTCCGTTTGTATTTTTTATGGTTTCAAATTGTATATTTATGATGTATTTATATTGTAATTTATTTATTTTTGGTACATTTTTACTATCAATCACAACTAAAACATATTCATCTGGTAATTTTCACATAAATTACCTCAAAAATGTTTTGTATATGCAGTCCAGGGAATATCAAACAGGTGTTGTTTATTCATTTTAAGAATGGCGTTTACCTGTTTTTGCAAATGAACTCTTCGGAGCAAATGGGCAATGTTTGTCTGTTTCAATTTTTGTCCCACTGATGATGTCATATAGGCATTGTGACATCACTGACGATGTCATAGGCATTGTGACATCATCTGTGATATCATAAGATCAATTGTGATGTCATCAGTGATGCGAAGTTGGGCAAACACAATATCTGACATCAGTGATGTGACATCATCAGTGACATAATTATTGACAAAAAAATCATCTTATGACATCACTGATGATGTCATAGGCACTGATGATGTCATAGGCATTGTGACATCATCAGTGATGTCATAGGTATTGTGACATCATCAGTGACACAGTGATGTCATCAGTGATGTGGAGTTGAGGCAATTGTGATTCTCTTCCCCTCTGTCTAGACAGCTCACACTGTATATGTATCTGTATCACTGGTCTGAAGATGCATAGGGGGATGGAGAGGTGTGTTTGGGACATAGTGGGGAGAGAGAGAGGGAGAAAACAGGAACTGTTGCAGTTTTGGATCCAGCCTCAGGCTCTGGTTCTGCTTTAGAAAATCAGGCCTTGGCTCTTGTCCGAGTTACGTTTTGCACTTCCACCTTTGTGGCCTGGAGGATGATGTGGTGTATCTGACCTGCTAATGTGTGCCGGGGGATGGAAATGTATGTTACTGGAACATTGAACTAAATGCATACTTGGCAGCGTAATTAGCTCTGCTTGAATTCTATGGGTCTTTTTATTCTTCAACGAGCGAAGATACTTACATTATATGTAAAATAAAGGGATTTTAAATTTGCACAAACTGTGCCTTGGATCATTTTTTAAGGAGATTTTTTTTTTTTTTTATTGAGACCACACTCCACCCATGCATTGAACCTTTCACAAGATGGAATAAATCATATTGTAGCAGAATTATCATATTTAAAGATAGACTAGGTAAGATTTTTCAGTCTGTGAATTGAAACTTAAAGTCGAACTGAACCTGTTCGTCACGCGCATAATGAGTCCGTTTCAGACTGAAAACATAGTTTGTCTAAGATGACAGGTTGAGAGGCGGGTCATAATATCATGTCGATGATTTTATTTGACAATTCTGGGGACTGGATTGGGCTTTGGCCAATCCTGGCGTGTTCCGCCTCCAATGTTATAGCTGGTGTTATAGCTGGTGTTATAGCTGGTGTTATAGCAGGTGTTATAGCAGGTGTTATAGCTGATGTTATAGCTGATGTTATAGCATGTGTTGTAGCAGGTGTTGTAGCAGGTGTTGTAGCAGGTGGTATAGCTTATAGCTGGTGTTATAGCAGGTGTTATAGCTGGTGTTATAGCTTATAGCTGGTGTTATAGCTTATAGCAGGTGTTGTAGCAGGTGTTGTAGCAGGTGTTGTAGCTGGTGTTGTAGCTGGTGTTGTAGCAGGTATCCTAGCTGGTGTTCTAGCTGGTGTTCTAGCTGGTGTTATAGCTGGTGCTATAGCTTATAGCTGGTGTTATAGCTGGTGTTGTAGCTGGTGTTATAGCTGGTGTTCTAGCTGGTGTTCTAGCTGGTGTTATAGCTTATAGCTGGTGTTATAGCTGGTGTTATAGCTTATAGCTGGTGTTATAGCTGGTGTTATAGCTGGTGTTATAGCTGGTGTTATAGCTTATAGCTGGTGTTATAGCTGGTGTTATAGCTTATAGCTGGTGTTATAGCTGGTGTTATAGCTGGTGTTATAGCAGGTATTACTGTTATTGATCGATGCACTATTTGCACAATGAGCGGGCCTGTGAGAAATGCTTGTTCTTCTGTGATTGATTGGCAAACGTGAAGCAGCTTTGATTTCATTTCCATCTCGAGCTGCCATATGGCTCCACACACTTCACAGCAGGATTACTTACAGCTGTGAGATAAGGAGGCTATCGTTTGGTCGTATAAAAAAAGAAAAATCAAGCACTGTCGATATATCTTCATTGGGCTGAACATCTGCTTTGTCCAAATCTTCTTGTTTCCTGCCTCCAGACGTCACTTTCACATCGATCATAGACTCTTTTTAATGAGTCTCTTTTTTTTGGATAGAAAATGAAAGGAACAACGAGGAGTTGTAATGTTGCCAATCAACACTGACATGTCCCGAGGACAGGAATCAATACGTAGTTAATTTGCTGTCACTTTCAGAAAAATCTAACTCGCAGCTTTAGATTTAAAGTATGAAAAATGAATGAATTGCATTGCCTTGTTGACCACCTTTGACAGCATCCCATAAATCAATCAACAACCAACAACAGGCTATGTAGCTGATTAATGAGAAGAAGATCCAGACAGCTGTAGCGGCTCACCAATCAGTCTCCGCTAGATCGTTCTGTCCGATATCGTATGCTGCTAACACTTTAGCATACACTGTTACACTCAGTAATCTTATAGGCTAACGGGCATGAGAACTAGCGGGAACAGCTCTAAAGCTGGATGCTTGGTTGATGCCCAATGGCTGTAGTGGAGCATGGCCGAGAGGAGATCAATGGGCCAAACTCCATTTGAAAAAGTAACTACAGCATGATGATGCTCTTATAGTCTCGTTAGGTAGTCCATTCTTCTCCACTTACAAAAACCTGGACCACCTCCATCTGGAGCCTACATGCTATGATATGCAACACTAATTGCTTTGGGTAGAACAATTTGGATTAGATCCCAGATAGTAAAATGTCACTGATCCATCTCTCTGGGTGCGATGTAGCGGCCTGTCACCGATCCATCTCTCTGGGTGCGATGTAGCGCGGCCCCTTGGGCAAGAAGCAGATCTGCTGACAGACGTCCCTTCACATCTCCCCTCGCAGCCTGTTGAGTTTGTCGTTGCCAACCTTTATTGATCTGAGGCAGTTAGCTCACTGCCAGCTTGTAAAGACGGCTCATAATGTTGGAAATACAGAGTAGGACAAAGTATTAACAGCTCCCTAATGTCACTTTCATGTATCAAATGAGATACTGTATTGTGGCAAATGTTCATATTTAAACCGCTTTGAAAAGTGTTTAAAACTGATATCAGAGAGCATTATTCTTTCAGCTTTAACTTTGGCGCCATATTTTACACAGGTTGTATCAATCTATTCAATGTCGACAGGTTTCCCACGAGAGTTCAAAGACCTTTTTTAAGCACTGAGATATAGTAGATGAGCATGCATGGCAAAGGGCATCTGTGTCCAAGACCATCGTGTGTGGTTATTTACTGCACACATCACATGACTACGAGGTGGCAAGGAGCAGAGCAATTCAGATAGAGAGAGAGTGGCGTCAGCGGAGGACCAAAATGCGTGACTCATTAGCCAATGAACAGCCAGGAAGGGGTCTTGCGCTACTTTTGATAATTCAATTCAATTCAATTCAATTCAATTTATTGTTGTCCACAATGTGGAAATTTGTCTTTGGCTTCACAGGTTTGCTTGCACACATGAAAAGTACAATTTGATTCTAAAAATATATATATTTTCAAAGTACAACACAAACTGTCCATTTTGCTGCAACTCGACAGTGCTGCTTAATCCAGGACCTTACTTCCTGGAACTCTTCAGAGTAAAAAAAACTGGTCCATTGGAGTGAATGGAGATGTCACGACTCTTCTATATCCACGGCTCTGGCAAGGAGGTGGGATGCGTCCATCAGAAAGCCACTACCTCAGTGGGAGGCAGAGGATTAGGCCTGGAGCCCCACAGCGACCGGCCATATTAATAATGTATCTACTTCTCTGTATTGTAAGGCAGTTCTAATACATAAGTGGCATATATTCAGACTTTAAACTTCTTTGATCGGCAATTATTACCGACAGAAAGTTGTCATTCAATTTGACAGCGGTGCATTTATTGTGTCATTTATTATGAATGAGTTGCTGTTGTTCCTGAAGTTAGAATAGTTAGTGTAAATGACACCAGCGGGAGGCATTAGCCAATGAGTGACATCTCTTTATTACCCTGGAGAGGCCGTGCTGATGCCTACACACTGACGAGGGAGCAGTTTAATATTGTATGAAGAGAGATGATTCCAGAGTTGAACCAGGCACCAGAGGTCGGCTGGCTTCCACGTTGCTTCTCATCACCTTCTACCTCATCACCTTTTGCCAAATTATTCTCATTCAGTATCGCTTGCGGCAGACATGTTAAACCGTTTCCTATTGCACTTCACCGGCACTTCCTGTGTAATAGGGGCCCGGGCTCTCTCCTCTCCTGCTGTGTCCTTGATTAAAAGTGTCACATGAGACATGAGTCTAGGATTGGCAGCTGCTTCTACAGCAGCAGCCTCTGCACTGCGTTTCACATCTGTGGATACGTGAACTTTGCCCATGATCCTCAGCAATCCTAAGTTTGCATGGAAGCGATCGAGCTGCAAGGCTTGTGATATAAACGTTGTATGAAAACGTGTGTTTGTTCTGTGGCTCATATATGCACTGTAGGGCCTGTGTCGACCTAGCGTCTTTTCATCAGCTCTCTGGCGTCTATTTTCAGTTGTTTCCAATGGGGGGAGAGCGTATGCGGGCGCACACGGACGTCTAGAGAAAGTGCGCAGCGCCCAGCGTCTATTTTCAGAGCGCTCCGGCGTTTTTGTGCGCCTGACTCCCAGCGCTTCCAGCTGAAAATATTTTCACTTTTCAGAAAGACGCTGGTGTCGGGTGTTCCTTTTCTGGCAACTAATCATACAGTATGGAGAAACTATCGCAACAGAGACAGAAAGGCTCAATTGTGGGAGCAGATTGGCTAGACACTTAATATTTCTGGTGAGTGTTGAGCTAAATCACTGTATGTGTGTTGTTAGCTAATGTTAGCTCAGCTATCAAGCTAACTACCGCACTGAGCTAACGTTACTTTCAGACTGCTTCCTTGCATATTGTGCGCTGTGATCAGCGTTCCCCAGCGTACTTCCAGCGTTTAACTGTCAGAAAAAGATGCTAGATGGACACAGGCCCGATGTGTCAGTGAATAGCGTCAGTCATTTTGAAAGAATTACAGTTGAACCGCATGGTTGAGCTCTTTCTGCCGGATGCGTCTATAGAAATGGATCATTGCTGCTCTATGAGCCTGAACTCTAAAAGCTATTTAATTGCAGGGTGTCTCACACACATCTCTCTCTCTCACAGCGTTTAGCTCACCCTGAGAGTTTAGGGCAGGCTGTGTTAGCTCAGTAGAGTTACAATAGTCCTACAGGCTTTGGAGACCTGGCAAAATGCCTCTCTGCTATTGTAAAATATATGGTAATGCAATCAAATCTGATCTGATTGGATCAAATGGACCAAATTCATAAATTGAGATTCTCCTTTGATTTTTCCCCCGTTTTATTGACCTTGACAAGGTCCTCCGAAGAAAGTCGAAGCCTGGTGGTGATGACGTGGAACTTTCACACATTTCTGAGCAATTTCGTGTTTATTGCTCATGAAGTCATTTTGAAATGACAGACTGAGGCTGTCGTCCCATCTGATGATGTAGTGCTCGTTATCGCTCATAACTGGCACCCAACTGAAGCTCTGCCACACAAACCATGTATCAGAACTTCACTGCCCTCAGGAATGAATCCTCACCTTGGTTGTATTTCTCTTCCAAACGTTTTTACTTTTGGTAAATTCAGGTTTCGCCAAAGGTCCCGCAGCCTCTGACTGAAGTGATTAATATCGACTATCAAACACGAATGCAACCGACCAATAATTTCAATCCTATCGGAGAAACACAAAACAAATGTGGACATAAACGATGACTTGCATTTGCCCAGACACACTCACAAATCTCTAAAAAAAACTATTTGTGTTCGCACTAAAACACACATCGGTCTTGACACCTGACAGCGAATGGGCACAAATACCAAAACGTGGTCAAATGAAAATTATGTGCATGAGAGGGAGAGAGAGAGAGAGAGAGAGAGAGAGAGAGAGAGAGAGAGAGAGAGAGAGATATTTTAGTAGCAAAACAGGGCTACTGCAGTTTGCCCTGGATGGTGTGTCCCTCTAACCTGACACTGGCATAATGACCCCCCCCCTCCACAGACACACACACACACACACACACACACACACACACACAGCACACACACATACACACACACACACACACACACACACACACACACACAGCACACACACACAGCTCACTGACCTTGTAGGGCAGGACGATGGCAGAGCCCCCGCTGATGCCCACGATGGGCACCGCCGTCTGCGTGGAGATGAAGTCGAGGATCTGCGCCACGGCCTCTGAGCCGATGTTGTCCTCGAACACGATGCCGTGCACGCGGTTGGCGGTGAGCGTGTCGCAGATGCGCGTGAGCAGCGCCCGCGGGTTGGTGTTGTTCACCAGCACCGTGATGGGGTTGACCTCCAGCGGCAGGTCCATGAAGTTCTCCCGGCTCAACCGCCCCTTGATCTCCGACTGGTAGGCCGAGCCGCTGAACACCACCGCCACGTTCACCGCCGGCGTGGGGACCGCGAACGGCCGGCCCCGGCAGCAGGGGGCGCCGCAGAGCAGCAGTAGTAGGAGCAGCAGCAGCGGCGGCGGCGGCCACCACGGGGAGTCGCTCGGGCGGCCTGGACGAACGCCCATCTCAGTCGCCTACTGCCTGGGGGAGGAGAGGGAGAACGTGGGATGAGGAGGGGGAGTTCAAGTTCAAGGTGTTGATTCGTCATTTATATATATTAAAATTCACATTAAAATGCATCAGACTTTCTTGGTCGTGTCACCCAGCAAAAGGAAACACATCGGACTGGTCTGTGTGACCGAAAGGAATTCCAGGCAACCAAAACATTCTATCCTAATCTGGACTCTCGTACTGCCAAGGACGCAGCTCTCCTGATTTTTCGTCTGCAACTGAGCTCTTTCCCCCCCAAACCCCCTGCCTTGTTAGCCCTTGCATCCTCCTCCCCCCCACCCCTGTTCTCCTCAGCAACCCCCCCCCCCCTGCTGGTAATCCTGTACATTTACAACAAATGTATATGTATTGTATAATATTGAAGTGTGCCTTATTACTTTTCAAATTAGTAATAATGTGAATTGAGTGTATTTCATCCATTTCATTTAGATGCTCTGTTCAATGCAAGACGGCGCCGCCCATGGCTGCTGTGGCGTTACTGTGCTCTTATGTGAAAAAAGATTAATGCACCTTAATGCCAAAACAAGTTCCTACAGTATATGTTACATAACATAATGGCGAATAAATGATATCTGATTCTGATTCTGATTCTGACATTTAGAATCACGGTAGAAATGAGAAAAAGACAAACAGCTTTGCATTGCTGTACCCTTCTGTCTGGGCAGCGTGATAAGGCCATGCCTGGGTGGCTGTGATGATCCCTGACTATTTCCTGGGTCCTCACGGCACGGACGAGGAGGGGGGGGGGAGACAGTGGGGACTGACATAATGGATACACGAGAGCGGTCGCTGTCATTCTCTGGAATGTTGTGATAATCCCGACCGGCCAGCCGAGCACAAACGGACTTTTGTTTGGAGCGGGCTTATTCTGATCTGTGACCTTTAGTCTTGGTGTCTGCTCCGTAGTGTGCTGCTCTGCCTCTGGGCGTAAAGAGCCCGTTCACCGAGGCCCCACGGTGGTATTTTTAGCGCGTGCTACACGAGGCTGTGGCAGGTCGTGGCGTCTTTAGAGTGGCAGCTGCCACCCTGCCGCCCGCGCTCGTGCTCTGCAGGCCGAGCCAACAGATGGCGCTCACTGTTTAATGCAACAAATGGAGAGAACAAAAGGGATTGAGCATTGTTCTCTCGCGTGACATTGTTTTTTTTTTCGTCGCCGTCGCTGAATTTGACAGCGGGGGTCGAAAGCGTTCACGCTTAATCCGCACGCATGGCTTTTGTTTTGGCCGTGCGGATGAAATGACAGCCACAGTCCATCCATATTACTGCGATACAGTTTGGGGCACGTTTCAAAAACCGATTTCTTCGGTTATTCAGACTGAGAGTCAAGCAGTTACTTAGCAGAGTCTGTCTTCACACACACACACACCGATGGCAATTCCCAAATCTCAGTCCTCTGTGCAGCACTGCAGCACTAATAGACTGGATGACAAGCAGTCACTCTTTGCCAAACTGTCTTAATTTTCTTCCAAAAGCCTAATTGCTTTGTGCCATCTTCCCTCAGGAAGGCAATGGAGGTGAAGTGCCACAGCAGAGACCCCACAGCCACAGCAGTAGTGGAACGTTCACATTGGCAGTGTCTCCAGACAGTGCTTTGTGTTGAGCTGTCAGACACACTCAAGCGCCGTGTCAAATCTGTCACAGTGGTGTCTGCGGGGCGGGGCCTGAGGGAGCTCCCCGGGTCCCCTGTCAGAGAGATCAGCAAAGCACCCCACACATGCCAGGGGATCCCAGCGGGGGGAATATATTGTAATCCCATGGTAATCCCTTACCAGGCGTCATGGCCTTAGGGGCTCGTGTTGTAGTGTATCAACTTATCAAGAGATTTGGAGAAGGCTGTGCTGTAGCCGTGTGGTGCAATGCTGCTTTTTCTCCACTTCCTGCCTTGGGGAAGGTGTCGCTGATGGCACTTGATACCCACAAAGGGGAAACTGCACAACACAAGTTATCCCCAGATCAACTGAATCCCCCATTAGGTTCCCTTAGAAACGGTTGTAAACATTTAGAGGAGAAGCAGGTAGATAAAGAAAGCGCCGTTGAATGAGGCTGCCCCCGGTGGGCATGCATGGTAGAGCACCTGTGATGGGGTTGTTTTTCCCGCTCATATCACCACGCTGAAATCCAAATAAAGACATGTCGTAGGCGTGGGAAGGTGATGTGCTAGACGATATGTGCTACATGTGGTTCTCCAGGTAAGCGATGCCTCTTCCACCGTGCCTCATAAATCATCTTAATTGATTAGTCTCCACTGTGAGGGCATCTGCCCCATTCCTTTCAATGACATCAACCATGTTTCAATGACATCCGCCATGTTTCAATGACATCAGCAGTGGAATCCTTTATGGTTCATGTCGTTGAGGCGGGGGAGTAATTAATGTACGTGGCCCAAATATCTAAACGCTTTGACCTTCCATATGTTTAATCAAGGCAGTGAAACAGCTGAGGTGGATTTGTGAAGGTTGAATACGTTGAGAATGACTGAACCGGATGTAGAATTAAACCAACGAGGGGAATGAGTCATCATCATCAACGTTATTAAAAGGCATTGTATGGTCGATGTGCCCCCTCAGGCGCACAGCGGCTATTTAGGCCTGTGATGAAACCACAGGCCGCAGAGGCGTGATGAAACCACAGGGGGCGACACACTGGCTGCAGAATCCGAAATCTGGAAACTGCAGCCATACATAAAGACAAGAGGCTTTTCATGTGTGCTTGAGCTAAATCCTCCAAAAACCCCTCGCTGCGTGCACAAGAGCGGAAGGCTTTACTGCGACGTTTGGGATCAAAAGTCACGGTGGACATCATCGGACTCGGAAATATGGAAATGGAAAAGGACTCGGTACGATCGTGCTGAATTATCTTTCACTCTTTTCCAGGACATTTGGCTCTGAAGCCCGCGGGTGCAACGGATGAATGGTAAGTAGGCGACTCTACTGAGTGGAGACAAATATCAAAACTCAAAACTATGTCATGTAGTACATAGTCCATATGTACTATGGAAATGCTAGCATGTCACATTTGACATGAACTCCTTGTGAACCCATCCATCCTCTACTAAAGCTCTATTAAATCAATAAGATAACACTTTATATGTATTTATACAGAACTGTAGCAGCCACCTTGAGTTGCTGCTCCAAGCCGGAGCCCAGCCGGCTGCCAGCCAGCTGCCAAACCAAAGGACTGATTTTTATTACCCATAAGGGACATTGCTTTAGAGAAACTGCGGACATTATGGTTTATTAAGATGTTGAATTGGTTTAGGTTTAATTTGTTACAGTATGTTACTGTAAGTTAAGTTGAATTAGTTAAGTTTCTGTTTTATCTTTGTTTACTCTGCCATGGATCTGGATGGGCCTTGTCAGGGACCTGTCGCGGTTGAGCCAGCAATTACGTCGTCTGCATGAAGTTACAAACTCATTCATTGCATTATTGACGTCCCCACTGCGTTACATTAGGGAAGATTCATAAATTACAACTGTCAACATTTTGCTTTTTACTCTGAGCTGCGAACCCTATTTTAAAAAGTAGCTATTGATGATGACATAACAAGGTCACAGAGAGTGATTACTTTGAGTCAACTGCAGGCGGAGCAACACCAGGAAACAATCCTACTTTATGAGATGTGCAGAACAACACTGGACAAGGCTGCTGCAGGAAGATAGGCCAGGCCCACCCTTCCTAAATGCCACCAATCCCCTCCAGCCATATAGCATCGCTGCAACCTCTATCATCTCTCAGATTCTTTAGTCTCTGGAAATGTAAGCCAGTCGGCAGAAGACTGTTGGCACTGGCCCACTCCCAGCGTGAGTGTGTGGAAGGGTGTGAATGTGAGGCAGGGCGGTGCTGGAACACAGCGGGCATGTTCAGTCAACTTCCTCCAAATTAATCAAGGTAAATGGATTGTGGGAGAAAAGAACGTTTGGAGGGTTTTATTCAATCTGTAGTTTGGGAGCGAAGGAACTCAAAATCTGGAGTTTAGTGTTGAACGTTTTTTACGTTCAGAGTTTAATCTTGTAATGATCATAATGGTGAAGCAGAAGATTCTGAGGATGTACTTTTTCTTTGGGTGTGACCAAACTCATGCCAACTCGTGTTCTCTGGCTACAGTATCTGTCTATATGTGAGCAATTCTGATTGTAACCAGTGGTGTCATTCGAGCAATTGTGATGTCATCAGTGATGTCACTTGAGCAATTGCGATGTCACTCCAGCGATTGTGATGTCATCAGGGATCTCTCTACAAGTCAACACTTAGTACGAGGGAAACGGGAGAGAAGAAGATCTGATGGAAGCAATTGCACTTTGAAACTCCCATGCAGGAAATCCCAGGTGGAGCCACACAACTGCTGCACGACTTGTGTAAACTGGCAACCAATAGACCAAGCAGGCAGAGAGGTGGCAGACAGAGAGTTTAGAGAGTAGATCTAAAGTGGGAGTATGACATCCTGTTCTACAGTACTTTGTGCACATCCCACACTGACACGCTTCCTGTTCCCAGCCTTTAGACAAAGAACTTTTATGGAAAGAACTGACAGCTCCATATTGCCCCATTGCAACATCAGCGCCCAGCAGCCTCCGCCATTTTTTATTTTTGGAAGCGTGACAGCGCCAAAAGAACCTCGCACAGGCTCGCAGTGGTCAGCTGCGGTAGCGCGGGCCCCTATAATCAGCCTCTCTAAACAGTAACTCAACGGGAGAACACTCTAAATTTCGTGGATTCACATCTTTTCTGGGTGTACTGCAAATCTTGATTGAAGTGGTGTAGTGCAGGGATGTAAAACAACAACCATATTGTGGAAACTAAGCAAAATTTTTCGTTTTCTTTGTTTAGTTTTTTCAAGATAAATAGCTAATGCGGCTGTCGTCCACTCCGTCAGAAGTGCGTTGCCGTGGTTTTAACCTCGGGTCCTTTGCATTTACTATTTATCTTGAAAAAACTAAAAGAAAAAAACAAAATTTTTTGCTTAGTTTCCACAATATGGTTGTTGTTTTACATCCCTGCACTACACCACTTCAATCAAGATTTACAGTACGCCCAGAAAAGATGTGAATCCACGAAATTTAGAGTGTTCTCCCAATGGCCGGAGTGTCCTCTCTTTCCTTCCATGCTCTTTGCTTTAGAGCAGCAGGACGTGACTGTAAGAAGCATTGAGGATGTGCTTATCCCCCTCTAGTGGGTGACATGGTGGAAGCAGTTTCCTAGCTGCTTCTCTACAGGCAGTCCACTATTCAGAGGAGGTAGGGGCAAAAGCACAAGTCAGAATAGCTGGTGAAATTATTCATTATACATTCTGTCCATGCTATCTACTTCTGTCATTTAGATTTGACAAAGTGAATATAGTGAATATATATATATATATATATATATATATATATATATATATATATATATATATATATATATATATATATATATATATATATACAGGGCAGTGTGTCTCTCTGTACCCCTGTACCCCCCCCCCCCCCCCCACCCATGGCTGATGTAAAATTACATTAGCTCATATAAGTTTCAACCTTCACTTGGTGTTCCACAAGACAATGTTATCTCTCCAAAATTGCTCTACCATATTTTTATTTTTTTTATTTTTTATTGCTCTACCATATATATTAACAATTCACATCTGCATGTTCCTGCCAAAGTCAAGTGTATTCTCCTGTTCTCTGTTGCTTTGAGTTGTTCGGGGGTTTGGATCGTTGAACTCTATCTAGTAACAACAAACAGGCATATCGGGGCAATTTCATCATCAGCATCAAGTCATCACATTTTTATTTTTTTTAAGAGGTTTATCATTTATAAATGTTTCATTTCATACTAATATACATCTTTTTTGTTTGTTCTTTGTTTCTAAGTTCTGCTCCTGTGGCTATTTTGCACACATCCCTAAATGCTCAAATTCACATTATTTTCATACTTTTTCATTCATACATTTCTAATCCTCCAAAATGTTTTCGTGAAATAGTCTGTTTCGTTTATACAGTTGAGTACACTATAAAGATTTTTGCTATATTCTTATTCATAGGATCTTTTTTCCATTTGCCGCTGATTCCCCCACAGGCATGGTTAAACTTCCATCTTATCTCATCCTGGTAACTCAAGTGTACCAGCTCTTCAGCTGGTGATATTGCCATTCCTGAAGGTGGTGTAGAGTCAGATAAGGCCTTATTGAGGAGTTGCTGCTGCGCTGTCTCATTAAGACGAGACGGTAGCGATAAACACATGCGGCTGAGGAGCGAGGTGTCGTCGTCAGTGCTTAACGACTCCTTTTATACTGTGAGCGTGGTGTCTCTCTGCTGTAGCTGTTTAACATGTGCACCTGTCCCCTCCTCTACTACACCGTGATCGATACTCCTCCCTGGCTGTGCTGCCTGCTGGTGCCTCTGTGGCTCACATAGTGGTAAACTTATCCTCCTCCTCCTCTCGTCTCCCAGATCAGATGCTGACCACCCAAACAGGCTGCAGCTGCATCTTCTCAGAGCCCCTTTTCCGATCCTGCAGCATGCTTAAAGGAGCATTACGTAGCCGATATCATCTGACCTGAGAAGTAGGAATTGCAACAATTAGTAGTGTAGATTCCCTGTACCGACACCACGGTCGCAGGTTTGAGCCCCAGTGTTTACCTCCGGCTTGGTCGGGCGTCCATACAGGCACAATTGGCCGTGTCTGCGGGTGGGAAATCGAATTAAGGGTATGTGTCCTGGTCGCTGCACTAGTGCCTCCTCTGATCGGTCGGGGAGTACCTGTTTGGGCGGTGGGGGGGGGGGGGGGGGGACTGGGGGGAATAGCGTGATGCTGTCATGCCGGTGAAACTCCTCGCTGTCAGTGAAAAGAAGCGGCTGGCGACTGCACATCTATTGGAGGAAGCATGTGCTGACACTCTGTCCAGATTGGATCCAGTGGAGCAATGACCGGGACAGCAGGAGGAATTGGCCAAGTACAATTGGGGTGAAGTACAAGGGTCCCCTTGAGCTATGGTACCTCTGATTGATGGCTAAGCTAACTATTTAGAGCAGAGATCCAACAGAAAGGAAAAGATAATACATAACAACGCTCTGTCATTTGCTACTTTGCTTTGAGAACGAGCCTTTTAGAAATGTTTTGTGACACTCGTGGCACCATCATCCACCATCTGAGGCAGCAGAGCTGCAGGACAAATTACTGGACAAGAATCAAACAAGGGAAGTCACTTAATGTCACGAAGGGCTTAAAGCAAAAAGCAAAAGAACAGATTCTGAGCCTGGAATGTTCCGGCCTGATTATGGGGGTGCGGCTAAGGATAACTGCAATAAAGGATAACTGTGGGGTCAACTGTGGAGCCCAGGGGGTCACCTGGTAGAAAGGTCAAGAAAAAAGCTATCCACATAATTGTTTTTCTTCCCGGGTGAGCCCTGGGGAGCTCTGTAGAGAACAGACATCAATGTCACCGTTTTAGGCTGAATGACGATTGTAAATTGTGGAGGACAGATCACGTTCCAGTTTGTCGTTGCTGTTAGAGCGGCAGCTGTACTGTAACTGTTTCTGCCCGTGTGGTCAAATCACGAGAGACCATCAACTTCGGATCGGAGAGGATTGGTGAAACACGCATTTTCAAGAAATCCCAGCTGCAGGTTTCTCCCCTGACAGCTCCTCACCTCTGCACGCCCGACCCGTCGGAAAATGCGTCGAAAGCAACCCCCCCCAACAGATACAAAAACATGAGCATATGTGTTTGATGTACATACAAAGAGCTGGCGCGATCGGATTTGTGAAACTGCAGGATTCTCCCCTGATTGATTAATTGATTTTATTGGGTAAAAGTACAGACAAAAGTACATCCCAGAGGATAACACGTAACAGCGTACTTAAACACTTTTCCCAACGTGGTCCTCGTTGGCGCACAAAACAACAAGGAAAACAATACATAAAAAGCTGACAGCTCCTCACCTCGCCTCAACAGGCAGCCAGACTGCGGGAGCTCCGCCCCGGCTGATTTGCGAGGTGAATGCTGCACAGCCATTGTGCAGCACGGCCAAGTTGCACATTCGGCAATTAATCTGCAATGAATCGGCCCTAATTACCGAATTCAAAAATCCGGCTCCATTTAGGTCACCTGCCCGGGTGCTCTATACACTTCCTGAAAATTTCAGCCCAATCGCACGTGAAATGGCATAGCTGTGGCCTAACAAAATTCTGCTAACACACACTCACTCACTCACTCACTCACTCACACACAGACAGACACTTTTCTCATTCTTATTATAGGATATAAGCTACCAAATGTAGAAAAAATGGCAGATGAATGGCTGTGGTGGTGTGTACAGTATGGCTAAAGCAGAAGTGGGACTTTGCCTCTCTACTGACCAACCCCCTGCAGATAGATTATGGCCATTCTGTCTCTGGGACAGTAAAAATATGACTTACTTCAACTTTAATTTTATTATTTATAAATTACATTTGGTACGTCGGAGTGATGCTTTCCGAGCTGGAGAGGCATCGAGGTAATACATTTAGGTTTGCTACAGTAGGGGAGTAGTTCAGACAACGCAATTGACAATTTGACCTTCACTAATATGAAGAATGGGAAGTCATTCATCACCAGATCATTACAAAGGTCACAGTTCTCTTCACACTCACCTGTGTGAATGTGTTTTAACTACGCCCTGACACGGACGTGCTAATCCCCTTAGCCTTTCTTAGCCATTTAACTAATCTGGTGATTCATCAACAGTGTAGCCCTAAGTAGTGAAAAAGAGGTGAGGCCAGGAATAGAAGAATCATATAAATTTAACAATGTGCTCATTAAAAATACCCCTTTGAAAATCTACCTCTAAAAATACCTTCAATTAGACTTAGTAGCTGACAGGTGGCCACAGGTTTCTGCTGATGTGGTGTCAAAACTATTCTGTGTGTGGAAGTAGGAAGACGATCCAGGGCTCAAAAATAAAATCTAACCGAGGAAGGAGTTACAATTAAAAAGCCTTTACATTTTAAAGGCTTTTGAATTGTTTTAAAGTTTAAAACATGCCAACATGTTTCGACCATCAGGCCTTCATCAGGGCTAGAACACAAACTGGCCAGGTAGACAGGTAGACTCACCTACAGTATCTTATTTGTTTATGTCTTGTATATTTGTTCTTATCAATGTTACATGAGCACCAACCACACCGAGACAAATTCCTAGTATGTGAAAATCAATCTATTCTGTGTATTCACAGTTGAAGCACATGCACTGCTTCCTCTCTGGGGGTCTAGCTGCGATCCTGTGACTCATCTCAGATAAACAGAACTATATTTTGAGCCAGAACCGCAGATGTAACCATGACCCGGGAGGATCAAGCTGTGACCCAGCAGCTAGCAGGTCCTGACCTGTCATCGAGTGAAGCAGAGCATCTCGTGAAACGGATCCATAATGTGGAGGAAAATAATATTGAAAAAGAAAAAAGGAAGAACAAACAACAAGAATAATAATAATTATTATAATAATAATAGTTATTATTATTTGAATATTGGCCACTTTATTTACGTGGATTAGAAAAGTCACAATTAGGGTTTGACGGACGTTGATTTTCATAGGCCAATACCAATACTGTATCTCTGGATTGCTGCTGTATTTGTGGTGATATTCAATGTCTGTAATTATGACCATTTCAATGCCAGAAGCCCCCACTTTCTTCTTTTCAATTATTCAGTTTCATCCTTAATTTTTTCTATTTCGTCTCTGAAACTGTATTGAGACTATTTAGGACTCAAGCATAATAATATGATTAGAAACATGATGCAAAGTGCAACCCAGCTAAACATGAAACACAGTGGCTGTGGCTCAGTGTGGGTTACACTGCAGCATTAGTGAGCTATAGCTTTATTACCATCAAGGCTAATCATCTTCTAATATCAAAACAGAGCAAAAGACAAGGTGATCAACATCATGAGATGATGGGCGATGGAATCTCTCCTGAAAGCCCCCAGTCATCATTTCATTTCTCACTGAACTGGTTCTCAGCCTCAGTTAGCAGAACAGATCATGTTAGCAGCATCCTGCCACTACAGCACTGCAGCATGGTAACAGATGGACAGCGTGGTGGCTCAGTGGTTAGCACTGTTGCCTCACAGCAAGGAGGTCGTGGGTTCGAACCCTGGTCCCTCCCAGGTCCTTTCCGTGTGGAGTTTGTATGTTCTCCACGTGTTTGTGTGGGGTGCTTCGATTTCCTCCCACCATCAAAGAGATGTATGTTAGGGTTCAGACTCGTGTCATTATTTGTCCCTGACCAAGGCACTGACTGAAGAACTGGAATTAGTCCCCCCGACTCCCCAGGGTACTGTACTGTGGTACTGTGGCTGCCCACTGCGATCGATAGATAGATAGATAGATAGATAGATAGATAGATAGATAGATAGATAGATAGATAGATAGATAGATAGATAGATAGAAGGTTCTAGGTAGGTATCTAGTATAGGATGGGTCAAATGAGGATTAGTCTCGCTAGCCAGCCAAAGATATAGATGGTTTTCACAGAATTGTGTTGCTAGGGAACAGTTTGACACCTATCTTATTTGCTGTCAGCTATTGTATTAGCAACAAAACAACTGGGTGTTGCCGTTATCTGCCTCAGTCCACAGCTGGTTCTGACCAGAGCCGTATAATAGAAGAGTTCCGACATCTCCATTCACTCCAATAGACCAGTTTTTTTCCAGGAAGTAGAAAGTGGAACTCTTCAGTAAAAAAAGCAGCACTGTCGAGTTGCATCAAAATAGACAGTGTTGTACTTATACTGAAATGAATCAAATTGTACATTATCGGCTTTATTTTAGCATGCAAAAGTAGCGCAAGACCCATTCCTGGCTGTTCATTGGCTAATGATTCTTGCATTTTGGTCCTCCGCTGACGCCACTCTCTTACTAGAGGACACTAGTTCTGACTATTGGAAATGAGTTGTTAGATCTACTTAGTAGTGTAGGGCTATACTGTAGTTTCCTCCATAGAGACAGTCCGCATGTCTGGGAACGCCCATACAGGCTCTAGGAACGCCCACAATAGACGCTGGGTTAGCCTGGGGGCGGGGTCAGGGTGGGGTAAATTCCCCCGTTCTATCCATTCAGCAAAGTTAGAATTTAGCTGATAGCCCAGCCCAGGCAGACACGATCGGGGATTTAACCACCGCAGTAAACGCACATCTGAGCAGACGTCTTGTGTTCTGCTCTAGAACCCCCAAACCTGTAGTTTAGAGCCGCAGCACCGTCTTTTTTTGTGAGTCAGCCCATGAGATATATCGGCGGTTTTACCCCACTCGCGCGCCAGCCGTTTCACATTTTGTGGGCGTTCCAGACATGCGGACTGTCTCTATAACAATATTATGACAAACATCACATAGCCTCATATAAATTGTGCTTCGCTGTAAAACAATCAACTCAGCATCAGTGTTAATGTCTTTGGCTCTGGTTCATCCTCCTTTCAATATAAAGCTGTGTGTCCACAAAGCCTTTTTTCCTGAGGCCAGCATTTTATTGTTTGTGTATTTACATTATGCTAGACAGCCAGCAGCGTGACGAGGTGCTGAGTGGCTATTCTGCGCTGAGCACGTTCACGTTTGGCGTTTTTCCTCTGATCGCCGAGAGTTGAAAAATGTGCAACTTTTGGTAAAACGCTGATCTTGTCACTGTCACTTTCCACTCACCCAACAGTTCAATCACAGTGGAGGAGGGGGCGGGTGAATGCAGTAAATTGCAGCTTACATGAGAAGCCATGGAATTCATGCTCCACCCAACTTCAGCTCTCATCTTGAACGATGGTAGGAACGATGGTAGCCTACTCGCCGAGATGTTTCCTCCACCACAATGAACCAGACCGGGGGTCTGTCCTTCATCCCCTTCATCCACAGAGCAAGTAGCCTACAGTAGGCTACTCTATTTTGTGACTTCTGCAGATGTTCCATATCATAGTAACCTCAGCTAAAAAAAAAACGCTGTGCCTCCAAAGCGCTTCCAGCACTCCAAGCTGGGCATTTTCAGCTGTGGAAAAAACACTTTGGGAGGGCCTAGTACCAGTGTTTCTTGTTATTGGTTTTGACCTTGTTCACGGCTTCAGCACCTTGGAGAGTTCTCAAACCCCAGCAATTTGGGAGGCATGGTTTTTGGTGCTATAACTGGCTGTTCCACCATTATCTTACACTACACACGTGTCATTGGGGGAGGTGGAGCTGGTTGAGCCTGGATGGTGAAACTGGTGGGAGGGGCTCCAGCTGTAGAATTTTGGAAAAAATCCAAAATCAGAGAAAAAAAATAAGCACGACTTCGCAATAGCTGCGACCAGATATGCGAGGTCAGTCAGAGTGTGACATCAAAAAGGTAAAGTCCCAATGATTGTCACACACCTGAGTGTGCGAAATTTGTTCTCCGCATTTGACCCATCCCCTGGGGGAGCGGTGAGCAGCAGCAGTGCCGCGCTCGGGAATCATATGGTGATCTAACCCCCCAATTCCAACCCTTTGATGCTGAGTGCCAAGCAGGGAGGCAATGGGTCCCATTTTTATAGTCTTTGGTATGACTCGGCCGGGGATCGAACTCACGACCTCCCAGTCTCAGGGCGGACACTCAAACCACAAGACCACTGAGCTGATCACTGTGATGTCATCCACTCCATTGTGAAATCCCCCCCCCCCCGCCACCGTCCCCCTTTCAGCCAATAGGCATGAACCCAAACACACAACTTCAGACACACACACACACACAACCTCCATGCTGAATTTTCACCTCCTAGGGGGCAAAAACTGTGTCTGCTAAAGCGTGGTGAACTTTTTATGGACCAACCGACCGGCCGACCAACCAACCAACCAACCGAGTGACTGACAGAGCTGCTGGCCTTGCTGGCCACAGCTAAAAATACATTGAGCTGAATATACTATATAGGCAGCAACACAAACCCAAATGGGGAATTGATGGATTCAAGTTCATCCATCCGACATCTTCTGCCTTATAATGAGAAGATTGTTTGCTATAGATTAAAGTGAGAAATTTTTACATAGGGTGCCTTTAATATTTCAACTTCAGTCAGAGGAGACAGACGAGGAAGACGGGAGAAAGAGGGGGAAACCAGATCAGGTGGCAGCCCACAGCAGTGGGAGTAGGATGCCTCAGTCAACAGAGCCAACACACATGTATCTGTAGCTGTGGTAAGTGATCTTCTTCCAGACAGAGTGGTGTGTGTGTGAAGCCTGATCCCATATCTCCAAGGAAATGAAGTGGCATGTTAACGAGCCATTCAGCACATCTGACAGAGACTATCTGAAACAAATCCTGTTGGCAGTGCCTGCCTCTGTGGGATGTGGGGAGCGCACTACTGCTGCATATCATTATCTTTGCATGTGAATATCTAATTAAACATTAATGCAGACAAATGTTGCAGGGAAGCACACTTTCCTGTCTGCTTTCAATTCGGGGGACTCACAATATTTGCATGTGTTGAAGTGGTTTTCCACACAAGATCCTTGTTTTGTTTTATTTTGGTGAAATCTTTACGCTCATTGCTGTGCTGTTTCTGCCCTCCACTAGAGATCACGTTATGTGCGCTCCATTCCTAGGCTCGCCCGCTGCGTGGGCTCGTCAGCTCAGCCGCTGTGCGCGGGGGTGCAAGTTCGCGCCCCCGTGTTACCTCCGGCTTGGTCGGGCATCCATACGAGCACGATCGGCTGTGTCTGCGGCGGGTGGGAAGCCGGATTGAGGGTATGTGTCCTGGTCGCTGCACTAGCGCCTCCTCTGGTCACGTCGGGGCGCCTGGTCGGGGCGGAAGGGAACTGGTGGGAATAGCGTGATCCTCCCCACGTGCTACGTCCTGCCGGTGAAGCTCCCCGCTGTCAGGTGAAAAGAAGCGGCTGGCAACTGCGCATGTGTCGGAGGAAGTATGGCGCTAGTCTACGGCTCTCCCCAGATCGGCAGAGGGGGTGGAGCAGCGACCGGGGAAGCAGGGCGAAATTGGCCACGTAGAATTGGGGAGAAAATGGGTGAAAAATCTGAAAAAATAAATGAAGAAAAAAAGTCAAGGTCCGTATTTAGCTCAGTTCTGATTTGAGCGACAGTATGTTCCACTGATCTGAGGCCCTGTCAGGCTGTCGGCCATCAGGCCACCCTGCGCTGATTTACCACCTGATTGATTCTTCCCCGTATCATGGCCATGCGGTAATAAACAGGAAGCAGCATGGGGCTGTCATATAAAACGTGTGAGGCCACTGTCACCGCCTATTCTGTAAAAGCACCGTGTCCTTTTGCGAGGCCGCGGCGTCCCCAAAGCGAAACGGCGCTGGGCGCTTTTCAATCTGAATCGCCACTGATTTATATCCGCTGCCCCCTGCTGACCCTGCTGACAGCTACACTCAGTGATATTAGTTTCTGCCGTGGCCCAATCAGGATCCCCCCCCTGTTGACTTCTTCTCTCCTCTGCCACCGGAGCAGCAGATCCTTCTCAGACGTGCCTCCGCATTAAGTGGACATGACAGCTGATTGATCTGCCACGGAATGAAAACCTGTCGCTCCGACATCCTCATACCTCTGACGGGTGGGGCTATCTCCTGCAGGTTGACGGGTGGGGCTATCTCCTGCAGGTTGACGGGTGGGGGTATCTCCTGCAGTTTGGGCTATAAAAGGGGTCCCTAACATGTGCCGTACATCTCCCGATACGGCGATGATAAATCAATTTAAAAGGTGGCTAGGCTTTGGCTAATGCCTCTGTGCATGAACGGACTTAAGTATTCCGGAGGCAAGTGTAGCCGAACGGATCTTCTGACTCTGTTCTCCGTCGTATCTGACGGGCCGTGATCAGCAGCTTTTTAAATGCCACAGCAGATGGGGAGCTATGTCGCTCTGCTTTTAGTACCGTTCCGTCTTTGAAATCCCATCTAGCAGAGTTCCCTCACCAGCATAATGTAATATAACCTCGCACATCGATTCATATCACGCGGCGCCGGTTTCTTCTTGTTGTTTTACATGAACATAATCCCAAAAGTGACGTACATGAGTGCATTAATAGTCTAAATAGTCACGTGTTGAAGATGTGCAGGATCACCACAAATCAAATGGGATCATCAGTGTCAAAGACAAAATGTCTGAAAGGATTTCTCCCGAGGACACAGTAGCCTAACATGTGTTTGCCTGTCATTGAACAAACGTTTGATATATATCTCTCCTCTTCGCCTTATCACGTTTACTGCTCGCGTGGCGCTCCATCAGACGCACTTTGCTTTGTCAGCAAAGCCGCGCAGCGAGATTGAACAGATTGAAGGTGGAAGTGTTTGGAGGGTAATCATCTTTGCCAGGCTGCAGATTACAATGGCATTGTGAATGTAATCCATTTTGCCACGTCACATGTGGTGGATCTGTACCTGAGGCTTACGGGGGCGTCGTCACGGCGACGTGATATTAATATTCCCGCTCTGACCCTGCCGGAGCCGGACCTGTCTGACCTGGATGACCCGGACCTGTCTGACCTGGATGACCCGGGCCTGTCTGACCTGGATGACCCGGACCTGTCTGACCTGGATGACCCGGACCTGTCTGACCTGGATGACCCGGGCCTGTCTGACCTGGATGACCCGGGCCTGTCTGACCTGGATGACCCGGACCTGTCTGACCTGGATGACCCGGACCTGTCTGACCTGGATGACCCGGACCTGTCTGACCTGGATGAACGGGCAGGTGATGGGCCGGACCCGGACCTGTCTGACCTGGATGAACGGGCAGGTGATGGGCCGGACCCGGACCTGTCTGACCTGGATGACCCGGGCCTGTCTGACCTGGATGAACGGGCAGGTGATGGGCTGGACCCGGACCTGTCTGACCTGGATGAACGGGCAGGTGATGGGCCGGACCCGGACCTGTCTGACCTGGATGACCCGGACCTGTCTGACCTGCATGAACGGGCAGGTGACGGGCCGGCGGGCGGCGGGAGACTCCTCGCCAGTCTTTGACCGCCCCTGCTCTCTCTCTCTGCCGCCTGCGTGTCCCTATGTGGAGCAGGGATCAGTGTAAGACCCTGGCTAAGCCCAGAGCATGGCTGCCCATGCAGAACCGGCCACACACCCGCGCACACACACACACACACACACACACCCGCGTGCACACACACCCGCGTCTGCGTGCACACACATACACACACACACGCGCACGCACACAAACACACACGCACACGTCCAGCTGTCACCAGCCTGCTCTCACAGTTGACTCGGTGGCTGCCCACACATATGGCTGACCCCCTCACACACACACAGCACACACACGCACACACACGCACACACACACAATGCACGCACATACACACGCACACATGCCCTAATCCATGTATGAACATACCACTTAGTTTTTTAATCTATGCTTTGTGTGTGGGTGGGTGTGTGTGTGTGTGTGTGTGTGTGTGTGTGTGTGTATGCGTGCGTGTGTGTGTGTGCACATGTGTGTGTGTATGCATGCGTGCGTGCGTGCGTGTGTGTGTGTGTGTGTGTGTGTGTGTGTGCAACGGTAGCCAGCAGGTAGTGCTGTGCAGTGAGTAAACCTCACTCCCTGACACCTTGAGAGACGTACTAGCGACAGATGTGACGGCCCGTGGGTTTGAGCCTCCTTGCTAACATGCCTGTCGTCTCCCACGCTTGAGGTTGTGAGTTCGATCCCAGTGCGGTACGGTGCTGAGCGGTGTGTGTGCACCATCCCAGCCACTCTTTACTGTACATTTTGTTTACCACTAACAGCTACAATACAAACTTTCTCCTCTTTTACCTGCTACTGCTAATGGGTTAAAATCAGGAATGCTCAAATCTGTTTATCTCCTAAAATAAATCTATACAGAATCAGAGAGGATTAAAAAACCAACGAGAAGGAAAAGCAAGACAAAAAAAACACATAAACATATAATATTGGTGGTTGTTTGTCTCGTGAACATCACCGATTGCAGGTCCTTTTTTATTTATGAGCACGTCAACGGGTCAGAGACTGTAAAAGCTCAAAGACACGGTCAGTCCATCTGATGGTAGCTAAAGCATGTAAACCTGCAGACACGGTCAGTCCATCTGATGGTAGCTAAAGCATGTAAACCTGCAGACACGGTCAGTCCATCTGATGGTAGCTAAACTATGTAAACCTGTAGACACGGTCAGTCCATCTGATGGTAGCTAAAGCATGTAAACCTGCAGACACGGTCAGTCCATCTGATGGTAGCTAAAGCATGTAAACCTGTAGACACGGTCAGTCCATCTGATGGTAGCTAAAGCATGTAAACCTGTAGACACGGTCAGTCCATCTGATGGTAGCTAAAGCATGTAAACCTGTAGACACGGTCAGTCCATCTGATGGTAGCTAAAGCATGTAAACCTGCAGACACGGTCAGTCCATCTGATGGTAGCTAAACTATGTAAACCTGTAGACACGGTCAGTCCATCTGATGGTAGCTAAAGCATGTAAACCTGCAGACACGGTCAGTCCATCTGATGGTAGCTAAAGCATGTAAACCTGTAGACACGGTCAGTCCATCTGATGGTAGCTAAAGCATGTAAACCTGTAGACACGGTCAGTCCATCTGATGGTAGCTAAAGCATGTAAACCTGTAGACACGGTCAGTCCATCTGATGGTAGCTAAAGCATGTAAACCTGCAGACACGGTCAGTCCATCTGATGGTAGCTAAACTATGTAAACCTGTAGACACGGTCAGTCCATC
>NC_139644.1:10276022-10278021 GCF_964638095.1 Poromitra crassiceps
TTGGGCGTGTTTTACGGAGATTTTCTGTTTCTAACCCCTCCCCCTACTCTAATCCTCACCCTAACCACTCAGAACGTTACTATTTTACATTTTTCGAGGCGAAATTGTAAAATAGCAACGTTGGTCCATATCGTTGGTATTATACAATTTTCTAAGAGACTGTGTTGGACACACACGCTCACTCCGCCAACACATTATCAAAGATGTTTTTCAACTACTGTAGGAATGCACCGATATAAACATTTCTGACGATACCGATAAGCCGATATTAATTGTTGTTATGGCTGATAACTTATTACATACTGTGGAAGTGCGGGAGAAAGACCCCCCGCCCCTCTTAAAGGGCCCCCGACCAACAGGTGAATGTCTCTCCCCATTGTCTCTGCTGTGGTACGCCACAATACGATAATTATAATTTACGATCATTTATTACAGATAACCGATATTTACAGATGCCGATATGATCTGTTGAAAAACACATGAGACACATGAGTTTGAAAAAGTGCGGTCTTTCTTTCTTTATTTCCAAAACATTTGGAAAGTCCATAAATCATAGATTTACTGCATTGGTTCCTCTCAATATGATTTTTTTTTTATTATAACCGATATTAACATTGCTGTTATTTTGCTCATCGGACCGATAACGATATTAAGAGAATACCAAACGTGGGCCGATACCGATATGATTGCCGATATATTGTGCACAGTTTCAACAGTCATGGGCCGGGCCAAGCTGAGACTCCTCAAAGTACAAGATGAACCTTTTTCTTCTTGCTGCTTCCAAGAATCAAATCGAATCAATCAATAAAGTGGTGATCCTTCAATACACAGATCACCTGTCAATCAAACTGTGTCTCCAGCCCTGTGTCTGTGGCTATCTCTGCTCATGCTAGACCAGCCCTGTGTCTGTGGCTATCTCTGCTCATGCTAGACCAGCCCTGTGTCTGTGGCTATCTCTGCTCATGCTAGACCAACCCTGTGTCTGTGGCTATCTCTGCTCATGCTAGACCAGCCCTGTGTCTGTGCTATCTCTGCTCATGCTAGACCAGCCCTGTGTCTGTGGCTATCTCTGCTCATGCTAGACCAGCCCTGTGTCTGTGGCTATCTCTGCTCATGCTAGACCAGCCCTGTGTCTGTGGCTATCTCTGCTTCATGCTAGACCAACCCTGTGTCTGTGGCTATCTCTGCTCATGCTAGACCAGCCCTGTGTCTGTGGCTATCTCTGCTCATGCTAGACCAGCCCTGTGTCTGTGGCTATCTCTGCTCATGCTAGACCAGCCCTGTCTGTGGCTATCTCTGCTCATGCTAGACCAGCCCTGTGTCTGTGGCTATCTCTGCTCATGCTACACCAGCCCTGTGTCTGTGGCTATCTCTGCTCATGCTAGACCAGCCCTGTGCGTCAGAAGACTTTTCCCCAGGAATTGCAAAAATGGACATTTATTGATATAAAATGTCACAGCTTTATAGCTTTAAGTGTAATTCTTGGCCAGGGAGCAGGTGTGTGTGTGTGTGTGTGATGTGTGTGCAGTAGGTTATAATCCACCTGTTAATAATACATTAATAATATATTACAGTACCACTACTGACACTGTTACACATATACATTAATGATGCATGTCTCATTGACTCACTTAAGCACACAGACTGACAGAGCAGAGACAGTGATGGAGAGAGGGGGGGAGAGAGAGGACGGAGAGACACACATGACAGAGCAGAGACAGTGGAGAGAGGGGGGAGAGAGAGGGAGGGAGAGAGACAGAGAGAGAGACACACACTGACAGAACAGAGACAGTGATGGAGAGAGGGGGGAGAGAGAGAGGGGAGGGAGAGATGACAGAGAGAGAGACACACAGACAGAGCAGAGACAGTGATGGAGAGAGGGAGGAGAGAGAGAGAGACAGAGAGAGAGACACACAGACAGAGCAGAGACAGTGGAGAGAGACAGAGAGAGAGACACAGACAGAGCAGAGACAGTGGAGAGAGGGAGGAGAGAGAGAGG
>NC_139644.1:10278221-10341598 GCF_964638095.1 Poromitra crassiceps
TGTTATTGATTGGTGAGGGCGGGTTATGCTCCAGCTAAATATTATTGGTTGAAAAACACATCATTTCACTGTTCCTTCATGTTCATGTGTTTTCAACCAATAATATTTTGCATGAGATAAATTACCATGGGAATCAAACACCCTAGGGGAGGATTTTTTTCTCCTCTTCCCCCCGAGGGCATGAGGGCATGACAGACTGGCACAGACTCTGTCTGCATGCCGCTCCATCAGTGCCCTACAGAGGTCACTGTTGTTGAAGCATTTTAAGAATAGTATGATTTGTATTAAGAAAAAACACATTTGATTGATATTTTATTAAAGAAAATATATGCAGTATTATTATATAAAATCCCCCATCTCTTCTAGAAAATAGAGGAGGACCATCCTCCTATGCCTCGCTGGAAAAACCTACTCTGACACACCATCATGTACACCCTGATGTACACCATGATGTACACCATTCCTTTGATGTACTGACACAGTGGTCATTAAAAGAAAAAATTAAGATTTTAGAAGGTTGTTATCAGCGATCCGTTATCAGGCATAGGTTTACGTTTTACGTTTTAACGCTTTTTGTTGCTTAATTCTAACCCTAACCCTCACCCTAACCCTTAACCTAACCCTTAACCTAACCCTAAGTTGTTTTATTTGCCTAAATATAAAGTTGTTTGATAACAGCCATTGAAACCTACTAGCAGGTTTATCAGCGATAGGAATGGGGCTGATGACGAACCTACTGAATCTATGGGTGACAACAGTCCGATCGGGGTACACCCCACCTCACCCTAGAAACTAGCAAACGTTTGACCTTGCACTGGGCGTAAGATATGGCCCTAAGACTTGGTTTTAAGGGTTAGGTGGGTTTAGGTTATAAGGTTAGGCTAAAGGTCCTTACACATTGGGAGCGTTTTTTTCGTGCGATTAATTCGCACGTCAATAATATTTTCCGAACCTATATCAGTCAATGCAACAGTGCATACCAACGGCGAAGTTTCGCTGAGCGTTATTGCGGTGTTTATTTTTTCGAACCACGGTCGATTTTTCAGAAATTTGCTTCCGATGTGTACACATCTGTGGCTGTGATTGACAGGTGGGTCAAAACTCGCATCGCAATTTCGTGCCGTATACTGTATTCGCATCGCTCTTGATGTGTAAGGACCTTTAGGGTTAGGCATTCACAGTGTAGTTGCGATGGTTAAGGTTAGGGGCTAGCTAGGGAATGCATTATGTCAATCAATGTCCTCACTAAGATAGCTTTTCTGGCTTGTGTGTGTGTGTGTGTGTGTGTGTGTGTGTGTGTGTGTGTGTGTGTGTGTGTGTGTGTGTTGTGTGTGTGTGTGTGTGTGTGTGTGTGTGTGTGTGTGTGTGTGTGTGTGTGTGTGTGTGTGTGTGTGTGTGTGGTGTGTGTGTGTGTGTGTGCGTGTGCGTGCGCACACATCCACCATGCTGTGTGATGGACCGGTGTTAGCAGGGTAGAGCCAGCATAGCCTGGGTTCAATCTGTTCCCCCGCCCCACACACACACACACACACACACACACACACACACACACACACACACACACACACGCATTGCACATACTTGCACATTCAATTACTGGAAGTAGGATATGGTTGGCATAACATAATGAACAGCCATTTTTCACCTGCCTAACTGCTGCATCGCTGTTTACACCATTCCATATTCCCATTGATTCCCAGGTGAATCTCATGGAGAAAAGGGAAAAGCGTATTTTATGCTCTAAAACCTTATAGGAATGAAACTGTTCCACCTGTGGGACCGGTGACGCAGCATCATCCATCATCGCTAATCGATTTTTAATGATCCCCGGTGTTGATGTCTGACTTCTTTTACTGTAACTAATGGAGGGAAATCTAAATAAACGACTGCTGAGATTGTTTTAAAGTTGCTGCTTCATCTACACGAACACACACACACACACACACACACACACACACACACACACACACACACACACACACACACACACACACACACACACACACACACACACACACGTATAGTATACTGTAGCTATCTTAGAGAAGACCATCACAACTAAACACTTAACCCAAACCCTTAACCTAACCTAAACCCAATTCTAACCTTACCCTTAAAAACCAAGTCTTAACCTTCAAACAGCCCTTTGAAGGTGTGTGAGAAAGTGAGGACCGGCCAAAATGTCCTCACCTTCCTAAAACGTCCTCACTTCGCAGGTATAAAACTAGAATTGGTCCTCACCAAGATAGCTGTACAAGAAGAACACACACACACACACACACACACACACACACACACACACACACACACACACACACACACACACACACACACACACACACACACGTATAGTATAGTATACTGTAGCTATCTTAGAGAAGACCATCCTAACCCTTAACCTAACCTAAACCCAATTCTAACCTCACCCTCAAAACCAAGTCTTAACCTTCAAACAGCCCTTTGAAGGTGTGTGAGAAAGTGAGGACGGGCCAAAATGTCCTCACTTTCCTAAAATGTCCTCACTTCCCAGGTATAAAACTCAAATTGGTCCTCACCAAGAACACACACACACACACACACACACACACACACACACACACACACACACACACACACACAGTACACAACACAGACACACACACAGCACACATATGGAGGGTGACGTCAGAGCGATGGGACAGGGAGGCAGTGAGTTGTGTCATCCTGTAACATCAACAAGTCAGATTGTCACTTGCTACGTGACGCGCTGACGTCAGGGTCATCCCCAGTGGACTCCTCCCCTCTCTGCCTCCCCGCTCATAAAAGAGCTGGAGCATTCCTCTGTGCTGACAGTCCTCCTCTGCTGTTTGACCTTGACTCCGCTGCACCAAGGCCTTCTGTAACGCGCTCAATCAGCCTCTCAAATCACTTTCCTACACGCTATAAACGCAGCTCGACAGGCACCTTCTCACAACAGGACACGATATTCTAATTAGTGACACGAGCTGGAGAGACATTACTTAGTAGTCATGACTCACGGTGAATCTGATTATTTGTTTTTGATGAAGAGCAAGTTGTTGCTTTATTGCCCGGAAAGATTGCTGACAAGCTCTCCGGTCTCTCCCGGGTTGTTGTTACTGCAAATTTCAGTCCTATGTGCTGTGACGATGTGGTTGATGCGACAGTGTGTCCAGCTGCCTGATGGGACCTGTGCCTGTCTGTCCACTCCTCACTAGACGTGTCCTATTTGCTTCATCCTGCTGCCTGTGTTTTTTCTGAGCCTTTTCTTATTGCTTGTCCTTATCTGTGACTTGTTTTCACGGTTAAGTCGGTCTTACAATTAGAAGGTTCTATCTCCGTTTGTTGTTTGACTCAAAAAAGGCATTATTTTCACACAATAATAACACAATAATATGTCGACAGGCAGTCTAGAATAGGTTCATGCGACTAACTCGTAAAAAAAATGGGGGGGGGGGGCGGAGGGTCAGATAGAACCTTATAATTCCAAGGTCACGTTAGGGAAACTTTTTTGGGGGGGGGAGGGGGTGTCTGTATGCCAATCTGGCTAAAAAGGTCTTCTTTGATATAAACACAATTTTGTTCACCTTTATTATGTCATTTTTGTTCATCGCTCTTTACATGTCAGTGATGGCAAATTCTCACTTCCACTATTCCCACTACAAACCCTCGTCCTCAGGAGGGACCGAGCCACCAATTTGACCAATTCATGTCCGATTCACGTGCCAAGGAAACCGCTCTGTATTCATGAAACTAAAGTGCCGGAACGGATGCCGGAATAATCACAGGAGCCCCCGACTCTCTCCCCTTCCTGCCCGCCAAAAGTCACTCATCGCTGGCAGTTCAATTTTCTCGTGCGGCGGGTCGGCGCGCGGCATCCCAGGTGGGCCGGCAGGTATCACAGCCCCCTCTCAGCTGTTTACAGCCACGCATCGATCCAGCTCTGCTTAATCCTCTGTGACACGCGGAGCTAAAGCAAGCAGCTACGACCAGCGCAGCCTGAACGCCACAAAGCCCCACACAGCCCGCTTGTCTGATCCCTCAAGACTCCCCCTCCGTCAACTAAGTCCTTGCGTTTGATTCGGACAAGGACAGATCCTCCTCAGTGCCCGCTCCTGCCTCTGATTACTCCTCCATCATATACAGGTAGCAGAGAGGAGGGGGGGGCAGGGGGTGCTACTTGAACCAATTACCACACCTCTCAACAGCAGCACAACACAAACTACCACACACCTCTCAACAGCAGCACAACACAAACTACCACACACCTCTCAACAGCACCACAACACAAACTACCACACACCTCTCAACAGCACCACAACACAAACTACCACACACCTCTCAACAGCACCTCAACACAAACTACCACACACCTCTCAACAGCACCACAACACAAACTACCACACACCTCTCAACAGCACCACAACACAAACTACCACACACCTCTCAACAGCACCACAACACAAACTACCACACACCTCTCAACAGCACCACAACACAGACTACCACACACCTCTCAACGGCACCACAACACAAACTACCACACACCTCAACATCACCACAACACAAACTACCACACACCTCTCAACAGCACCACAACACAAACTACCACACACCTCTCAACAGCACCACAACACAAACTACCACACACCTCTCAACAGCACCACAACACAAACTACCACACACCTCTCAACAGCACCACAACACAAACTACCACACACCTCTCAACAGCACCACAACACAAACTACCACACACCTCTCAACATCACCACAACACAAACTACCACACACCTCTCAACATCACCACAACACAAACTACCACACCTCTCAACATCACCACAACACAAACTACCACACACCTCTCAACAGCAGCACAACACAAACTACCACACACCTCTCAACAGCACCACAACACAAACTACCACACACCTCTCAACAGCACCACAACACAAACTACCACACACCTCTCAACAGCACCACAACACAAACTACCACACACCTCTCAACAGCACCACAACACAAACTACCACACACCTCTCAACAGCACCACAACACAAACTACCACACACCTCTCAACAGCACCACAACACAAACTACCACACCTCTCAACAGCACCACAACACAAACTACCACACACCTCTCAACATCACCACAACACAAACTACCACACACCTCTCAACAGCACCACAACACCAACTACCACACACCTCTCAACAGCACCACAACACAACTACCACACACCACCACACACCTCTCAACAGCACCACAACACAAACTACCACACACCTCTCAACAGCACCACAACACAAACTACCACACACCTCAAACTACCACACACCTCTCAACAGCACCACAACACAAACTACCACACACCTCTCAACAGCACCACAACACAAACTACCACACACCTCTCAACAGCACCACAACACAAACTACCACACACCTCTCAACAGCACCACAACACCAACTACCACACACCTCTCAACAGCACCACAACACAACTACCACACACCACCACACACCTCTCAACAGCACCACAACACAAACTACCACACACCTCTCAACAGCACCACAACACAAACTACCACACACCTCAAACTACCACACACCTCTCAACAGCACCACAACACAAACTACCACACACCTCTCAACAGCACCACAACACAAACTACCACACACCTCTCAACAGCACCACAACACAAACTACCACACACCTCTCAACAGCACCACAACACAAACTACCACACCTCTCAACAGCACCACAACACAAACTACCACACACCTCTCAACAGCACCACAACACAAACTACCACACACCTCTCAACAGCACCACAACACAAACTACCACACACCTCTCAACAGCACCACAACACAAACTACCACACACCTCTCAACAGCACCACAACACAAACTACCACACACCTCTCAACAGCACCACAACACATGCAATGCAAAGTTACAGGCGGCTCAAGCACAGAGACATGAGGCAGTATTGAAAGTAAACAACGTGCAGTTTGAGTGCAAAGCGGTCATCAGACCATCTTCTCCACACATACAGACCGTTAAATCAGCGTGTGTGTGTGTGTGTGTGTGTGTGTGTGTGTGCACGTGTGTGTGTGTGTGTGTGTGTGTGTGTGTGTGTGTGTGTGTGTGTGTGTGTGTGTGTGTGTGAGGTGCGTGCGTGCGTGCACGCGCGTGCGTGTGTGCATGCGTGCGCGTGTGTGTGTGTGTGTGTGTGTGTGTGTGTGTGTGATCCATTACCTGTGTTGGCAATCCACATCCAGCCCTGGCTCGCGACCACTCATCCCGTGTCTGCGGCTTCAGCTGTCCTGTTCTGTTTGTCTTTTCTTTTCTTTTTTTTTCTCCCCCCCTCCTCACCTCCCTCTGGCCCTCTCTCTCTCTCTCTCTCTCCCTCTCTCTCTCTCTCTCCCTCTCTCCCTCCTTCGTTTTTGCCGTTCCTCTCTGCACTTGTTTGAGTCTATTTCAGTAGCAGCAACAGAGCAGGAGCCCGCTGTGACGGCAGCATGGTTTCCAGCACTTTGGCAAGAAGGTCACATTATCACTCGCTGGTAAGGGGGGAGTGGGTGGGGGGGGTGGGGGAGGCGAGGAGTGGGGTGAGGGGCGGGGGGGCGAGGAGTGGGGTGAGGGGCGGGGGGGCGAGGAGTGGGGTGAGGGGTAAGACAGGGAGTTGGGAGGGGGGGTGAGGAGTAAGAGAGGGAGTCGGGGTGGGGGGGGTGAGGAGTGGGGTGAGGGGTAAGACAGGGAGTCGGGAGGGGGGGTGAGGAGTGGGGTGAGGGGTAAGAGAGGGAGTTGGGAGGGGGGGTGAGGAGTGGGGTGAGGGGTAAGAGAGGGAGTGAAGTGTTTGGACGGAGTGATGGAGGGAGATCGATGTGAGCGAGTGCCAGAGGAGAAACTAATATTTGAAAAAGAGAAAAAAGGAGTTGCTGTCCACACTCTTGGCTAAATCCCCAGGTAAGACGGGACAGCTACCTCAGAAGAGTGCCTTCAGGTAAGATGTCCCATTGTGTTGTCCGACATGGTGGGTGTCAGGTCTTTAGCGGCTCCTCGCCTCTGGTCAAACTAAATCTGATCCCGTTATTCCTCTCAATGAGACCTCAGAAGAGCTGCAAAAGTTGCCCCGAAACTTGGAGCGTTTTCTACGCCGACACCCCCCCACAAAACCCCCCCGAAGAAAGCGGCCTCGGTATGCAGCTCTTCACTCTTCCCTCCGGTCATGACTCCCTCTCCGTCCGCTCCGCTCCGCGCTCACGGCCCGGTCCAGAAGGGACACCGATGTACTCCATCTTTTGGGGATGGGGCGACGACGACACCCGTCGGCGCTGTACGCCCCGTGGTACGGCAGTCTGCAGGGTGGCCCGTGCTGCCCGTGCTGCTCTCCTCTGGTTGCTGCCCCTCCATCAAAACACAGGGCACAGGGAGAGAGAGAGACACCAGGGCACAGGGAGAGAGACACGCTCCAGACGCCCGGGACCAGGCTGTCACAGACAAAAAAAAGCGCCCGGTGACAGATGGCCCGAGGACAGAGTGACAGAGGAGAGCCGGGCGGCCGCTGGAGGCGGAGGCAGGGTGGAAACGTCTTCTTTAACGCAGGTTGTTGAGTGGATCCGACACCCCGGTCTCCCCCCTCCCAATCAAAACGGAGTTGCCTGCACTTGTTGTCCTGTTTTGTTGTTGTCGTTGTTGTTGTTTGTAGCCCTCGTTCGCCCCGCAGCAGAGCCCTCACTCTGGCCGTCTGTAATCCTCACTCCTACACTCCATGTCACAGCAAGGGCTTGTGAGCTCTAATCATTATGTAGTAAGGATTTATCCTGCGATTCTCTCTCTCTCTCTCCCTCTCTCTCTCTCTCTCCCTCTCTCTCTCTCTCCCCCTCTCTCTCTCTCTCTCTCTCACTCTCTCTCTCAACCCCTCCCTCTGCCGTTGGAGCACCGGCCGCTCTGCAACTCTCTCACCGTGCCATAGCCTCTCTCACCCATCATGGTAGAACGCATCTCTCGTCACTCTAACTGCCTGACAGTGGTCCGTTCATTCGTTCATTCGTTTTTTTCCTCTCTCTCTCTCTCTCTCTCTCTGTGCTGCTGTTGCCACTGGCCCCTGTCTGTCTTCTCCATAGCTCATCTTTGTCACATCAACAGGTATGCCCTTGAAATGTTCTCTGGGACAGACGGCGTCGGTGCTCGCTGTTTTTCTCCCTATCTTTGTGCTCATCTGTCTGGGTATGCATGTATCTATGCTATATGTATGTATGCATTATGTATGCATCTAGGCCTACCCTATGTATTTACACAATATATGTATGTAGGCCTACGTATACGTGCATGTATGTATTTAGACAGTGTATGTATTTATGCAGAATATGTATGTATGTATGTGTGTGTGTGTGTGTGTGTGTGTGTGTGTGTGTGTGTGTGTGTGTGTGTGTGTGTGTGCATGCATGTATTATACAATATGTATTCATGTACCTCTGTCTGTCTGCCCTCATTTCTCCTGCCTCTATTACTTCTGTTATCATCCCTATCTCTCCCCCTCTCTCTCCTTCCCTCTCTTTCCTTCTCTCTCTCTCTCTCTCTCCTTCCCTCTCTCTCTTTCCTTCTCTCTCTCTCACTCTCCTCTCTCTCTCTCCTTCCCTCTCTCTCTTTCCTTCTCCCTCACTCTCCTTCCCTCTCTCTATTTCCTTCTCTCTCTCTCTCACTCTCCCCTCTCTCTCTCTCTCTCTCTCTCTCCCCTCTCTCTCTCTCTCTCTCTGTCTCCTGTTTGTCTGTAATCTGAGACTGCTGTGGTACACCTTGAGCCTTTTAGGAGAGACCCAGTGAAAAGAAAATTGATTTTGACTCTGACATTCCTATATGCTACGTCAAAAGAGGAAAATAAATACAACTCATACAGTAGAAGAATACCCCACAGGTAAGTGTCAATAGTGAATCCATTGCTTTTTAGTGTTCAACATGCTTTTTTAAAAGATTCCCCCGCTTGTCTTGTTTATAAGACTCAATAAGCTGCTTGGCTCCAGAACTGCAGGACTTGAGCCAAATACCTGCATTTGGTGGACTTCCAGCTGCAGTCTGCCATTCATTCTGCATAGGAGATCTGAGTTTGAAGAGACGGATCACTGAAGAGGAGATTTACTGACCCCCCCCCCCCCCCCCCCACACACACACACACACACACGGACGCGCACACACACACACACACACACACACACACACACACACACACACACGGACGCACACACACACACACACACACGGACACAAATAATGTTTTTCTTGATCTTCTTTTCTAAATACATGTGAACGAAGCCATTTGAATATTCAGATCCAGTTCTCTTGACCGCAGTACCGCCACTGACCAGCTCAGTCTATGGGTGCAGCAACCCTATTATATTTTCCATCAAATCCATTTCAGATTTAATTGTGGCAATTCCATGGGCCAGATGGACTTCATGAGATGAACTTGAGGATGTGCGAGTTCCTTTTGTTCACCTCTTTTTTCCGAGGCCTCTCTTAAAGCTGCTTATATTAAATATCACAATGCCACCCAATGTGACCATATAGTCAGGCTTTAATGGGCTGTGAGTCGCTTTGGATAAAAGCGTCTGCCTAATGATGTAATGTAATGTAATGAGATGAGATGTGTGTGAGGCGAGATGTGTGCGAATTTGTAAATAATCGCTGATCAAGTTGGATTTCCTGATCCTTTAAAAGCCGGGGAAACACACATGCATGCACACACGCATGCACACACAGTGCCGGAGGGTGGGGGAGAGGGGGGTGGGGGAGAGGGGTCAGACTTGCGCAAACCTGCACCGCTTACTTCAACATGTGTGATTTTTAAGAGAAGTTGCAAAATGATGTTTGGATAGATTTAAAGTCGAACTGAAAGTGGGTCGGAGTCTGTTTCAGACTGAAAACATGTCTGAGATGACAGGTTGAGAGGCGGGTCATAGTAGCATGTCGATGATTTGATTTGACAATTCTGGGGACTGGATTGGGTTTTGGTGACGCGAGGTTTAGTGGCTGAGTGGAGCTCGGCGAGCCGCAGGCAGCCAGCTGCCGGAGCGGAGAGTGCAGCCCGTCGGCCTGGAATCTCTGAGGTGCGACCCCTGACAACCAGGCTCTCAGGCACGCGCCATTAACGGTAAATACAATATTCCTGGAATGCGAGTTTTAACGAGCCAGTTACATTTCTTTGCATTCTTGGCATTACCGTTTTCTTTATTGTGTATATCAACATACAATTGGCCAAGTTAGTAGTTAGTTTATGGGATAGGAATTCTGCCAGATGACAGGCACTATAGGTGCCATTTTCTCCTTTATTTGGAAGAGAAAATTAACCTGAAATGAAGATTTGATTGACAGCTGCCATGTCGTGATATGATTGGTTGCAATGGGGTAGACATTTGATATTACTAGGTGACGTCAGCAAACTGTAGATTACGGTTATGAATGAAATCTTGAAAAATGAACTTTTGATGTGAAAAAGTGTGGAAAAACTAAAGAAATTCGATTTTTGTGATTTTCTTTGGCATACATTATTAAATAGGTGCACTGCATACCCAGGTATTTGAACTAAAAGAAAAGAAAAGTCATTTTTGGGTTCAGCTCGACTTTAAGGATTTTGGGGGGAAATATTCTCAAGTATCATGATCCTTTATGACTTTTACTTCTATAGTCTACAGTATCTTCACTTCACATCAGCATCAAACCACTTCCAACACAGAGGCAAGGTGAGCGCAAGCTTCTCCACTTGTCATGACATGCAAGTTTTTCTGCTTTTCAACCAGCTTTGCATCTTTTTTATGGTGGGGTTCCTATCTGGAGGAAACCCCAGGGGAGCACAGGGAGAACATGCAAACTCCACAGAGAAAGGCCCTTTTTGACAACCCCACCTGGGCCGCAGGCACTGAGGACATGGGGATGGGGACACACCCTCAGCATGCCAGGCGGGAATCGAACCCAGGACCTTCTTACTGTGAGGGCGACAGCGCTACCACTGCACCACTGTGCCCCCTAAGCTTTGTATCATTTCCATGTGGGTAGTATATGCAGATGAACAATGTTTACCTTCCCTCCATGTTGCGTGGACTGAGAGCTCCCCATTCGTCTGCTGGCAGAAACTCCGCCCCCGCCAGCTGGTATGGCTCGTTAAAGCTCTGGATCCAATTCTCTGTAGATGCGGGCATACAAAAATGAGTAATAATCTGTGGTTCGAATAACAGCCATGCGAGCCAGCATAGCTTCAAGAGCTGCTCTGCTTCCTAGAACCAGTGACATCACTGGTTCTAGGAAGGAAGTAGAGCAGATCCTGAGGCCGTGCCCCAGAGATGGAGAGAACGTTAAAAAAATGTGTTTCACAATTATCTCGATTTTGGATAGATCGAGCTAGTGTCCTCTAGAGAGAGAGTGGCGTCAGCGGAGGACCAAAATGTGAGACTCATTAGCCAATGAACAGCCAGGAATGGGTCTCGTGCTACTTTTGCATGGTAAAATAAAGCTGATAATGTACAATTTGATTCAAGGGGGGAAAAACCCTTTCAGAGTACAACACAAACTGTCTATTTTGCTGCAACTCGACAGTGCTGCTTAATCCAGGACCTTACTTCCTGGAACTCTTGAGAGTAAAAAACTGGTCCATTGGAGTGAATGGAGATGTCGGGACTCTTCTATCTACACGGCTCTGGATCGAGCTATGGTTGAAAAGTGGCAAACTGTTCCTTTTTATGTTTAAATCTGCAGGGTACAGATGCTGGCAGCTGGCTGACTGCATCTGTGATAAAACAGAAACTTAACTATACTTAAACCAATTTTACCTGTTAATAAACGTACTTACGCTTACGGGATGCGTTGGCGCCAACTGTCGCATTTGGCTGCAGTGGATGGTTTCCACTCTTCTCTCGATGTCGCCACCAGTCGAGCGGCCCAGCTTTTCCATCTGAAGACTCCTCTCCTCCTCCACCATCCGTCTCCAGCTGCTCTTCCGTCTTACGGATCTTATTAAACAGTATAGATATATAGCAGTTTTGGTCTAGAGCAATGTCCCTCACGGTGTAACAAAGTGGAGTTCTTTGGTATGGCAGCTGAAAGGCCTTCTGGTGGGACTGGAGTACTAACGGAAGATAGCTGCAATGCTGCCACCGTAAATAAAAGCTAGTCCTTTTTATTGAACATTGATCACCAAATGACAGGACAGACAGCACAAGACGTTACATCGCAGGTGGATGTCAACAGTATTAACCAAACAACTAAATTAGCACACACACACCCACACACACACACACACACCCCAAAACAAAGTGACAAACGGTCATGAGTCAGTTATGACGTGGAATATAGAGCTGAACAGGCACGTGCCATTTCTTGCCCTGGAGGTAAGTTCCCCATACATTTCTCCATAGACATTTTGAAAAATCCCTAAATAACGAGTTGTAAGGCTAGAACAAAGCCAACCCGTGACCTACTGCTACTGAATCGTGAGTGACCATAAAACATTTCAGTTGGAGCAAAAACAAAAAATCAACGGGGGGGAAATAAAAATCTAATTTTTCGATTTGTTCCCGTTGTTATTTTCTGTTTTTGCTCCAAGTGAAATGTTTTATGGTCACTCACGATACATGAGACAGAGAGGAATCAGCTGTGAAGGAAATGCAGGAACGGAGAGCAGGTGTTCTGGAAATACTGGAATGGGGTCATATTGTCCTTAATGGTTGAAGTGAGCTTCTCTAGGTTTGACCTACTGGGATGGAACTATAGGGATGGAACATGTTATGCAGTGCTGCAGAATACATTGGTTTGGTGTATATATTTTGATAGTCAGGGATTCAAATGACAATCCATAACACCGCATACAGTACATAAAAAGATAAAGCCATGTTTATTGATTCAACCAATCTACTTTATTGAGATATGGAGCCATGCTATGGCGACTTCGTGTTTTGTCCACTCCGTTATTTCTTTGTTTATGGGAGTTTTTAGTTGTGATATTTTATTAGTTTTATGTATTTAATTGCTTCCTCCCTGTGTTTTACTTTGTGTTTTAAATGTTTTATGCCTTGTGGATTGTGGTTCATTTTTAAGCGTTCTTACTGGATCCCTCTCGCTCTGATTTAAGTGAGCTTGACAAAGCAAATCCCAAGCAGCCAAGTTGAGATGCAATAAAGTATTGAACTCTCAGTATAGGAAGCAGAAGATGATAAACCCCACCTAGAGTCAGTTTAGGTGGTAAACTGACATTAATTTGTATTCCTGTATGTAAATTCAGTTATAGGATGAACTATTTTAATTAAAATAAGTAACCTTAAACTTTCTGAAAATAATATGATCTGTCTTCTCTAACACCTAACCTGGTTTTTAAATGCGACCATTATCCAGATAACTTATCCGGGGACAGGTTAGGTTGCGGTTTAAGTGTTGTCCCCAATGATGAATATATACCCAGCTATACAGACAGATAAACACTGTCCTAAGGAACAGATCAATGTGGCAGTTTATTCTGCCATCTGAATCTGAATCTGAAGTGTAACTCTGAACAAAATGTTGCATCATAAAGTCAACAATTAGAACTAACTTAGACAAGTAAAGGGGATGGCTAGTTATACACAATCATTGCTAGCTTAGACAGCGCGTGGTTAGCTAAACACGCTAAAAACTATACATCAACAAAAATAGAAATACAACAATTAAGCTTAATTTATACTTATTAGAAAGTGTCGCTCAGCACATGGTCGCAGACGAAAAATAAAGTGTCGCTCATGTTGCTGCATTTATGCTTCTCTCCTCGGCTCAACGGTCACGTGACGCTAGAGACAGAGGGAGGCAGAGAACTAGTGCAGACAGCCAAGAGAGGGAATGCTGTCAGTGAACCCACGTCGGAGGCTAGATGTAACTGCAGCCGCATATAACGACACACAACCACACCACTCACCTCCTCTCTCTCTGGGAAGTTGGTCACGGTGTTCTTTGTGATTTTCACGAAGTCATACATCAAGGACATGCTGATACAAATAGCGGGGACACGTTCATTCATTTCATTTCAGCGAAAACTAAAACAAGGAAGTCACGCGCGTGCCCGTCTATATAGCCAATCAGACTTGCGCGACATTATGTGACGTAGTCAGCGACACTAGACATTTCACCAGGTAGCAGACGCTGCTCGCAGACACTTGAAAGTGTCGACTCAAGTCTTCATTTCTGTCGGCGACTGTTTCAAAAGTGTCGGCAGACGAAGCATAAATTGGGCTTTAATGATGCACTATGACAGTTTTAAGCTAATAAACAATGTAACTTACAGATGATGCCATGTATAAACTATGAAGAAGACGAGGATGGCTTTAGGTCGTAGCAAGCAGTAACATGTGGGTGAGTCAGGCAAGATCTTGAGAGGAAGAGAAGCACTTCCTTTTTCCAGGGGCGGGGTTAACTAGGTTAAGAGAAACTACCCATAACAACCACCAGGGGGTGGCGAAAGCAATACAAAACAGATCTGGCTCCAGTACAAGATGATCACTGACTGGAGGTCACAGTCATAGACTGCATACAAATATGGACATAGCCACCATGATGTCACCCATTGGTTTGTGGACTCCCATTTTGAAGCCTTGAGTTTGGGCATTTTGGCCATCGCCGCACCGCCTCCTAATTGGTCCATGGTCGGAGAGCTGTGCAATCACTGGACAGGCAACCTGTCAATCATGCCACAAAGCATAGTCTGCTTTGTCGTCTATTCTAATCTAAATAGGACCATTTATAAAAGGAACATCATGCTGTATTGAAGAGTTGAAACTAGTGATTGAGACCATTAACTCATTAGGAGTTGGCAGAGGCCGGGCAGTGGTGGTCTAAAGGTTAGAGAAGTGAGCGGTCGATCGGTTCGATCCCCGGGACCGGCAGGAAGTTCCCACTTGAAAAAAAGAGTTGGAAATCTCAATGTGATTAGCCTGGATAAATAAAGGTCAAAAGAAAAAAAGTGCACTGAGGTCACAGAACAAGTGAAAAGTCGGATCATTTTCCCATTGACTTCTATACATACATCTTTTTGCAGCCAGTGAAGTCGCCCCCTGCTGGCCATTAGAAAGAATGGAACTTTAAAGCACTTGGCTTCATTTGTCAGCCGCCGAGGTTGCCCTTTGGTCAGTTTACCATCCTTCTACTCATTTGATTTGACATCTTATTATTATAGACATTTCTCACTGGCTTTTGTCTCATGTCAAGGTCAACTGTCCTGATTCCAATGTAGAGTTGATTTTTTTTTTTTTTTTTGTGGCACCAATATTCAGGACATGAAATAGCACTAAGACAGAGTTTGAGTGCAGGCTGTTGGCAGGTGACTGCTGTCTGCCTGTATTCCTTTCTCAACCTTAAAAAAAGAAGCAGCTTGAGGCTATTTCAGCACAGCTCTCCTCCATGGGTAAGGGGATGAGCCCCCCCTAGAGTTCAAAGAGTAGAAATGCCCCTGCTGCTTGGCACACACACAATGAGACAGTATGTGTCATGACCAGTGTTGGGCAAGTTTCTCTGGAAATTTTTAATCTTTTATTAGATTACTGATTACTCCTTAAAAACCTTTACTTCACTGATTGCTTTTTTCAAAAGTAGTTAGTTACATTACTAGTTACATTACTAGTTACTTTTTCTTTCTTTTTTTACCCCCGAGAAAGTGACATACAACAAAGCCCTCTCCTTTTACAACTGAATCCACTTTATTGGAACAAAATACAGGAGTCCACAATCGGCCAAACTGCATAACTGTAAACATTGCAGTATATATATATATACTTATATATAAAACAAAGCAATGGAGTTTTTCTTTTGTTTTTCTGCATAAAGTAACTCAGCGTTACTTGGATTAGTAACTGTAATATAATTTACTGTTTTGTCAATTGCAATGTCTTACATTGCAATTTAGGGGCGGCTGTAGCTCAGGAGGTAGAGCGGGTCGTCACCAATAGCTTTGGATGAAAGAGGTCGGTGGTTCGGTTCCCGGCACCTCCGGTCTGCGTGTCCTTGGGCAAGACACTGAACCCCAAATTGCTCCTGATGCTGTGCCAGCACCCTGGTGTATGAATGGGTGAATGTACCTACTGATTGTAAAGCGCTTTGGATAAAAGCGCTATACTGTATAAATGCAGGCCATTTACCATTTTACATTACTTAGTTACTGAAAAAGTAATCAGATTACAGTAACTTGTTACTGCCCAACACTGGTCATGACTCTTGGGCTGGATATCCTGCTGGATGACTGCTCCTAGTTCTAGGAAGGTTCCTAGTAGAGGATGGGTAAAATGCAGAGGATGAATTTCCCCAAGGGGATAAATAAAGGATAACTTAACTTAACTTAACTTAACTATATCGTTTAAAAAATTCAGATACCCTTAAAGTGATGCCGATACCAATAGAGTTCTTCTTTTTTGCACATTCCGTCACATACACCACACTCGACTTCACCCACACTGTATGATGGGTTGTAGCTGCTGTGGTAGTGGGCCAACCAACCACACATCACATTCAATTGAAGAATGCCTGCGGTGATTGGCTGTGAGCAAAACCTTACAAATAGTAATTTTTTCTCTAAAAGGAATGAATGCATGTGTGGTTTGACTGGAGAAGTTCCAATAGTACTTGGCACTGGGTTATGTCAGTCGATACCTTAAAGGTATTCATAGTATTCCCATGATGTCACAAGCATTAATATGGCGCTACAATACACACAGCTCATTGGCTGTTTGTGTCACTTGATTGTAATCACCTGTTAATTGATTTCAATCACCTGTTATTTTCCTACCAAGATGGCCGTGTGGCGATGTAACAGAATACTATCAATAGAGTAGCGATACCCAGGCCTAATCATGAAAAAAAACCTTCACAGATCCCTTTATCAATATTGGATGGTGCACGTCTTGGCCCCCCTTTCTTCATTCATTCTGCACAAAACCATGTTGGGATGTTGCGCTGTTGTTCCAGGTCATATGTAGATAGAGGTCCATATATATATATATATATATATATATATATACGACAGCACCAAGCTATGAACAATCTCTCATAAAACAACGGTGGTGAACTGTAGCGGAACACAAAAAGCTATTAATCTCCATCCCCCCCCCCCCCCCCCCTTCTCCTGAGAGTGAATCCCACCAAAAATGAATCCCTTCTGGCGGGCAGGAGGACATCAGTGGGGTTTTATGAGCCTGTCAGCTCTGCGCTGAGAGATGTGTCAGCATGGCGATGTATGTTCCTCCCGCAGCCTGAGAGGGCCGCGCCACGTGACCGCCATCGATCGCCACGCCCGAATAAATGTCGGCGAATCCCTCCGCTCTTGATCAACAGCTTATAGAGTTGGCCTTCCTCGATCAATAGCTGATCGATAAGGCAAACAGATGGGACTGTAAAGCAAGAGATAATTACGTGTCGGGGCGAATGTCGGCCGTTGGGGGTGCAGGTTCTGGGTTAGATGGGAGGACAGCAGAACATCTTCCCTTGGCGGTCAGCTTGGTATCAGACGTTGCCAGACCCTCGATGCCTCAACAGATTGTGCTCATGGCTGATAGCACAATTTCTCATTTACCCTCCATTCTGTTATGGCTGCTTACTGTGATATGATTGTGGAGATGCTTGATTGACCTCCCAGAGTTTGGTCAGGAACCCTCCTCGTTAACCCTCGTTAACCCCTTGGTACACCTTTTCGCCACCACGAGACCGTCCGTAGCCAACACTTAGTTAAGTTGAGAGAATGGGACTGCATTTGTAAATGGACTTCCTTTATATACCACTTTTATCCAAAGTGCCTACATTCACCCATTCACACACACACACACATTCATACACAGAAGGCGGGCGGCAAGCTGCCACGCAGGGTGGAGGAGCCGGGGATCGAGCCACCGAGCTTCTGGTCGGTGGACAAGCGGCTCTACCTCCTGAGCCACAGCCGCTCCTGAGAGAAATGGTTTGGGTTTGGGTCAACTATGAAAGAAAAACATGAAATCATGTAGCTTATGGTTTCATCTTTGAAAACACTGGGAATCAAACCCTGCTCGTCGGCATCCAAGGCAAACACAGATCTGCCACCCGGACCACAATGGCGCTTAACTGGCGCTGTTTTAGTTCATTCTCACACTCCTTCAGCGTTGGTTTCAGACGTTGTGGCAGTGATGAAAAAGGAGTTCCCAGTGCGTTCAAAAGTTCGGCGTTGACAGGGCCTTTATTTGTAATCCATTTTCCGCGGATTTTGAGTTCGAGCGAGGCGGCGTAGAAGCTAAAATGCTACGCGGGTAAATACAATACGTCTCTGTAAAAAAGATCCATGTGCGTTTGACATTATTTCAAAGAACGGTGATCTCTAGATGTGCCTGCGTTTTTGAATCAACCTTAGTCAACCTGCACGCTGACAAAAGTCCCCGTGACAAACGCTGATAAGGCGAATCTCAGCAGAGTGATAGAGGCTGCACTCGTAGCTGGAGGCGGGTGCTCATCGCTGGCGTGGCACTCGGGAGAATCAGCATATAGTAAAGTGTATGTATAGAGCTTCGGGGGGGGAGCAGGTGGGGCTGAGGTGGGAGGAAGTAACAACACATGTCAGGGGCAGGAGCAGAGGGAGAGGCGGGCATATGCTCTCTCTCCATGGCCTGGCCGAGAAGCACATCTGACCCAAAATAATATCCTCACAGGCGGTCAACCAAACGTCATCGGAGCCGTCAGCCGTGGCTCAAACTGCTGGCATTTAGAAAGGCGGTCACTCCGTTTGAATCTGGGTTTGTTCAGAGCTATTTCCAGAGGTTTTCCTGGAAACCAGAGTAAAGGGCCAAACGTGGCCATTGCAGCTCCCAGGAGGGAGGCCGAATATATCCCCGTCGTCTCCGAGCATTGACCAGCGGGCGTCTCGCCTTACATCCTGGAACCTGGGTTACTATGTGCACTGAGGCCCTCACAGCGTTTCACCTACTACAGTATGTATGTACATCTCTTCTCTGTCCTACTTACTGTGTTATGAAAACAACACAAATCATCACAAACAAATCCTAGTTCTCAAAAAAAACATTTGAATGTTTTGTCCTCTTTCCAAGGATGATGCTTATGTGAGTGGGCTTTGATGCTGTGAAACTACAGATGCAGCCACCTTGAAATGCCAGCTGATCCATGACAGGTCTGTGACAGGGCCCATCCGGATCCATGGCACAATGAAAACACACAAACGTCACTTAATACACTCAAACCTGGGGCGTCTGGGTAGTATAGAGGTAAAAGCACTCACCTATCACTGCGGAGATCCGGGTTCAATTTGGTCGCTGAGGAGCATTCCAGCACCCGCTGTAAGACGCCAATCAAAGCGTAACACCTGTCGAGCAACGATACCAGGCCGCCGTAAGACGCCGAGGCCAAGGTTGAAGGCCTGAAATGGTCAAAGCGCCGGCTCCTAGCTAAACAGATGCCCCCCTCTCACCGCAAGAGGGTCGTCATCTTACAATGGAGTCATAGGGGGATTCTCTATCCTACCTAAACAGATGCGCCCTCTCACCGCAAGAGGGGCATCATCTTACAATGGAGTCATACGCCGCGAGGCCGAGCTGCGGGCGAGGCCGCACAGCGTACGCGAGCTGCAGGGCGGGGCGAGGCCACGCAGCGGGCGAGCCTAGGAACCGAGCGTGCGTAGCGCGCAAGATGCCTAGTACTGTAAAATAGATTAAGAACATACCACTCAATCATAATTTGTAGGCACATGAAAAGAGTTTTCTTTTTTACCTAGATTTTAAAATTGCTATCTGGGGCACATCTAAGATCTGCTGGCAGTTTGTTCCAGTTTGATAAATGCTGCTTCACCCTGGTTAGTCTGGACTCTGGACTGTACGAGCTGTTTAGTTTGGACTCTGGACTGTACGAGCTGTTTAGTTTGGACTCTGGACTGTACGAGCTGACCTGAGGCCATGGATCTAAGGGCCCTACTTGGTTTATACCAGAGCCGTATAGATAGAAGAGTCCCGACATCTCCATTCATTCCAATGGACCAGTTTTTTACTCTCAAGAGTTCCAGGAAGTAAGGTCCTGGATTAAGCAGCACTGTCGAGTTGCAGCAAAATAGACAGTTTGTGTTGTACTCTGAAAGGGTTCCCCCCCCCTCTTGAATCAAATTGTATATTATCAACTTTATTTTAGCATGCGAAAGTAGCGCGAGACCCATTCCTGGCTGTTCATTGGCTAATGAGTCTCGCATTTTGGTCCTCCGCTGACGCCACTCTCTCTCTAGAGGACACTAGTTTATACTAACTCAAGCATATCCAAGATATATTCGGGGCCTAAACCATTCAGTGATTTCTAGACTAGCACCTTCCAATGTATTCGGTAGCTCACTGGAAGCCAGTGAAGAGATTTTAGAACTGGGGTAATGTGCTCTGTTCTCTTGGTCCTGGATAAGAAAGACTCTGGCAGCTGCATTTTGGAATGAGCTGCTGTTGTTTAAGGGTCTTTTTTGGGAAGACCGGTTAATAGACGATTACAGTAGTCAACCCTACTGGAAACAAAAGCATGGATGACATTGGATGATGTCATCAGTGATGTCACTCGATGCGAAGTTGAGCAATTGTGCACTGCACATGCAAAATAGAGCAGGCGAGACCACGCAGTGGCTGAGCCCACGCAGCAGGCGAGCCTAGGAATCGAGCGCGTGTGTAGCGCATGAGATTCCTAGAATATATATATACCCAAACAATTCATCCTCTTATGATATAATATAGATGTCCTCAGTTTCTGTAACAAAGTTCAGTAGTTTGGCATGGCAGCCAGCTAGCAGCCGGCTGGGAGCGGCAGTTAATGGTGGCTGCCGCTGTAAATCCTTCTCATTTCAGTGCAACTTCCCATCCACATGTCTCTCCCTCAAAGATGAGCGCTTTACTCACAGCCTGTTTTGGGCTCATCTTCCTTGTTCATCTTCCTGCCTTTTAGCCAGAGTTACTGTTTGGCTGCCATTCCTCTCTCCAGCCCACGTTCTTCTAGGCAGTGTGGTGTCTTAAGCTGCAGTCTCTCAGCTGACATGAGGATCCACTCTCAGTGCTGTTGTCCGGCGGGTGTGCCGGGGCTGTCTGGCAGTGCTGCTGGCATCTCCATCCAGCAGCCAGAGAGCCTGGACACAACCTGCCAAGCCATTAAGCATCTGTGCACTGTGGGAACTCGTGCCAAGCCAAGACCTGTTGCTTGATGGATGGTGCCGCCTCTGTAAACAACCCAACATTACCACACAGGCCAGTGCTCCGCTTTCTCCATCTGCAGAGCCGCCCTTATGCTGGTCAAAATGAGAAGAACCATAATGATACTGACACAAAGAAAATTATATTTTCAGAATGTATCACAAAATCCTCCTACTGGAGGCGATCTGAGACTTCACTCCTAATGAAAATGTGGAGCTATTTTGTATTCAGTGCTGCGCCCGGGGACCAACTCCAGTTCTTTTACCAGTGCCTTGGTCAGGGGCACTGACAGGAGTACATAGGGTGGGAGGAAACCGGAGCACCCCGCAGCGGAAACCCACACAAACACGGAGAGAAGTCCACACAGAAAGGACCCGGGGACGGCCCGGGGGTTTCGAACCCGGGACTTATTTGCTGTGAGGCAACAGTGCTAACAAGCACTGAGCCACCGTGGCGAGCTAGACATGTTCACACACACACGTCGCGTGATGAATGGCTCAAAATTTCCATAGGCAGCAAAATCAGATTTCCCATAGCAGGATTTATCAGGCACTGCTCCCCAGGTAGCATATCTCCATATGCGCAAATGAGTTCAGATACAGCCGGTGTATCAGTAGCATGACTCTGCCAGACGGGGGCGGTATGTCAGGTTAGTGTATCAGTGCCTTCCAAATGACCTACAGTATATATAATATAGCAAGACACTTAACTGCTCAATGTCCAACAGTGGAAGCTTGTTGTTTTACTGGGCAAGTGTCAATGTGAAGCAGAGTATTGCTGGAAAAGAGGATGGTGCAATTAACATTTATTTAAAAAAAAAAAGGAGACCCAGAGGTCTGATTGAGGACAGCCTCTGCAGGGGAGTGTTACTTGTTAGCACCGGCCCCAAGACTTCACACACATGCCGCGGCTGAGAAGTGTGTCCTCAGCAGCAGTCCGTCCGCCCGGCAGCTGCTCCCAACACCGGTGTGTCAGCGCCCTCTAAAGGCTGCTGAGAGAGTGTCAACCTCCCACCACCACCAGCAGCATCACTTCAAAAACGTGTGGCGTTTTAACCGAGCATTCATGCCAGGCTCCGAGTCCTGCTGCCAGAAAGACGACCCGATGAAAACATGAAAATATTGTAATGCGTATTATGAGGTATGTATAGGGTGTCAGAAACCATGCTTTTCTCAAGTCCACGTCCAAACCATCCACTTGATCATTTCTTGGCTTTGCAGCCTCAGGAGGAGGAGCCCCCCTGCCAAAGCAGGCCTACTGTAGAATCCACAGGGCGAGTCCAAATGGACTTGGCTGGAACAGGAGCCCAGTAAGCATCATGCATATGGTGAGCCTGGCAACCCAAGAGTACCAAGAAGAAGAAGAAGTACCAGGCGAGTACCAAGAAGTAACGCCCGTTTTTTCTTTATGGAGTACAAATATCGCTCTATTTTTACTTGATTTGATTCTTATCATGTTTGTTATAATGCATTGTGCTTCTTCTTTTACATGAACTTTATTTTTCACTTTGTAATCTTTTCATTTCTCTATGGTCCTTTCTTTGATCTATTTTATGTAAAGCACTTTGAATGTGTATGAAATGCTAGAGAAATAAACGTGCCTTGCCTGACAGGATACAACCTCTCTCTCATTTCCGACTCATCCTCCACAGGCTAGATGTTGTAGCCGCTGGTCATCCTGCCCCACAGTGTTGTGATCACAGATTAGATTATGGGATGCTGGTAGGTCCATCAACAAGGAGATAAAACTTCCACGTGCCCAGAGCCATGAAAGTTTCACTTTTTATAATCCCCAAATTGGGACCATAACAGATATTTATCAGCGTACAATACAAGGAGGGTAAAACTTGATTTGGATAGTCTGCTTACAGAGAGTCTCTACAGAGTATCTGTAACATTTCAACGGCTTATTAGTTCAACGTTCAACGATTCAACTGTTTAACAGATGTTTAACATATGATCTCTATTGTACTGTAGAGTAGGGTATGGGCAGAGCCATATAATAGAAGAGTTCCGACATCTCCATTCACTCCAATGGACCAGTTTTTTACTCTCAAGAGTTCCAGGAAGTAAGGTCCTGGATTAAGCAGCACTGTCGAGTTGCAGCAAAATAGACAGTTTGTGTTGTACTCTGAAAGGGTTTTTTCCCCCTTGAATCAAATTGTACATTATCAGCTTTATTTTAGCATGCAAAAGTAGCGCGAGACCCATTCCTGGCTGTTCATTGGCTAATGAGTCTCGCATTTTGGTCCTCCGCTGACGCCACTCTCTCTAGAGGACACTAGGTATGGGTAGGCCTATGTGACAATTCATGAACATACCTACACATGACACTATGGTGCAGGTGTGTGTATTACTATGTAAAAAACTGTTAAAACAACATCTACAGACAAAGCAAAAGCACAATTGTTAAATGTCAACTAATAAGCTGTTGAAATGCTACAAATACTCTGTAGACTCTCTGTAGGCGGACTCTCCAAATAAAGCGTTATCCAAAGGGGAATAGTGAATGTTATTTACAGTGGCAACCCACGTCAGAATGTGCCTGCTTAGTGCAGTGTGTTTATGATCTGATAGAGGCTGCTAAAGGCCAAAGGTTCAGCAATAAATATTCAATTCAATATTCAATATTCGTCTTGATTTATGGACATCAATGCAGCCTCCGGCTAAGGGATGCATGTATCCAGGTGAGCGCTAACAGGGAGAAACAGCTCTGAGCACGTGCAGCAGGGTCATGTGATCACCGACTGTGAACACTGGAGACGTTGGGAGGAGGATGGCCGTGCGTGGAGCCGGATAGTGGTACAGTACAGTCTAATGTAGAGCGAGTGGATAGTTCCTGGCTCTCGCCGGGCTCTCTCCGCCCTCCGTCTCCAGCGGGACCGGGACAACAGACGGGTCACAGCGACGGCACATCTCAGATCCGGTGTGCAGATGGACCACCTCTAATCCTGAGCTACTTGGCACCGGGCAGAGAGGAGAGAGAGAGGAGCGCGGGGCGAGACCGATATAGATCAGGCTGCTAACGTACAGTATCACTTTGATATCCAGGGCTTTTAACAGTGCTTTTAATGGAAAACTTTCCGGAAGTTAAACTCTGGAATTTTGGAGATTTTAACTATGTTTTTCCCCAATGTTCAAAGTTGGAAACTTTCCATGGAAATTAACGGGAATATATGGGAATTAAGGGGGAATAAACGGAACCATTCATCCGATGCTGGTGGGGACCTGACAGAGTGCAATGTTGAAGTTCGTGCAATTCGACGAATCAGAACACAGCTTTCAAGTATCTGGAGAACCGTTCGTCCGATCGACTTCAAACTTGACGCGTGCGCTGCCGGGGACCCCAGAAAGTGCAGTGTTGATTTTGGGGAGGGAGCGGTGCAAGCATGGGGATGAGGGGTGAAGAGTGGGAGAGCATGAGGTGTGAATGGGGGGATGGGGAGGGAGGAGAACGGGCACTGTCCCAGTTTTTAAAATTTGTATTAGAAATGTTTGCATGCATGTCTCCTTATGACAAAACAAAATGTTTATATTTATGTCTGTATATGACAAGGTAAATACAGTTAGTATTATCCCAAAATGTTCAGTTTATTCCTGTTAATTCCCATATTCCCATTAATTCCCATGGAAAGTTTCCAACTTTGAATATTCCCGGAATTTTGCAACCCTACATACAATACAATCAATACAAATGAAATTGCTTTATTGCATTTATTTATTTATTTATTTACTTTCATTTACTTTTTTTAACCTTTACTTAAAGATGTTAAAATTATGTATTATTCAAAGGTAATACTGTATCCCAAAGTTCCCCCTAACTTAAGGCCATATTGCCTTAAGGAGCTATTATCTCACTTGATTATTTATTTATTTATTTATTTATTTATTTATTTATTTATTTATTTATTTATTTATTTATTTATTTAATTCACAGCAAAACAATTGTGCATATCGGCGCAAATAGGCCTACAGTATCATCTACACCAGGGGTTTTCAAAGTCTGAGACTGTGAGCCTCCCCTCAGACAAAGTGCTGGGTTGAGCCAATAGCCTGGTATTGGAGTGGAGAGGGAGAGAGAGGCAGAGGGAAGGAGAGGAACGGACAGAGAGAGGGAGAGAGTGGCAGAGGGAAGGAGAGAGAGAGGGAGAGGCAGAGGGAAGGAGAGAGAGAGGGAGAGGCAGAGGGAAGAAGAGAGAGAGGGAGAGAGAGGCAAAGGGAAGGAGAGAGAGAGGGAGAGGCAGAGGGAAGGAGAGAGGGAGAGAGAGGCAGAGGGAAGGAGAGAGAGAGGGAGAGAGAGGCAGAGGGAAGGAGAGAGAGAGGGAGAGAGAGAGGCAGAGGGAAAGAGAGAGAGAGGGAGAGAGAGGCAGAGGGAAGGAGAGAGAGAGGGAGAGGCAGAGGGAAGGAGAGAGAGAGGGAGAGAGAGGCAGAGGGAAGGAGAGAGAGAGGGAGAGGCAGAGGGAAGGAGAGAGAGAGAGAGAGAGAGAGGCAGAGGGAAAGAGAGAGAGAGGGAGAGGCAGAGGGAAGGAGAGAGAGAGGGAGAGAGAGGCAGAGGGAAGGAGAGAGAGAGGGAGAGGCAGAGGGAAGGAGAGAGAGAGGGAGAGAGAGAGGCAGAGGGAAGGAGAGGAACGGACAGAGAGAGGGAGAGAGTGGCAGAGGGAAGGAGAGAGAGAGGGAGAGGCAGAGGGAAGGAGAGAGAGAGGGAGAGAGAGAGGCAGAGGGAAAGAGAGAGAGAGGGAGAGAGAGGCAGAGGGAAGGAGAGAGAGAGGGAGAGGCAGAGGGAAGGAGAGAGAGGGAGAGAGAGGCAGAGGGAAGGAGAGAGAGAGGGAGAGAGAGGCAGAGGGAAGGAGAGAGAGAGGGAGAGAGAGGCAGAGGGAAGGAGAGAGAGAGGGAGAGAGAGGCAGAGGGAAGGAGAGAGAGAGGGAGAGAGGCAGAGGGAAGGAGAGAGAGAAGGAGAGAGAGGCAGAGGGAACGGAGAGAGAGAGGGAGAGAGAGGCAGAGGGAGCGAAACATGAGACATGATACAATAAAAGCCAGAGCTTATAAAAGGCAGAGAGGTGACAGCGACCCAGACAGTTACAGACAAACAGCAGGAGTTTGGAAGGAAAAGCAGAACAGCTTTGGACATTTAATTCAGAAATTCAAATTGAATGAGTTCAATCTCTGTCTGTGTAAAAGTGTCTCCGGCTTCTCTGCAATAAGCTCAGGAGATTCAGACTGCCACCACAACACAAGCTGTTTGAGCATTTCCACACCCGCTTATTTGTCCAGATTGCTTTTTTAAAATTGTCCTTCTCTTCACTTGAAAGTCTTGAGCATTTTCTGTGCTATCTCCTCAGTAGCTTGATGTGTATGTGTTATCTTCTCAGTAGCTTGATGTGTATGTGTTATCTCCTCAGTAGCTTGATGTGTGTGTGCTATCTCCTCAGTAGCTTGATGTGTATGTGTTATCTTCTCATAGCTTGATGTGTATGTGTATGTGTTATCTTCTCAGTAGCTTGATGTGTATGTGCTATCTTCTCAGTAGCTTGATGTGTATGTGCTATCTTCTCAGTAGCTTGATGTGTGTGTGCTATCTCCTCAGTAGCTTGATGTGTATGTGCTATCTCCTCAGTAGCTTGATGTGTATGTGCTATCTTCTCAGTAGCTTGATGTGTATGTGTTATCTCCTCAGTAGCTTGATGTGTATGTGCTATATTCTCAGTAGCTTGATGTGTATGTGCTATATTCTCAGTAGCTTGATGTGTATGTGCTATCTCCTCAGTAGCTTGATGTGTATGTGCTATCTTCTCAGTAGCTTGATGTGTATGTGTTATCTCCTCAGTAGCTTGATGTGAATGTGCTATCTTCTCAGTAGCTTGATGTGTATGTGCTATATTCTCAGTAGCTTGATGTGTATGTGCTATATTCTCAGTAGCTTGATGTGTATGTGCTATCTCCTCAGTAGCTTGATGTGTATGTGTTATCTTCTCATAGCTTGATGTGTATGTGTATGTGTTATCTTCTCAGTAGCTTGATGTGTATGTGCTATCTTCTCAGTAGCTTGATGTGTATGTGCTATCTTCTCAGTAGCTTGATGTGTCTGTGCTATCTCCTCAGTAGCTTGATGTGTATGTGCTATCTCCTCAGTAGCTTGATGTGTATGTGCTATCTTCTCAGTAGCTTGATGTGTATGTGTTATCTCCTCAGTAGCTTGATGTGTATGTGCTATATTCTCAGTAGCTTGATGTGTATGTGCTATATTCTCAGTAGCTTGATGTGTATGTGCTATCTCCTCAGTAGCTTGATGTGTATGTGCTATCTTCTCAGTAGCTTGATGTGTATGTGTTATCTCCTCAGTAGCTTGATGTGAATGTGCTATCTTCTCAGTAGCTTGATGTGTATGTGCTATATTCTCAGTAGCTTGATGTGTATGTGCTATATTCTCAGTAGCTTGATGTGTATGTGCTATCTCCTCAGTAGCTTGATGTGTATGTGTTATCTTCTCAGTAGCTTGATGTGTATGTGCTATATTCTCAGTAGCTTGATGTGTATGTGCTATCTCCTCAGTAGCTTGATGTGTATGTGCTATCTTCTCAGTAGCTTGATGTGTATGTGCTATCTTCTCAGTAGCTTGATGTGTATGTGCTATCTTCTCAGTAGCTTGATGTGTATGTGTTATCTCCTCAGTAGATTGATGTGTATGTGCTATATTCTCAGTAGCTTGATGTGTATGTGCTATCTCCTCAGTAGCTTGATGTGTATGTGTTATCTTCTCAGTAGCTTGATGTGTATGTGCTATATTCTCAGTAGCTTGATGTGTATGTGCTATCTCCTCAGTAGCTTGATGTGTATGTGCTATATTCTCAGTAGCTTGATGTGTATGTGCTATATTCTCAGTAGCTTGATGTGTATGTGCTATCTCCTCAGTAGCTTGATGTGTATGTGCTATCTTCTCAGTAGCTTGATGTGTATGTGCTATCTTCTCAGTAGCTTGATGTGTATGTGCTATCTCCTCAGTAGCTTGATGTGTATGTGTTATCTCCTCAGTAGCTTGATGTGTATGTGCTATCTTCTCAGTAGCTTGATGTGTATGTGCTATCTTCTCAGTAGCTTGATGTGTATGTGCTATATTCTCAGTAGTTTGATGTGTATGTGCTATCTCCTCAGTAGCTTGATGTGTATGTGCTATCTCCTCAGTAGCTTGATGTGTATGTGTTATCTCCTCAGTAGCTTGATGTGTATGTGCTATCTTCTCAGTAGCTTGATGTGTATGTGTTATCTCCTCAGTAGCTTGATGTGTATGTGTTATCTTCTCAGTAGCTTGATGTGTATGTGTTATCTTCTCAGTAGCTTGATGTGTATGTGCTATCTTCTCAGTAGCTTGATGTGTATGTGTTATCTCCTCAGTAGCTTGATGTGTATGTGTTATCTTCTCAGTAGCTTGATGTGTATGTGCTATCTTCTCAGTAGCTTGATGTGTATGTGTTATCTTCTCAGTAGCTTGATGTGTATGTGCGATCTTCTCAGTAGCTTGATGTGTATGTGCTATCTCCTCAGTAGCTTGATGTGTATGTGCTATCTTCTCAGTAGCTTGATGTGTATGTGCTATCTTCTCAGTAGCTTGATGTGTATGTGCTATCTTCTCAGTAGCTTGATGTGTATGTGTTATCTTCTCAGTAGCTTGATGTGTATGTGTTATCTTCTCAGTAGCTTGATGTGTATGTGCTATCTTCTCAGTAGCTTGATGTGTATGTGTTATCTTCTCAGTAGATTGATGTGTATGTGCTATCTTCTCAGTAGCTTGATGTGTATGTGTTATCTTCTCAGTAGCTTGATGTGTATGTGCTATCTTCTCAGTAGCTTGATGTGTATGTGCTATCTTCTCAGTAGCTTGATGTGTATGTGTTATCTTCTCAGTAGCTTGATGTGTATGTGTTATCTTCTCAGTAGATTGATGTGTATGTGCTATCTTCTCAGTAGCTTGATGTGTATGTGCTATCTCCTCAGTAGCTTGATGTGTATGTGTTATCTTCTCAGTAGCTTGATGTGTATGTGTTATCTTCTCAGTAGCTTGATGTGTATGTGCTATCTTCTCAGTAGCTTGATGTGTATGTGCTATCTTCTCAGTAGCTTGATGTGTATGTGCTATCTCCTCAGTAGTTTGATGTGTATGTGCTATCTCCTCAGTAGTTTGATGTGTATGTGCTATCTCCTCAGTAGCTTGATGTGTATGTGCTATCTTCTCAGTAGCTTGATGTGTATGTGTTATCTTCTCAGTAGCTTGATGTGTATGTGTTATCTCCTCAGTAGCTTGATGTGTGTGTGTTATCTTCTCAGTAGCTTGATGTGTATGTGCTATCTTCTCAGTAGCTTGATGTGTATGTGTTATCTTCTCATAGCTTGATGTGTATGTGCTATCTCCTCAGTAGCTTGATGTGTATGTGTTATCTTCTCAGTAGCTTGATGTGTATGTGCTATCTTCTCAGTAGCTTGATGTGTATGTGCTATCTTCTCAGTAGCTTGATGTGTATGTGTTATCTTCTCAGTAGCTTGATGTGTATGTGCTATCTTCTCAGTAGCTTGATGTGTATGTGCTATCTCCTCAGTAGCTTGATGTGTATGTGTTATCTTCTCAGTAGCTTGATGTGTATGTGCTATCTTCTCAGTAGCTTGATGTGTATGTGCTATCTCCTCAGTAGCTTGATGTGTATGTGCTATCTCCTCAGTAGCTTGATGTGTATGTGCTATCTTCTCAGTAGCTTGATGTGTATGTGTTATCTCCTCAGTAGCTTGATGTGTATGTGTTATCTTCTCAGTAGCTTGATGTGTATGTGCTATCTCCTCAGTAGCTTGATGTGTATGTGTTATCTCCTCAGTAGCTTGATGTGTATGTGTTATCTTCTCAGTAGCTTGATGTGTATGTGCTATCTTCTCAGTAGCTTGATGTGTATGTGCTATATTCTCAGTAGCTTGATGTGTATGTGCTATCTTCTCAGTAGCTTGATGTGTATGTGCTATATTCTCAGTAGCTTGATGTGTATGTGCTATCTTCTCAGTAGCTTGATGTGTATGTGCTATCTTCTCAGTAGCTTGATGTGTATGTGCTATATTCTCAGTAGCTTGATGTGTATGTACTATCTTCTCAGTGGATTGATGTGTATGTGCTATCTCCTCAGTAGCTTGATGTGTATGTGTTATCTTCTCAGTAGCTTGATGTGTATGTGTTATCTCCTCAGTAGCTTGATGTGTATGTGTTATCTTCTCAGTAGCTTGATGTGTATGTGCTATCTCCTCAGTAGCTTGATGTGTATGTGTTATCTCCTCAGTAGCTTGATGTGTATGTGCTATCTTCTCAGTAGCTTGATGTGTGTGTGTTATCTTCTCAGTAGCTTGATGTGTATGTGTTATCTTCTCAGTAGCTTGATGTGTATGTGTTATCTTCTCAGTAGCTTGATGTGTATGTGCTATCTTCTCAGTAGCTTGATGTGTATGTGTTATCTCCTCAGTAGCTTGATGTGTATGTGCTATATTCTCAGTAGTTTGATGTGTATGTGCTATCTCCTCAGTAGCTTGATGTGTATGTGCTATCTTCTCAGTAGCTTGATGTGTATGTGCTATCTCCTCAGTAGTTTGATGTGTATGTGCTATCTCCTCAGTAGTTTGATGTGTATGTGTTATCTTCTCAGTAGCTTGATGTGTATGTGCTATCTTCTCAGTAGCTTGATGTGTATGTGTTATCTCCTCAGTAGCTTGATGTGTATGTGCTATCTTCTCAGTAGCTTGATGTGTATGTGCTATCTTCTCAGTAGCTTGATGTGTATGTGCTATCTCCTCAGTAGCTTGATGTGTATGTGCTATCTTCTCAGTAGCTTGATGTGTATGTGCTATCTCCTCAGTAGCTTGATGTGTATGTGCTATCTTCTCAGTAGCTTGATGTGTATGTGCTATCTTCTCAGTAGCTTGATGTGTGTGTGCTATCTTCTCAGTAGCTTGATGTGTATGTGCTATCTTCTCAGTAGCTTGATGTGTATGTGCTATCTTCTCAGTAGCTTGATGTGTATGTGTTATCTTCTCAGTAGCTTGATGTGTATGTGCTATCTTCTCAGTAGCTTGATGTGTGTGTGCTATCTTCTCAGTAGCTTGATGTGTATGTGCTATCTTCTCAGTACCTTGATGTGTGTGTGCTATCTCCTCAGTAGCTTGATGTGTATGTGCTATCTTCTCAGTAGCTTGATGTGTATGTGCTATCTTCTCAGTAGCTTGATGTGTGTGTGTTATCTTCTCAGTAGCTTGATGTGTGTGTGCTATCTCCTCAGTAGCTTGATGTGTATGTGCTATCTTCTCAGTAGCTTGATGTGTATGTGTTATCTTCTCAGTAGCTTGATGTGTATGTGCTATCTCCTCAGTAGCTTGATGTGTATGTGCTATCTCCTCAGTAGATTGATGTGTATGTGCTATCTTCTCAGTAGCTTGATGTGTGTGTGCTATCTTCTCAGTAGCTTGATGTGTATGTGCTATCTTCTCAGTAGCTTGATGTGTATGTGCTATCTCCTCAGTAGCTTGATGTGTATGTGCTATCTCCTCAGTAGCTTGATGTGTATGTGCTATCTCCTCAGTAGCTTGATGTGTATGTGCTATCTCCTCAGTAGCTTGATGTGTATGTGTTATCTCCTCAGTAGCTTGATGTGTATGTGCTATCTTCTCAGTAGCTTGATGTGTATGTGCTATCTTCTCAGTAGCTTGATGTGTATGTGCTATCTCCTCAGTAGCTTGATGTGTATGTGCTATCTTCTCAGTAGCTTGATGTGTATGTGTTATCTTCTCAGTAGCTTGATGTGTATGTGCTATCTCCTCAGTAGCTTGATGTGTATGTGCTATCTCCTCAGTAGCTTGATGTGTATGCTATCTTCTCAGTAGCTTGATGTGTATGTGCTATCTCCTCAGTAGATTGATGTGTATGTGCTATCTTCTCAGTAGCTTGATGTGTATGTGCTATCTTCTCAGTAGATTGATGTGTATGTGCTATCTCCTCAGTAGCTTGATGTGTATGTGCTATCTTCTCAGTAGCTTGATGTGTATGTGCTATCTTCTCAGTAGCTTGATGTGTATGTGCTATCTCCTCAGTAGATTGATGTGTATGTGCTATCTTCTCAGTAGCTTGATGTGTATGTGCTATCTTCTCAGTAGCTTGATGTGTGTGTGCTATCTTCTCAGTAGCTTGATGTGTGTGTGCTATCTCCTCAGTAGCTTGATGTGTATGTGCTATCTTCTCAGTAGCTTGATGTGTGTGTGCTATCTCCTCAGTAGCTTGATGTGTATGTGTTATCTTCTCAGTAGCTTGATGTGTGTGTGCTATCTTCTCAGTAGCTTGATGTGTATGTGCTATCTTCTCAGTAGCTTGATGTGTGTGTGCTATCTTCTCAGTAGCTTGATGTGTATGTGCTATCTTCTCAGTAGCTTGATGTGTATGTGCTATCTCCTCAGTAGCTTGATGTGTATGTGCTATCTTCTCAGTAGCTTGATGTGTGTGTGCTATTTCCTCAGTAGCTTGATGTGTATGTGTTATCTTCTCAGTAGCTTGATGTGTATGTGCTATCTCCTCAGTAGCTTGATGTGTATGTGCTATCTTCTCAGTAGCTTGATGTGTATGTGCTATCTCCTCAGTAGCTTGATGTGTATGTGCTATCTTCTCAGTACCTTGATGTGTGTGTGCTATCTTCTCAGTAGCTTGATGTGTGTGTGCTATCTTCTCAGTAGCTTGATGTGTGTGTGCTATCTTCTCAGTAGCTTGATGTGTGTGTGCTATCTTCTCAGTAGCTTGATGTGTGTGTGCTATCTTCTCAGTAGCTTGATGTGTGTGTGCTATCTTCTCAGTAGCTTGATGTGTGTGTGCTATCTTCTCAGTAGCTTGATGTGTATGTGCTATCTTCTCAGTACCTTGATGTGTGTGTGCTATCTTCTCAGTAGCTTGATGTGTGTGTGCTATCTTCTCAGTACCTTGATGTGTGTGTGCTATCTTCTCAGTAGCTTGATGTGTGTGTGCTATCTTCTCAGTAGCTTGATGTGTATGTGCTATCTTCTCAGTACCTTGATGTGTATGTGCTATCTTCTCAGTAGCTTGATGTGTATGTGCTATCTTCTCAGTAGCTTGATGTGTATGTGCTATCTTCTCAGTAGCTTGATGTGTATGTGCTATCTTCTCAGTAGATTGATGTGTATGTGCTATCTCCTCAGTAGCTTGATGTGTATGTGCTATCTTCTCAGTAGCTTGATGTGTATGTGTTATCTCCTCAGTAGCTTGATGTGTATGTGCTATCTTCTCAGTAGCTTGATGTGTATGTGCTATCTTCTCAGTAGCTTGATGTGTATGTGTTATCTCCTCAGTAGCTTGATGTGTATGTGCTATCTCCTCAGTAGCTTGATGTGTATGTGTTATCTCCTCAGTAGCTTGATGTGTATGTGCTACATTTGAGAGCTGCTAGTCTGTTGAGCCATGCCTCGCTCACACTAGTACAGTAGACATCTAACTGACAATTGAAGTGGTAATCCTCTCTAACGAATCTCACTAATATACATCTATGCTGAAAGACGCCATCTAGCAACCGCTTCACTCTTTAAAGCCCACACTTTTTGGGGGGCCGTAACTCCTTCTTCCATTCCAGTTGCTGCTTGTTTCTAGAATGAATAAAACAACCTGAAAATGGATGTTTTCATCCAATCTTAAAGCAAACTACCTTCACCAAACATTTACCTCAAGCTGCCATTTGGCCTAAGAACAACTTTTAACATCGATTCAAAACACTTCTCAAGCTTGCAGGCCTGGTTTTACTTACGCACGGTTGTGTAATTGGTTGTATATCTTTGTCTACTTCTGTTGTGCTCGCAATTGGTATATCCGCGCAAACGTCATGTTTTATTTGGGACTTTGTCATTTACAACTCGCTCTTGGTTAGGCCTCTTGGCTAGGCAGTCACGTTAAATGCGAAGCTGTCCTCAAGTGACTTACACGCTGCCATAAAGTGAAGTTTTTCTCCCTCGCAAACTTTCACATCACATGCCCCGCCCCTTTCTTCCGATTTTATTTTCCAACACATTCTTTACTCCCTTTTTACCCCCTATTCTTGCCCTGGTTTTCTCACCCTCTGCCTCTGCTGTCGATGAGGCACTGCCCCGTGCCTTGACGAGGCACCGCCTCGCGCGCCCTGACGAGGCACTGCCCCCGTGCCAGGAAAGTGAGTTTTGAAATGCATTGGCTCTCAGATCAGCCAATCCCCTGCCTGACCTTTTGCATTACCCAGAGAGCCGCGGGTCATCAGCGCGCGTGCTCACCTAATCTCACAAATTGCAACGGCGCCCGGGACCTCCCTTTTCTGTCCAGCCAAGCACTTTTGTTGCCATTTCTATAGAAACTCTTTTCAGGGATTCTTATCATTATTTGTCCCTAATAGGTTGAAGGAGGGCGAGCTTCACCCGAGCTGTAATGGGTATTAAACCCAAATGGTATGAAGCTGTCGGGGGCTGGAGTGAGTGTCACGCAGGGCACTATTTCTTCCTGCCTTTTGGAGTGGATGTTTTAAGGGTATGGACGCCCTGCTGACGAGGCTGGAACAGAGGCAACACTAAAGGGCAGGCGGTGTCTACTCTGCCCGGGGTGCAGCTTGTGTTCCGGGCTGCGGGGACATTCAATCACACCCTTTGTGTATACACACTCTGGGTCAAATGTAATCAGCCTGGCCTATAAGAGGCGTCCTTATCGTTAGCCGCCGCCGCACGTCTGGTTGGACGTTAACATGCATGCAGTTAAATAGGCCGACTGTGTGTCATTTAATGGCAATGGGCCTAGTTTTTTGTGTGTGCAGGGAATGGTGTCAGCCGTATACAATGACACACAGCGCCCCCACCCCCCTGAGAGCCTTTTAAAACGCCCGTCAGAGAAGATCTTTGTTGCTGGAGTTTTTATTCTGCCGTCGGCCTGGAGGTCTGCTCTCAATGTAATGGCACTTTGTATGTGTGCGCTTTGCTACACAGCAAATCAAATGTAGCGTGAATGCTTTGCTCCAAGCAGACTGCAGCGTTCCATATAAAAGGCTTCTCTGACTCGGAGGCCCCACATCGTCTTTATTGGTCGAGTTAAACCTCAGCGGGTGAAAATGGCCAAAGAAGCACAGGATGTTTGTGGAGTTAGCTAACTGGAATGGCAAGGAATGACAACTGAAATGGACATAAATTGTATTGAATAATTTCTTCATTCATTCATTCATAATCATGGAATATGATTGGACGATCAGCAGACTAGCTAACTACTGTACCTAGTATGGCTACTTTGAACTTCAATTAACTAGCCAACAAGAGATCACTTGGATTGCATTTTTCCCCCTGGGCTTCAGTCTAATCTGTCTAATGCTACATTCATGTGCTCCTCGGATGCTCCCATTTTCTGAGCTGGCGAGTGGTCATTCTTCCGATGCTTGTGTGTTCATGTGCTTGTGGAGACGTAATGATCGGACAAACTAATCTAAGCCACTCTACATGGACAGCAACTAACACGATCACCATATTGTGAGCAAAATAACATTTGTATTGCCATCAACAAAGCATTTACTTTCGTCCGCCATGTTTCTGCCTCTAAGTTTTCCCGAGTTTCCAAGTTGTTGTTCCGACGCCCGTTCACGTGAAATTTCCCAGTTGAGATCTCATTTTTCCGATTACTCCGACACCACCTGAATGCAGCATAACTTTAAATGGTAAATGGACTGCATTTATATACCGCTTTTATCCAAAGCGCTGTACAATGTGCCTATTCACCCTTTCAACTTTACCTGTGGTTCTTTGGCGCCACCCACTGAGGTTTAACCAATGAGATTATTTATTTCTAAAAGCCCTTTCTGCCTTTTTTAAAAGGTGTGCGTGTATGTGTTGAATACAGTTGAGGATATGACATTGAGCCTTATATAGGCTCCAGCAGGGTTCTTCAGTTCCGGGCCTGGGTGTCAGCAGGGTTCTTCAGTTCCGGGCCTGGGTGTCTTGGCAGGTTTGAGTTCTTCTCTGGCAGTTAATGACGCACACCTCAGGTAGACCCAGGTGTGCCTCATTAACCTCCATGTTGGGCCAACAGTCTGCAGGACGCCGGCTCACGGCCCACAAGAACCCGCTTGAAGAACCCTGGTATAGAATCAGCTTGAAGAGTGAGTCAGGAATCCAAGAATCGAGTAGAACAGAATGCATCTGTGTGGTTGATTTGTGTACATGTATGTCCTGTCTGTTTACTTACCAGACACAGTATGCAACCTTTCTTTCTACAGGATCCAAACCTCTTTGAATGGTTTCTAGGCATATGTCTCCCTCTTCTGGAGAAGCCGTCCCATTACAGACTGTAAAGCAAGTATTAAGTATACAAAGAGCATGTACAACACATCAAATCAGATGGAAAGCAGTCATTCACTGTTACTCAATATGCAATTATGTGAAAATAGCATCTATTTAACCTTTTGACACCCGGACACAACACCTGGTAGAGAGCCACTCCGTGCCTGTGTGGCGTTAGTTTGTAAGTCAAACTTGTGGGCGCAGTGTAGTGACGCAGGCTGCAGATGGCAGCGTGCTGTACCGTTAGCAGATGGTGGAGTGCTGAGCTGATGGATGTAGTGTCTGAAACCTGCTGGTCCCCTCTGTCTGAAGACCTCACCGCTGCTCCTCTCTCACCCCCCCTGCTGGTCCCCTCCGTCTGAAGACCTCAGCGCTGCTCCTCTCTCACCCCCTGCTACCCGGGAAGCTTGGCTATATCTGCTCGCACAATGCTTATACTGGATTGACACGAGAAAAGCCACCCTATGGAATTGAAATATCTATATTAAAATTCTATATCTATAATTGAATACTGAATTTCTCTTTGGGGATTAACTAAAACAAGTACCTACCTTTAAAAATGTCCCTCCATGACCTTTCCTACAGTAGACCCACTTACTTTCTGCTTTAGCTATGTGTAAACCTACAAACTAGGGTTTTCACAGACTAGTCGACTATCAAAAGCACTAGTCGACACTATGTGCTTCATAGTCGTTCAAGTGGTTTTAGGAATAAACAATATAAATAAATTAATTAATAAATTAATAAATTAATAAATTAATACATACATACATACATACATACATTGAACATAGATTTGTTTGAACAATCATTTTCTACAATAGCATGTTAATTAAACAGAATTTAAGGTATTGAGAGACGGAAAGACAATGTTGTTCCTGCAGTCAAACGCTATATCTCCAGCTCAGACAGGGTGCTGGGGTTTAGCTGCACATTTCTAAACAGTTGGTCCTGCCTATATGAGTTAACCCTTATTGGCTGTTTTTGTGACCTTTTTGACAAGAATTGATCATTTGTATTATATATATATTATATATTATATATACAAAAATATATATCTCCCGACTATTTTTTGGGAGTAGTCGATGACTACTAAAATGCCCACTACAAAACAGTGTTGTAAAATTTTCAATATCATGCAATGACATATAGGCTAAATTATTACATTACATCATGCATTTAGCACATTTAGCACTTGTTGGCTTTCCCTTAGTGTTGTTATTATTATTATTATTATTATTATGTGTTAAGCAACTAAGAATACAGAAATGTATTTGTCCGAGGCAGATTGGTTTTATATTCTTCCCCATTGACATCATTATATTGAGCAATATGAGTGAAAGTCAAAGAGCAGACTGTTACGCCAGCTGAGATTAATTAGTGGAACATAAATACTGTCCTGAATTGATGAGCAAATTGTGTCACGACTAAATGTGTTCATGAAGCAAGCTGGTTTGGATCCAGTAATTATTTGGCTAACGAATTGTCTCTGTTAATTTTAAGCGTCGCTAAATTGATATTAGGGAAGCCTCGACCTGCGAAAAATTGATAGCGCTGTCAAATATTTGCGGTGCCTTTCTCTTTGACACCAACAGACTTGCCGTTTTGTCAGGCACTCTCTGGTCCTCTCTGCTAGATTTGATATATAGGGTCTCTTAGCCCCTGCTTTGGCTCAATGCCAAGGCCCATTTGTACAGATGGGCTTTTACGTGGGCCATTTTAGCAAAGCACCCTCCCCATAAAGCCAAAGTGTCTCATCGCTTCATAATTGTGTGATTATGGTCATTTCCTGTGGTTGGGGTGACAGATACTATTCTAGTCCAACAGATGCTTTTGTCATATTTTAGGTCCCCATTTGACCTTAATCAGCCGTTACATGTATGCTAAAAACCCCCAGAGATCATATTTCACCTATGAGGTGGACCAGGTGTCCATGTTAAGCATATATGACAGAAGAAGAAGGGGGGGGGGGGGGGCTGTGGCTGTGAGATTAGCTGAACAACTTGGATTAAAATAAACCAGCAGCAAATGAGCAGTATCCCATGAATAATATGAATCCTTCAATACACAAGACAGATATATGGTGCCACCAAGTGGGATTACGATGACATTACAGCTACAGTATGGGAACCTGAGAGAGAATAATAAATGGCAAGTGGCTCTTACAGATGGATACATTCAAAAGGTCGTGGAGAAAGGTGAATTCGATCATGATTACTAAATCATTACCTACTGTATTATTGTGCGTTGGCTGAAGACTAATGATATTGTTTGGCCACACGATGGCATACAAATGTTATTAAATGATCTCACCGCAAGATGGTTCATGTTTAAAGAGCTTCAGCCACTCCCCCTGACACTCACAAAGCAGGAGTCGAGTCATTTTCTAGCAGTGGGTTGGCTGCCCTCTAGTGGAAGAATAATGGCTGATCAATCCTTCAACTATGCCATCACAATGCAGCTGCATGCTGCTGGACCATCTGTATGCATTACTGTGATATACAGGATTATCAAACGTCTAGGGCAGTGCTTCTCAACGTGGGGTCCGGGGACCACCAGGGGTCCTTGAGAGGGTTCCAGACCACAATGGACCACAAAGGACCACAATGGAAACAAGCCCCTGGGCTTTATTGTGTTGAATTCCTTTTGATCAATATTCTTTCTTGTATTGTCTTGCACAATCATGTATTTATTGAATCAATAAAGATATCAATCAATCAATCAAACTCTGCAGCAAACTGATGAATCAATACATTTCAGCATGATCTCATTTACAAGACGAATGACTGTTTTGATCACAGTTGTTATCGCTCTACCTAGAATACAGATAGTCATGGGATTCTGGACATAATTATATCTGATAATATTCTCAGATTTGGGTCTGAGACACACAATCTCATCAAATGGGGGTCTGTGCCTATAATGTGTGCAAAATGAGGAACCTTGATATGAAAAATGTCGAGAACGGTTCTAGAGTCAGATTTGTCGACTTACTTAAATAAAATAAAAACGTAAGCGTTTCACTTGCAAATAAATGTGAGTGAGCCTGACATCTTCTACAAAGATGAATGGGAGAAAGATTCTGAATCCAGACGTGTTAAATGAGCCTTTTCTAAACACACTTACAGACTTACAGCACTGCTGCTATCAAGAGAGAAAGCTGCTCAGGGCAGCAATGATAGCAGTGCTGTGGATGCCCCGGAGTGTGGCCGGAATGCCCCTTCTAAAATTAACCACCCACAAGGCCAGTTTGCTTTGCCCTAGTTTTGGCCGGTGTGCCCTTAAGAGAAAGTTGTGGATTTCCTCATTAAAACTACGTGCGCCGCAGCAAATAACAAAAACAATATCTAACACTATCGCCTGCATATGAGGCATTTAGGGAACCTCGAAATTGTAGCATCTACCGAGACGCTGTGAGGCGTTTAGGGGACATACAGTATGTAGTTTGTAGCTACAGAAAATAAGCCTTGCTACACTTACGTTAGTTACTGTCTGGACATACAACTAACTTTGCAGTCTGAGCCATCTTACATATGTGCTGTATCACACTGCAGCATTTAATTTCTCGATTAGAATATTTATTTTATTGAGGGAAAACGCCTGAAAAAATTATTTTAATTGGTTTTGGCCTTGGTGCCCTACATCTTGGCCGTGATGCCCAAATACATTTGTATTTATCAAAGGCCAAAGTGACCTTGCCCTAAAAATGACTTAATTCCAGGCCTGGTTGCTTCTACTAAGTATTTGCTGAAGGGTACATATTAATCTTCCCATGTTAATGCATTGCACAGAAAATACTATATAGTGTTTTGACCCTAAATTTGCTGGTTAAGCTGCTACTGTACAGTACAGTATATTGAAATGAAAGTGAGGAAAAAGTCACATTGAATGGCCTTTCACTTCAGAGCTCAGGCTAATGTAAGGTAGAACATTTGAAAAGGTGTGTAACTGTCGTTATCCAGTGCACCTTCACCTACACACGTCACATCGTGCACAGTTTGGTGTGACAAAGCGATGACACACAAAAAACAGTGTTTTTCTGGATTAAAAATAACATAAAATGTTGGCCTGCAGAAAAACACAATCCCATCTCCCATTGTTTGTAGAGGCTCAAAGGATTAAAGAAAGCCAACCATGATGGAGAGGCACTGATCTTTTCAAGTATTTACAGCAGGCCTTTTTTTTTTTTTTTACAAACTTTTTCCTCCCCGAAGACACGCTTCTATATTTCTCCTCTTGCCAGCTTCGGTTTGCGAGTTTGTCTGTTTGCTCCGGTTAGGTAAATGGCGGCCTTGGCGACAGACAGGTGCTCTCCATCTTGTAAGCCCGGAGGGGGTTTGGTAAGACAAATGGGTTGTGGAGCGCGGCCCCGCCCCCTTCCACCTGGCTCAGCTCGCTCGGTGTCACGGGGCGGCAGTGTGTCATGGGATCTGTAGTCTTACCGGGACGTCCCGCCAGACGCTGCCGCTGTGCCAGACGCCGCGGGCTCAGCGAGCTCATCGCTCACCACAAAACAGCACTGACACCCGGCAGGCTGAAGTAGACAAGTTTATTAATGATAATAATGGGAGATGATGAGGATGATGATAATATTAATAATTAGTCATAATTATAATAACGTTAATGTCATAATAAATAGAACTCTTCATCTGAAGCACGTAAAGAGAAGCATACAGAAAGAGAAAAAACAAAAACACAAAGTTCAGAGTACAGAGCCAGAGGAGAGGAGGGGGGACTTCTAGAGACGTTTTTTTTTTTTTTTCCAACCTTTCAATATATCCATTTAATTTTTTAACATTTTTAAACTTTATTTAACTGGAACATTTACAAAAGGAGAAAGAGATAGATTTTAAAAAATCCTTATAAATAAATTTTGTCATTATTAGAACAAAATACAAGATCTTGGGGAGTTAGAGGGTGTTTTTTTTTCTTCCCGAAGGAGTGAGGGGGGAGGGGAGGGGTCAGGGGTCATTATGTACAGTACACCAGGAATACAAAAGGGGCCGGTCGACTCACACAGTAGAAGGGGATGGAAGCTGGGAGGGTGGGTGTGTTTGGGGGGGGGGGTACAGTATGTTGGGGGTCGGGGAGGGGTGGGACTCTCTCAAAGGGATATCCTGCTAGTGTCACATGATCAAGCAGTTGTGCTCAGGACTCAGGAATACCAGGACCAGTTCAATACACTGACGGGCCAACATGGGGGTTGGAGGGAGGCGGGGTTCAAATTAAACCCCGCCTCCTCCCCACTGCCCAGGCGCAGGTTGGAGTTTTAGTTCTACAGTACAAACGGTTGTCAGAGTGCAAGCTGGGCACAGAGCTACAGTAACTGGCATGGTGGCTTTGACAACCTCAAACTCAACAGACAAGATAATTCCAGGGTTTCTGCGGGTTTCAATAAGTTAAATTTAAGACTTTTTAACAACATTATGAATGCAATTTAAGACCTATTTCACATCCATACTGGCAAAAAGGCAAAACAAAGAAGAACTACGGATATAAAGGAAAATTGGAGTCCCAGAAATACTTGCAAAGTAAATGAAGTTTACCATTGTTCCCCTAAAACACATTTAAACATCAGATTGAAGTTAATGCAATTTTATAAAAGTAATGTTAACTTCATAATCCAATCAATTTTTAAGACCTGTCAAAAATTGTATTTGACATTTTTCAGATTATTGGATTCAACGTTTGTCAAACTAAAACCCCAATCTGCTGTTAAATCTCTCTCTTCTGACCTACTGTAAGTCTTTAGTGCTGTAAGTGAGCCAGATGCATCATGTGGCTCTCATAAACAACACTACGCATAATAACGCCAGAGACGACTGATTATAGAGACGCGACCACTTCCAGTCACTTCCTGTATCTGTTTTGCCACTGCCACGCCCCCTCGGGAGGACACTTAGGAGCCAATGAAGTTTCATAACATGGAGAGGCAGCCAATCACAAGCTGCCATTTATTAGACCGGAAGAATTACCATTTCATACTATTTTGGCGGAGCCTGGAATGCACTGTCTCTATAATCCGTGGTCTCTGATAACGGTCAGGCCGCTTATGTTCACAGCATGGGAGAACACATGACCCACTTTACCCAGGTAGACTTCACAACAGTAAGCTGGCATGATATAGAATATAGATATATTGTCTGTAACACAGGAGCAGCTGTCTGCAGATGAACAGAGGTTGCTGGGTATAAAGCCCTGATATTAAACCTGAAATAAGATGAAGGTAATCATAGAGGTGAGATACTGTACAGAATATAAACAGTACATACTGCACTGTCATTCGTAGAAGGCAGTGAGTAGGTTTACACGCACGCTAATAACTTGATTGAGGTTGGGATCAAATCCGATTAAGCGCAATACTTTTGACTATTGAAATAACCACATAAAAATGCATTTACTGTATCTGATAACCGTCATTATGGTATATGGTCAGGCATCAGAAGCATAACCCGCTTCACACACTTCGATTTCTTCTACTCCTTCGATTCTTTGGAGCTTGTAAACCACGACTTAAGTCAGATTTCTTTCGTTCAACGTGTCGGACTTCAGTACGGGGGCCCGACAGTGGCCGTGGTTTCCCATTCCGTGACGCAAACTTATCTCGTCTTCTTGAGATAAGAAATGAATGTTTTCGCTGAGCCTACTACAGTAGTGCTGCTGTCCGTGTGTAGAAAGTCTGAAGAAGAAGTACTGGCAGGAGGAGAGAATGTGTTTATTTAATTGCGGTATTGCAACCGCAAATCAATAATCTACTTAAGTCGTGATCTTGAGAAAGCCATTTTTTTTGTTATCTAATTAATGGTAATGCATTTTACGAGCAAACCACGGCCGCTCTCGGCCTCTGCGGAGCAGTGACAGTGAATCCATGTGAAGCGGGTTATGAGAGAAATCACGTTACTTCAGCCCATGTAAACGTAATCAAAATATCGCCTTAAGCCGATTGGTCCCAGTGATCGTGGCGTGCATGTAAAGATACCCAATGTGTTTGTCGAAGGAGCTTTTTTCCACTGTTTCACTTAACCTTGGTCAACCTATAGTGCCTACCCTGATGGAGCTATTCCCGCAAAACAAATACCGACTCTAAAGTAGCCTACCCTGAACTCTCAGACTAAAGTTGTGCTTCACCCAAAACCTGCTTGCCTCTGATAAAAGTTCCTCCTCAGGGCCAGGCAGGTTATTTCCAATATGCAACGAAACGCCCACCAGGGTCAGTGTGAGAGCTGCTGGAACAGCGCTTTGCAAACTGTAGCTGTGCAGAAGAAGCTCTATGAGCGGGAGCTTCATTACATGAGCAGGAGAGCGGCGAGCTCTTCCTCGGCGAATGATGAGCGAATAAAATCTAGGTCACGTCAATAGACATCCGGGGCTCCACCACCGCCATCAGCGAGTCCCCGCTGTCTCCTGATCAAAGAGCACAGGGACCGTGTTCCAAATCATACTTTGGTTCAAGTAAGGGGAGGGTGAAAAAAATCAATATTCATAAACTTTTTATCTGACATCCAGAACACCTTGCTCTAATTAGCAAGCCTTCCCAACTGAAGAGCCAAGATCACTGCAGGGCCAATGCCTGTTCTGATTCTTTTTCTGAACTACTCTCTATCTGTTGGCAAACTGTGGGATATGATGCACTGCAATTGATGGGGAAAAAAAAAAAAAAAAAAAAAAAAGTTGGTTTGGAAACAGCGTGTTTGTGTGTATGTGTGCGTGTGCACGCGCGCGCGCGTTTATCTATGCTTCTCTGAACAGGGTGTGTTTGTGTGGTAAGGGGGTTTGGGGGGAGATCAGTTCACACTATCACCATCACACTTTCAATCATATAACGCATATGATCACATGTTACAGAATATATCAGGGATATAAACACATATGATCACATGTTACAGTATATATCAGGGATATATTTAGTTGGAGGGGGGGTCTGATATCTATGTTTGGGGGCCACAGACAAGGCTTTCTTGCCCACCCCCTCTACTCCCTGACATCACCACAGCCCATATAATAGATATGTATATATATTTATATACAGAAAAAGAATACATACTTATTGGACACCCTAGACATTAAAGTACATTCAAAGAACTGAACCAACATTCTTGTTTTTAAACACATGTTTACAGTGACTCTCCTGATATAAATTAAGGTTCTGCTTCACCAAAATCAAAAGGTTTTCTTCCTCTTTAAAAGTTTTCAGTGCTGCGAAAATCCACACAAAGAAATATTCTCAGAATACATTGACAAAAAGAAAAGAAAAAAAGAGAAACATTGTAGTTGACATATTTCAGCCCTCTTTCCTTGTTACCATTGGATGGGCACTACTGTATTTCTATAATGTTTTATCTAGCGACATAGTCTTATATGCCTCAGGCTTGTGTTTTGGTTATGCACCTGCTGATGTATTACAATGGGATTATTCGATTATAATTCAATTTGTTACATGGACGTTGATGAGTTATTCTCTTGGGTGGAGACGTGCATCCTTGGTAGTTATATGCACCGTGTCGTGTTGGTCTGTGCACACTGGGTGGGAGAGTTTGTCCGTCGGTGCAGCGTGACACAAAGGCTTTGGGCTCGGAGCCTGGCAGGTGAGTAAAGTCAGGGACTTCTGCGGCCATTTTTCTCTCTCTCTCTCTCTGTCTCGTCCTCAGTCGTTGACCTCTGCTGGGGCGTGGAGAGGAGAGGGGGCAGACCGGGGGGGGGTTGGGTTTTTGTATTGTCTCACCCGCCCACCCTACTCCCCGACGTTGTAAACCTGGTGACGTTGCCCGTCGGAGGGGGGGGGGAGGGAGATTGGGGACGGCCCAACGGCGCCGTTCCGGAGGAAGTGACATCATGACAGTATCCACGGGGGGGGGACTGCTGCTAACAGTGGCGGCTGCCAATAGGAAGCTGGCCAGCGGGCACTGCAGCGAGGAAGAGGAGCGACGTCACCAGCCCAAGGCGGGAGGGTAGGAAGGTCGGAAAGGAAGAAGGCGGACCAGCGAGACCGGGGAGTGAACCTTACAGACCTTTGACTCCACCCACACAGGAGGTACAGCACAGCACAGCGAGCGCCTCTCCCTGCCACCGTTCCTTCGACAGACTGCACTGTATATGACTCCACCCACACAGGAGGGTACAGACTGCACTGTATATGACTCCACCCACACAGGAGGGTACAGACTGCACTGTATATGACTCCACCCACACAGGAGGTACAGCGCAGCACAGCGAGCGCCTCTCCCTGCCACCGTTCCTTCTATATGTATATGCAGGCCTATAGTTTTTTTTGATGACCTCCTAGTGTCTGTCAGTGACAGGAGCGCCTCCTAGTGTCTGTCAGTGACAGGAGCAGTGTGCCATAGAGAGAGGAGGGGGATCGTTCCTCCCGCTCCTCCCTGCATACCACAGAATCAGCATCGAGAGGGCCAACTGTTCATCTCCCTTACCAAAAAACATAAAAACATATTTGTACATATATACTGTTTTATACACACTTTTTTTTTTTTTACCATTGTAAATCACAAAAGTATAGAAAAATAAAATGTTTTTATAATAACGGGACACTTTTTCGTTCTCTCGTCGCTCGTTTTTCTACCCGGCAAAAAAGGTGGTCCCTGGTGGAAACTGACTCGCTCCATCTGTCAAGCTTGTGGGCTGGTTTTGACACCGCCGCCGCGGCCTTCCCGTCTTCCCTCGCCAGCCTCAGTAGAGGAACTTCCTTCTGCTCTTCTTCTTATGTTATTTTCTTTAAAGCTAGTTCTCCTCTCCTCTCGTTGTTTTCATCTGTGATGTCCATCAATACTGAGTACAGCTCTTCCTTTTGTATTTACTGGAAACAGGGGAGAGAAGTGGGGAGACGGGTAAATATGCAGAATGTCACGTTTCTGATAGGCATACATCATGAGAGGCTATATGAACAGGCGGGTGGGTGTGTGGTGGAGCGGGGTGCTGGGAGCTCCGTGGCAGCTAGATTTGTTTATGTCTCTCTTGAACACAAGTTTTTTTTTTAGGAGTGAGGATCTTGTAGTAAGAGGCTAGGAAATTATTCTTTGAAATGAAAAATAATATATAGTCAACATTATGAGATAATGTATGCAAGGATATACAACACGGCGCTTTCATCCGAGTCCTCCCCTACCCCGGAATCTCTTCCCATAAGAGCAAGAAAAGGTACACACTATATGAGGTGACGGCACACCGATGGAGTCAAAACAGCCGAGTGGAAGAAACCATGCTTCAAGAGCTCAACGGGGGGAAAAAAGGAAGCTTTGAGAGGAAAAAAATAAAAAAACGTCTTCATTCACTTTTCATGCCATTCTTAACATGTAGCATTAAAGCAGCGGGGAGCAAAGAGACCTTAACGCTGGGCGAAACTATATAGCGCTATACTTCTCTGTGCCGCACAAGACCAAGAGAAGACAAAGAGAACAAAGATCAGAGCGTGCTGTAATCATACAAGTTGGAGATCGTCAGTTTGGCCGTGCAAAGTGAAAAGTCTCTGCGATTGAGGCCGACTGTCATGGGAATGGGTAGAGGAAGTGGGGGGGGGGGGTGGGCGGTGCGGAGGGCAGCCACTGGAGAGGAGGGAGGAGAGGAGGGAGGAGAGGAGAGGAGAGGAGAGGAGAGGAGAGGAGCGTCCCGGGACTCTCGTCATGACAGTCGCAAACGCTAATTCAGAGAGAAGATCTCCAGCAGCTCCGCCGAGCAAAGACCAAAAAAAAGAGAAAAACAGACGAGGCTTTAATTTTGAAAGGGCTTTGTAGTGCGTTACCACCCACCCCTCCCCTCCCCCCTCCCCCCCTCCCCACCCCCTCCCCTCCCCCTCCCCCCTCCAGAGAGACAAACACATGAACCAGTGGCATGCTAATATCAGAGACGGTTTAGAAGAGTGAGATGCTCCAACTGAGAGTCAATTCCTAGTGTACAGTATCTGTGTCACGTGGGTTTTGCCACTGGCCCGCCCCTTTAGGAGACTAGCGGAAAAGCTCCAGAGTCTACTGGAGTCAATGAGAGAAGTGAACGTGATTCACAGATCATCACCGATTATTTCGTAACATAATCACCGAAGTAGATGTCGGATCTATTTTCCACAAGCCACATATCTTCCGAACATTCTTAGGCTAAAATCGAGCATGGCCGATAGTTCTGGCAGGTCACGAAGTCAACCTCAGCTCACAACCCAGCCCACATCAGCTGATTCCCTTCTAGGGTTTCAATTGGCAAATCTCACACAGGGTGCCCTATTTAAAGCTGCTTCATTTCCGCATATTTTTTCGGCTTCTCTGCAAGCCTGTTTGCAACCCACCTCCACCTCCACACCAGCTCCTCCTTACATGCTGTGTCTGACTTAAACAATGTCATTTCTGTTGTCATTGTTGCTTGCTCTGTTCTGTACCTGGGGGGGTCTTTGCTGCTGCTCTGGAAGGGCAGGAAGCTCCCAGAAGCTGCTGCTGCTGCTCTCCCTGCCTTAGGCTTTCCATGTACGGACACGGAAGGGCAGGGAGCTCCGAGAACAGAGCCATACCGCCAAATGTAAATATTGCATATCATAGCAAATAGGGTAATTTTGACTATAGTGGTCCAGACAGAAATGGCATTTTTCAGGTGAAAATGATCTTTGTTGTTTGAGACCTTCCTCTGTCTTCTCAACACACTCGCGAGATTTTGCAACATACTGTATCATATCGGTAGCTAACGTTAGCAGCTAGCGATGAGCTAAAACTACACGTGAAGTTCGCCAGTGTAGTAGCTAAATCTGCGAATGGGAAGACAAAAAAATTGCCGGCAGCCATCTTAGTTACAACAAGATTGAGCTAGCAAAGCAGTTTTGTGTTTATACGTGTGGTATTTAGTCAGTTTTGGGAAATCACGATCTCTAGCTCAAGTTGGCTCGCTAGTTGTCGTCGACAACACTTCCAATCAAGGTCGGGGGATGGGGTTAAACGTCTCAGGGGGAAAGACTACGCCCATTTAGGCCGACCGGAAGAGGATACCCTTTTCATATCATTGGCACAGCGTGTAACGCTTCATCTTGGTAGCGTATAAGCTATCTTTGCTAATATCAGGCCCCAACCCTCCGCCCCCAACCCGCTGTCTCGCATGAATGGAGGAACCGGACTGAGCACCACCACCACCACCACCACCACCACCACCACCTCCAATCCATCCTATAGATTTAGTGAGCGCTCGCTGGGGACCCGCCATACCAAAATATCCCCATGCAGTCTTCTCGCTCGGCAGGGAGGGAGCACAATAGCACTGCAGAGGCTACATATAGTCCTCACTGACAGGCGGCCCGAGAAGCAGAGGGGCCTGTAGACACAAATATATTAATCACCCACGGACGTGAAGGATCCAGGAGAGGCTTAGTTTAAGTGTTCCTGTCTGTGCTCAAGAGCATACACTCACATTTCACTGCCTCTTTTCGCTGGCACTTTGCAAAAAATACATCTAATCTTTACCTACTAATAGCATGCATCCTCGTCAAAATATCAAGCTTTGACAAAAGCTGTCAACCGCAAACGACATGCATCCATCTCTGAAGGCAGACCATAATGTTCTTATAACTGCTTTATTCTCACACTCAAAACAATCAGAGGTTACTTAGATATGTCACATATACTGACAACAAAAGTAATTCATGAATAAAAGAAAGAAGCCATAATAGTATACTTTACCTATGAAATTAATCGGAAAGCAAATTACTTTACACCTTTCAGACAATATATTCTCATTATAGAAATTACATACAATTCAAGAACAAGTTCAGCTGAATTGGAAATACACAGATAACCCCACTTCATATAGGAATACATATAAAACAGTTACTCAGAGGATTTGCGATATAGTGTGTATATACATTTAAATGTATTTACAGGAACTGTAACTTTTTTGCTTGGTTCTCTTTTTGTACAAATCTTTTTGGATGGATTAATAAATGCACCCGCCAGCTTATCAGGGCTTAGTGAATGCAGTAGTAAATATAAATGATGGATAAAGAGTATTTTTCTGCTGATATGTAAATATCCCTAAATACTGCTAATAATAAGTACTAGCAAATTTGTTGATCAAATAGAGGTCTGGTTGCATATTAAGCTGGATTATGAAATATAACAAAACTCAACAAACCCAAAAAATATCAAAGCGTTTTGTATTATAAATTCACATTTTCATTACTTTTGACTTACTGTAAGCATAATAAAACGGTTCAGACCTCTACAATATTGATTACTGTAGCTATTTACACGTCATGTCTATAACATTTAAGCCTTGATAAGCTGACACAGAAACAGTTTAACAATGCTAACTTTAACTTCTTCTCTTTTTTTTTTTTTTCTGTAAACGGTGGACAAACCCGTGCAGATTCATAGGAACAATTCTAGATGACAATACTGACCCATCCCTGTAATAACACGGTTTACACTACTTTACAAATGAGCACACTATACGTTTAATGCATGATTCTTTAAATCCACTGTGGAGCCTTGTGGTAGAGCTGGATCTCCTTGGACATATTTATTGGAATAGTTTACTATTTCAATTTATTACTCTCATAAAGAAACTCCCAAAGTCAAAAGGTGCTGTCACTAAAGCCATCTCCATCTCTTTTTAATCTCCTTTGCTCCCTCTCTGTTTGGTTCGGATCCAGTTTCCGTCGCCATTGAAGTTGAACAGTTGATGACGTCTTTAAAAACTGCTATCTGCCTGCTATCTTCTGGAATGACTTGGGATTTAAAGGAGATGGCAAGTGCCTGTGAAGATGCAGGGACTATAAAAGGGCGACACCGACCTTTTTGGGAGTTTGGCCCATTGGTCTCTTTCCTCCAATATCTGATGGGAGGATTGGTACCAAAATCATCTCTGTGTCTCTGGTAGTTAGCTCTGTCCAGTGTGCATGCTAATGTTTTAGCATACAGTGCTGCATGTTAAGTAGGCGTCTGCGATTAGCATTATCCAAAGTATGAAGAAACATTTTAGTAACCTAAAGTTTGTATTGGTTTTTACACTATAGCCTGTAGATTCAGAACTTCTGAAAACAAAATCTCTGTTTTATCATTATATCCATTGCTAATCAACAGTGCAAAAGTGCTCTTCCACCCTTGACTGTTAGGCTACATTCTTTTTGTCTATTTTTTGTGTGTCTTGTTGTCCGCTAAAAACGTAGCGCTGCTTTGAAAGAAAATAGCTAACTGCTAGCTACTGTGGCAGCTTGCGGCTGTAGTTCGGTTGAAAGAAAATAGGTCCTACTGTACATGAAACTGCTCACAAGTTCTGTGGATTATCTTGAGTAATCGGGTCATGATTTCTGGAAAGAGACATTGCTGTTGAGTTTTTCAAATGTATTTTTGGGCACTTGTGCCGTCCAGTTCCATTGTATTTGAGAGAAGGCAGACATCTCTACGCCCGATATCTCCAAAACCATGGCACCTCACACCAAAACGATCTAGATGGATAAATAGCACTAACAGGTAAGAGGAGAAATACGTATTTTTGATTTTGGGGTGAACTGTCCCTTTAACAGACAGTGTGCTAATGCTAAGGCATTAGCATGCACAGCAGAGAGAGCTGCAGACAGAGATGATTTTGGTAGCAATCCTCTCATCAGATCCTGGCTGAGGAGAGCAATGGGCCAAACTCCCCAAAAAAGCCAGCGTAATCCTTTAATACTTGCATTAATTGAAATGAGGGGGAAAGGGGGGTACGTCTCCATAATGCGTCCTTATTCATTTTTCATTTCCACTGGCTTGCTCCAGTGCTATCTGAGCTCAGAGCGCCCATAGAGTACAGCTAAGCTACGGTGATGTTATTACATGGGACAGAGAGTAAAGTCATCTAAAACTGTCGGCTTACTGAAAACTACAGCATATTAGCAAACCGCATTCACTCCCTCTGTCTCTCTCTCTCTCTCTCTCTCTCTCTCTCTCTCCCCCCCTCATACTGACACGCACACTAGATGCATACAGTATACATAGGCACACACATTCAAAAAAACAACCAAAAAAATCATCTATTTCATTCCATTGTAGTTTACTATTAGTGCTCACTAGTTGAACACCCACACACCTACTCTCTGCTGCAGAGTTCATACAAGAAACTCCTACAAATGCACACACCGGTTCTCCCCTTTGGAAACGGTAAAAATAATATTCAAAGTTTGTTTTTACGCATATAAAAAACCCCAATGGTCTCTACATACTAGCATATAAAAGGAAGAACAACGTTTGTTTACCCACATAAAGATTTTCTTGGACTCAAGTGATAATGGGTTATTTTTCTTTTCTTTTTTTTTAATATATTATATATATATATATACACCATTAACTCTTTTCACCATGGTGACTAAACATAGCTAGTTGTATAATGTTACTTTTATAAATATGTTACATTTTGGAAATGGTTTGAAAAAAGACCAAACAAAATAAAGTGCAACAAACAGCTTTCGAGAGCACAAACACTTTTGTGAATATATAGAAATGAAATATTGGCAATAAGCTATGTTGAGCCGTGTTTCCATAATTGGATTGAAATCTTGAGAGCTTACAGTAGCTAGACAGAGATTTTCTTTTCACCCCACCTCACTTAGCACACGGTTGCATTCTAAGCCAATGCAACGACTGTGTGTCAACTAAGAGGCGGGTACTACTGCGCTCTGTACACATTGTGTCTCATACAGTAACTCCTGGGTGGTTTTATATCATATGTTACTGTACTTGTCGTATATTTTGTGTGTGTGTGTGTGTGTGTGTGTGTGTGTGTGAGTGTGTGTGTGTGTGTGTGTGTGTGTGTGGGGGGGGGGGTGTGTAGTGTAAAATGTGTTATACAATATTTGTATGTATCTATATATATATTTACTACAATAGCTAATAAAGAACAACAGTACAGTCATGTTGTCTCATCTGCTCATGGGGGTTTCTGCTCAGACAAAATCAACTTTGCGAGACAGCGGTGTTGCAACCCTGCTGCTCGTGTTGGAACTCAAACATCCTGCCTGCTGAAAGTGAAACGCGTGTGTTGTAGTCTGTGATTTGTTCTAAGTTTCAGTTAGCTTATCCTGAGGTAAGACATTTTGTGCAATACTAAAAAAGAGAAAAGGTAGGGTAACACTTTATATTAAGTTGTTATTAACATTAACTAGTTGCTTGTTAGCAGGCTTATTAGTAGCATATTAGCTGATTATCATTCATTATAAAGCACTTAATGTACAAATAATAATAATAATAATAATAATAATAATAATAATAATAATAATAATAAGCACAAATAATTTATGTCTTATTCTGCATGACCATATTCTGCAACTACTAGGCCATTAACTAAGAGTTACCTTCTAATTACTGCTTATTGATAGTACAGTGGCAGCAGTCTTCAGCTGGTACTGCCAGCCAGTTGCCATACCAAAGAACTGAACTTTGTTACCCCATAAGGGACATTGCTATAGAGAAACTAATGATATCTACTGTTTATTAAGAGTTTGAATTGTTTTAAGTTATCTTATCTTTAAGTTATATTAGGTTGTGTTGTGTTACGTTTAAGTAGGCTATATTAAGTTGTTTTATCTTTGTTTAAACTGTCAAGGATCTTGGCTGGCCATTAACTCATTGAGTGCCATTGACGTCTAAAGACGTCAATTCAAATAGTAACAATCAATCAATCAATCAATCAGTTTAATACATGTCCCAGAAGGGCACTTTGGTTCACATCACGTAGAGTGCCATTGACGTCTAAAGACGTCAATTGCGTTTTTTGACGGTGGGACGTGGATCAAAGCCTGATGCATCTCCTGTAAAAGTATGGGGGATTTTGAAGGTGTATAAGCTATTTTACGGACCCATTAGGTGGCGACAGTGCTCTCCGGATTAGAGAAAGATGAGAAAAAAGAGTAGAAGAAGCCGTGGGGAAACGGAAACCGATGCATGCTGTAACGTTAGCTGTGAACAGCAGCCAATCTGCTCCCACAATTGAGCCTTTCTGTCTCTGTTGCGATAGTTTCTCCATATGATTAGTTGCCAGAAAAGGAGCACCCGACACCAGCGTCTTTCTGAAAAGATAAATTATTCTCAGCTGGAAGCGCTGGGAGCCGACGCACAAAAACGGCGGAGCGCTGTGAAAATATACGCTGGGTGCAGCGCACTTTGAAACGTGCAGCAGAAAGTTCAGAGCAAACGTGTAGCAGAGAGCCACCAGAGACACTCCCACGGAGGAGGAGTTTGCAGTTGAGGGGGGTGGGGCACGCAGGGCACCATACAACACTGACCCAGACAGCAGGCTCGATGGACAGATTGGCAAACACAAGCTGAAATACCTGATGCCCACCAGCAGTAAATCAAGACCAGCAAGAAGGTGTAGGGTCTGCGCACGCAGGGGCCAGCGCTGCTGGTTGCAGCTAAAAAATATTATTTTGCCATCAAAATTCCTTTGTTTTTGCTGTTTTATTGAAGGAAATTACTCTTCAGATATTTGAGGTGTCACTACATCAGAAAATATTAGCTTCAGAGTCAGTGATGTGCTTGAAATGCTTCATTTCACAAAAGGCTCATTATCTCAGGTTCTAGTTTGAAACATCTGTTTTTGGTGAAACCAACCTATCTTCTACTGCTGATAACTAAAGAACGGAAAATGATATAAATAAACTTTTTTTTGCTGATGATACAAGAGAGTCTCATCGTTCTTTGGGCGTGTTCGGTGTTTACATAGTAATATCACACAATATTCTGTGGGTCTTGAGAAATCACTGAAAACGCTCTGAAAGGGCTGGCACTGGGAGCGTCCATTTTCCAGAAATGGCTGGCAGCCAATGAGTTAACTCTTAGTTAATGGCCTAGTAGTTGTAGAATATGGTCGTGCAGAATAAGACATTAATAAGTGCTTTATAATAACTAATAAACAGCCAATATGATACTAATATGCATGATAATAAGAAATTAGTTAATGGTGAATAGGTGTACCTTAATATAGTGCTACCAAAAGTTGACTATTGACTAAAGTAGACTATTGACTAAAGTAGACTATTGACTAAAGTAGACTATTGACTAAAGTAGACTATTGACTATTACATTACCAGGAGATGCCCTCTCTGTTTCACCCGCCTACAGTATCACCTCACTGATGTGTTGTTACTGTGTGAGTCAGTGTGGAGTTACATCACTGATGTGTTGTTACTGGGTGAGTCAGTGTGGAGTTACATCACCTCACTGATGTGTTGTTACTGTGTGAGTCAGTGTGGAGTTACATCAGCTCACTGATGTGTTGTTACTGTGTGAGTCAGTGTGGAGTTACATCAGCTCACTGATGTGTTGTTACTGGGTGAGTCAGTGTGGAGTTACATCACCTCACTGATGTGTTGTTACTGGGTGAGTCAGTGTGGAGTTACATCACTGATGTGTTGTTACTGGGTGAGTCAGTGTGGAGTTACATCACCTCACTGATGTGTTGTTACTGTGTGAGTCAGTGTGGAGTTACATCAGCTCACTGATGTGTTGTTACTGGGTGAGTCAGTGTGGAGTTACATCAGCTCACTGATGTGTTGTTACTGGGTGAGTCAGTGTGGAGTTACATCAGCTCACTGATGTGTTGTTACTGGGTGAGTCAGTGTGGAGTTACATCACCTCACTGATGTGTTGTTACTGTGTGAGTCAGTGTGGAGTTACATCACCTCACTGATGTGTTGTTACTGGGTGAGTCAGTGTGGAGTTACATCACCTCACTGATGTGTTGTTACTGGGTGAGTCAGTGTGGAGTTACATCACCTCACTGATGTGTTGTTACTGTGTGAGTCAGTGTGGAGTTACATCACCTCACTGATGTGTTGTTACTGGGTGAGTCAGTGTGGAGTTACATCACTGATGTGTTGTTACTGGGTGAGTCAGTGTGGAGTTACATCACCTCACTGGGTGAGTCAGTGTGGAGTTACATCACTGATGTGTTGTTACTGTGTGAGTCAGTGTGGAGTTACATCACCTCACTGGGTGAGTCAGTGTGGAGTTACATCACTGATGTGTTGTTACTGTGTGAGTCAGTGTGGAGTTACATCACCTCACTGGGTGAGTCAGTGAGGAGTTACATCACCTCACTGTGTGAGTCAGTGTGGAGTTACATCAGCTCACTGATGTGTTGTTACTGTGTGAGTCAGTGTGGAGTTACATCACCTCACTGATGTGTTGTTACTGTGTGAGTCAGTGAGGAGTTACATCAGCTCACTGGGTGAGTCAGTGTGGAGTTGTTACTACGGCATGCTCTACCTGCCATGTTGGATTAGTGAGGATATGAGTGGTGTTGAGTCCAGACAGACACATGGGACCTGCGCGGTCCTTTACTCTGCATGCTGTCACACCACATACTGTAGCTTGTAAGGCTCCACTGCAAGTGCACAACAGTAGGACACTCCAACGTTTATACAAAAAATAATAAAATCAAATTAAACATCAAATTAAAGCAATCAGAGCAGTGCCGCCTTGTGAGCTAAGGATTACTGGGGCATGTTGGGTAAAGTTTGAATTGGGCTCTCGAGGTTCTGCGTGTGAAGTGGAAGCTACAGGTATAAAAATATTGTTAGCGGCATCGCTCTGTGATCAGTGTGAACCTGATGATACACAGCACATCTCCAGTCTCTCAGGTACGGATGGATATATATATATGTATGTAACTATATATATATATATATATATATATGATTTTTATTTCTTAGTGGAATGCCCCAGTAATATTGTTAGTCAGATGACGGCAGCTGCATACACACACCTCTGAGCATGCACCATGCGTGCTGCAGTAGGCTGACATTGGTTATGGTGACACAGCACCCATACAGTATACAGCAGTGGAGAGAATGCACATGTGCATAAGACTTTCCAAAAGAAAACCAAAAGCACTAAATGAATACAAAACAAGAGCGGACCAATGATGACATCAAAAAGGTTGCTGTAGAAATATGGGCTTGAGGGGGAGGGGCAGAGGGGTGTGTGTGTGTGGGGGGGGGGCGGGGAGAGGGGTGTGGCATCTCAGCAAGGGACCTGGAAGCTAGTTTGATTTAGCTCTCCACCAAGGACCAGCTGTTTGCTTGTTTTGTGTGTGTGTTTTTTACAATGTTTTTCATTTGTTTGTTTGTTTGTTTGTTGGGGTAATGTCTCTCTGTCTTTCTCGTGTTTCTTTCTTTTAGTAGGGAGTGAAGCGACTGTACCCTCCTCTGTATAGGCTAGCCTGCAACATCAAAGATGAAAAGGTACCAATCAGTATTAAGGTGACAGCTTATTAGTTGGTTTCTTTTTCTCCGCAAATTTCCTTCCTTTTTCTTCCATAATGGTCATTTAATAAGGTTACTCACGAGGGGAATGATAGTGAAAATGATAATTAGGTACGGATATCTTTTACCGTAAGCCGATGAGTTTGTTTTAAGCCGATAACTTGTTTTGTTTTGTTCAATGGATCTGCTACTTGCGTACACTGTGAGTGTGTGTTAGGAGCAGGGTCAGCCACAGAGCTGTGGAGGGACTGCTGGATTTGGAGCTTGGTAGTGAAAGCAGGAATCAGTGAAGCGGATGGAAAGTAAATTGAGCATTTTTTGTTTCTTTTAGCCATAGCAGCAACAAAAAAGTTGTTTCCAACTGATCAGTATTCTCGCTTTGCCTTGACAAAAGCACAGCAACGTGGGGCCCACCCTCTTATGCATTTTCTCAAATTAATTACATTAAGCAATGAATTGGAGAATATTACGCTGGGTTCATGCTTTTCACTATGGGAAAGCAAGTCCTCGAGGAAAAGGCTTTTCAGGCTGCAACAATGGCCGAGATTCAACCACAGCCCAAATAAGTTCAAAGGGTTTTTAATCGTGATTTCTATTTCAAGTCCACCGGAGGTGCCGCACCTTTGTGGAGGGGGCGAGCCACCACGGGATATTAGTCCCTCGATTCAGTACCATGCTCAGGATATCTGGGGCAAACACACACATAAAGCATGCATGTAGGCCTACGCATGCACACCTGCACATGCACACGCACACACAGACACACACACACACACACACACACACACGCACACACACACACACACACACACACACACTGCACACACACACACATGCACGCACGCACACACACACACACACATATAAACTCCCTCTGATGTTCCAGTGGCTCTGTTGCTATTAGCGATTCACAGTGTTGGGCAAACCAAACTACTAGCTACATCACAATGAAAAGTAGGTAAACTACATCTTAACTACTCAAAACTAATACACTAAAATGTTGCTTGTCGAACTAAAACTACTTTCAAAAAGTAGTTCAGCTACATCCAAACTACGTCAGGAGAACTCATCACAATCTGAGTCTCGAAACTCCTATTGTTACACAGACTGGAGGCAGAGCTGAACTGACAGTGAACTGAGTAAAGTGTAGGTGTGTTTGATTTGGGGACTTGGGCAGCCTGAGGATGTATTCTAAGGAGAGGATAGGGAGAAATTGTTGATGTGGAATCAGGAAAAATTTCTAAATTTGCTAAATTTCTAGGGAAGTGCACAGTATTTGATCGCAGACATCTTGGTCGCCACCTACAGGTGATTTTAATCAAATAGCAACCATGGGCAATGAGCTCTGGCATTCTGCCATAATAATAATAATACAATAATAATACTATAATAATATAATATAATTATATAATAATAATAATATTATTGTATGGCCAAAAAAAAACGTCATGAGAATATTATGAATACAATATGTAGTTTGTAATTAACTATCTAAACTACATGAGCTAAAGTAGTTCACTACTGAAAAAGCTACTGAGATTTGGATATAGTACTACCACTCATCTACTGTAAATTACTGTTAAACTAGTAATTGAACTAGTGAACATGGAGTGAACTCCTCCCCAACACTGACGACTGATTCAGACAAACTCACGCTGTGTGTCTTCAAAGGCTAATCCATCCTAATTTCAGGCAACTCTCTTGCTTGAACCAAAACTTTAATCCATTTGAATCACATTATCTGAATGCTGGAAGTCAGCAAAGAGAATTTCATACAACCTCAGAGGAAATAGGCTAATTATTGTCTGGCTTTTAAATGTAATAATGTCTCTTCTCTGCTGTGGAACTGTTGATCAAATATGATTAAAGAATTAGAAACCAAACTAGTCTTTCTCCTTAGCTCATCGCGTCTATTTGATGTGGGCACAGCAGATGTACACACAGTTTGCTCACCACCACTCACACACGCACACACACGTGCGCACGCACACACACACACACACACACACACACACACACACACACACACACACACACACACACACACACACACACACACACACACACACACACACACACACACACACACACAGGAGTCTCCTTCAGCGCCCCCCTCAGCTCCCAACACACACTGCACATTAGCCCTGACAATTTTAGGGGCCGGATCCTGTCCTATGTTGATAAAGGGTGACGGTTACAGCGTCAGAGAAATGGAAGGAAATTCGGAGGAAAAAGAAGAAAAAATCAAAATAAAACGTTCAAGCACATTTTTGTTTTAATTAAGTAAATGAAGAGGAGAAAAAAAGAACGGTCTTAATTAATGAAAGCTTTTAGCTAGCAGCTGCACCGGGGGAACTGTACGCTTTTCTTTATGCTGTTGGAAAATCGCATGCATGCCGGAATGGTAAATTTGAGTGATTTGTCAGTGCAGAGAGCACTCCACCGATCAACCTTGTGGGCAGGAAGGGAGGCTGAGACAACTTCCTCCCTCTTGTCTCGCTCTCATTGATGTCCCACGGCACACTGCTGCATGCGTTGAGATGGTCCTTAATCTTTAGATTAAGTCTGTAACATAAACATAAAACAAACCAAAGAGAAACTCTCTCTCTGTTTGAAAAAGATATGCTCTTTTACTTCTTATCATTTTTTTTTTTCATCTTTGATGTTACAGTAGCTGCAAAAGCTAGCTAAAAACAGACATTAACGATTTCAACTTCATCCCTTCGAGTTTGGTTTGGCTGAATGGAAGAAAAAAAAAAAAGTATGCAGAATGAACAGAAAGCTGGGAAATGTAGTCGTTGCGTAAGATGCAAAAAGATTGCGTATTAACACGGAGCGATCACTCCTGCGTCCAATCAATATGGCATGAGGTGAGAGCTCGCATGGCAAAAAAACACATACATAGGGGGTTTGTTGCACTGAATGTCTGAGCCAATCTCCACATGCCGGGGGGGGTAAACAGTACTGCTCAGCTCCACTAGGTTGTGCCAGATAGCATGACAAAGATCAAATAAAAACCAGTGACCACCGCAGGAATCTCTGGTCTTTATTTTTGGAGTGCGAGTCTTGTGTCTGCCGGCCTCGTGTCTTTTAGTGTTGCAGACGGGGGGGAGGGAGGGGGGGTGCAGGAGGTACAACAGGTGACAGCCATCAGGGACTTACCATGGTACCCACACTGTACGTGGCGGCGGGGCCAAGTGTGTGGTGGTAGGGGTCTGCTGTTGCATAGACTCTGCCATAGCTGCAACGAGAGGAGGGGGAGGGCGGCACACAGAGGGAGAGAGAACACACAGTCATTGATCTCTCATTGACGGGGGGAGAAGGAGAACATTTATGCACGCTTGTTTAATGCTCAACCCCTGAAGTCAACTCTTTCAAGTCTCTGACACAATCGATTAGTTCCCCGCTCGGCCTCCGGGGGGCTTTCTACATTATACAAGGTGGTTCAAAAAAGGGGAGTTCAAAGGTTGCTGAATTATACTTGTCTTTTCATTGTCATCTTGATTAGGTGGAAGGAATAGGTAATGAGTGCGGAGAGAGAGAGAGAGAGAGAGAGAGTGAGGGAGACAGAGACGGAGGGGAAGAAAGACAGAGAGAGAGAGAGGGAGGGAGACACAGAGAGACACAGAGAGAGAGAGAGAGAGAGAGAGAGAGAGAGAGAGAGAGAGAGAGAGAGAGAGAGAGAGAGAGCTGGAGGGCTCTCGGTCTTGGTCTCTCACCCTGTTCTTGTTTACCCGAGCTGCACAGTGGGCTCACGCCCCTGTCTTTTCATTGTTGCTGGTTTGGAACTAATCCTTCCAATTTCCTTCAGGACATTGACAGGACAGGACAAGATGTGTCTGCTTTATTTATTTATTTATTCCACTTCACATATTCCTCTATTTACTTTCTTCTCCTTTTTTCCCCAATGCTCGCTTGCAAATGAGGGTCTGCGCCGAGCAGATAAGGCACACCCAGCCAAGGACTGAGGGCACCAAATCAACCAGGAATAAAAAGACCAAGTGGAGAGAGAGAGAGAGAGAGAGAGAGAGAGAGAGAGAGAGAGAGAGGGAGGGAGACATTTTCCTAAAGGAGACAACAAGATGTACAGCGCACGCATGCCTTTCGCATGAGCTCCATTGAGTTATATAAGATCTAAATATGGCTCGTCCCATTTCAGTCCGGCAGCACCCAAGGTCAGTGCGTAGGACGTGAAATGGGAAAGGCTGTGCTGGGGCTCCTTGGGGAGGAGGCCAGAGCCACGAGATGGTCAGGGGGGAACTCTCCGTGGTCCTCTTATCTTCAGCGAGCACCAAACCCCACAGGCCCTCTAAGGCTAATATATCTACAAAATGGCTCTCACCAGAGTGGCACGGCTGACAAGCGCCGGGTCAAACCACCCCCGTGCAATGTCACAGCGTCTCCGCACAGCCGATTGGAAGCTGGCAGGGGCCGCGGCGATGTGACTGGCTGGTCACAGGATCAATCAGACTGTGCTGGTGTGAAGCGTGCGATGTGACTGGCTGGTCACAGGATCAATCAGACTGTGCTGGTGTGAAGCGTGCGATGTGACTGGCTGGTCACAGGATCAATCAGACTGTGCTGGTTTGAAGCGTGCGATGTGACTGGCTGGTCACAGGATCAATCAGACTGTGCTGGTATGAAGCGTGCGATGTGACTGGCTGGTCACAGGATCAATCAGACTGTGCTGGTTTGAAGCGTGCGATGTGACTGGCTGGTCACAGGATCAATCAGACTGTGCTGGTGTGAAGCGTGCGATGTGACTGGCTGGTCACAGGATCAATCAGACTGTGCTGGTTTGAAGCGTGCGATGTGACTGGCTGGTCACAGGATCAATCAGACTGTGCTGGTTTGAAGCGTGCGATGTGACTGGCTGGTCACAGGATCAATCATAACAAATGTTTATGTACTGTATAATATTGAAGTGTGCCTTTATTACTTTCAAACTAGTAATAATGTATCTCAATTCTGAAGTGTGCCGTTATTACTAATCTCAAACTAGTAATGATGTTGTAATTATCCACTACTGTCTGATGTGAACCAAAGTGCCCTTCTGGGACATGTATTAAACTGATTGATTGATTGATTGATTGATTGATTGATTGATTGATTGATTGATTGATTGTGTTGGTTTGAAGCGTGCGATGTGACTGGCTGGTCACAGGATCAATCACACTGTGCTGGTTTGAAGCGTGCGATGTGACTGGCTGGTCACAGGATAAATCAGACTGTGCTGGTATGAAGCGTGCGATGTGACTGGCTGGTCACAGGATAAATCAGACTGTGCTGGTATGAAGCGTGCGATGTGACTGGCTGGTCACAGGATAAATCAGACTGTGCTGGTATGAAGCGTGCGATGTGACTGGCTGGTCACAGGATCAATCAGACTGTGCTGGTATGAAGCGTGCGATGTGATTGGTCACAGGATCAATCAGACTGTGCTGGTATGAAGCGTGCGATGTGATTGGTCACAGGATCAATCAGACTGTGCTGGTATGAAGTGTGCGATGTGATTGGTCACAGGATGAATCCGACTGTGCTGGTATGAAATGTGCGATGCGTATGGCTAACTCGCAGGCTTTGTGATGCAGGCCAGTGAGCGCAGTGGGGGCTTTTCCCCTAATGAATGTTTCATATTTGACGGGGGTTTCGCCAGCCTTCACGGAACCCGCTGACCTCTTTTTCATGATTGGCTGATTGCTGGCCGTTAAGTCTGGATAAGGTATTGCTGAGACAATACCAACAAACCCCCTATTGATCCGACGGGCATGACCGCTTATTCAAAAGGGAAACAAACAGGCGAGGGAGGCAAAAAACAAACGCACAACAAACAACTCGGGGAGCGAATTACATTAAATCTGGGGGGGAAAAAATATAGGCAAGAGACACAGGAATTAAATCACTCCCAGAGGAAAAAGCTGCTGTCCAATTTCTGCTCCCGCCGAGCACGGCTGCTCATAATTCGAGCGGCGGCCGGGCCTGATAAATCTTACATTATCGATATGATCTCGCGGCTCTCGGGCAGCGTGTACGTTATCACAAGTGACACGCTCAATCCTTCCCAGATTACATTCCCAAACCGGCCCACGTCCCCCCCCCCCCCCCCCCCCCCCCCCCCCCCCCCCCCCGCCTTTCAGGGGCCGAATGAATCAGCCCGGCCTCCTGAAACGGAGCACACCTGAACCGGAATGGCATCACTCAGACGTGATAGAGTCCCTGCCTGTCCGTCTCTCTCTCTCTCTCTCTCTCTCTCTCTCTCTCTCTCTCTCTCTCTCCCTCTCCCTCTCTCGCTCGCTCTCTCTCTCTCTCCCTCTCTCTCTCTCTCTCTCTCTCTCTCTCCCTCTCTCTCCCTCCCTCTCTCTCTCTCTCTCTCCCTCTCCCTCTCTCTCTCTCTCTCTCTCTCTCTCTCTCCCTCCCTCTCATTCTGCCTGACTCCCATCCACAGACCCGGGGCCATTCATAAATACCACTGATAGACCCACTCTCCCATCACAGGCACAGAGTGATGGGATATATCGCATCTTCTTTTTTCATCTTGTCCAACAAGGTTAGTTTTTTTGTGTTCTTTAGCTCAGAGCCAGACGGCGTCCCTATTGGATGAGATAATTGGAGAGGGGGGTGGGGTAG
>NC_139644.1:10341798-10354298 GCF_964638095.1 Poromitra crassiceps
GTTCTAGAGCAGAACACAAGACGTCTGCTCAGATGTGCGTTTACTGCGGTGGTTAAATCCCCGATCGTGTCTGCCTGGGCTGGGCTATCAGCTAAATTCTAACTTTGCTGAATGGATAGAACGGGGGAATTTACCCCACCCTGACCCCGCCCCCAGCCAGGCTGAGCCAGCTAAACCAGCGTCTATGACGAGACGTGGCCTCAACCTATGACACTAGGTGCAGGGGTGGAGAACAGGAAGCAACTAATAAGCGGTTAAAACAACATCTACAGACAAAGTGAAACAGTTGAATTGTTTAATGTGAACTAATACGCTCTTGAAATGTTACACATCCTCCATAGATCAGGGGTGGGCAACTATTTTTCATGGGGGGCCACATGAGAAACCCAGATTGTTGCCGGGGGCCGAACAAATATTGTCATGCCGTAACCCATGGATGGGTAACTTTAATGATAGAGAGAGCCACAAAAAATGTCCTCGCTACCAGGTTTTGCTGAGGGCCGAACGGCGCCAGCGCGAAAATTTGGGGCATTTGAAGCCAGGTTTAGAGGAATAACTCATTTTAAATTAACAATTGTGATGTCATTATTCAGTCTTAACCACCAATATTTGATCCTTTTTTCACTCCTATGTCACCACCTGCTCTCCCTGCAGGGCTTGAAATTAACTTTTTTCACCACCTGCCAATATGGCTGCTAGATTTCCCAGTTCCCAGTTCTTGAAATAAACCAGAATATGAGTGGGTTAATTTAAGCATAAGTATCAGTAAGTGGCCCGGCATTCTCAAAGCCTGTGTTGAGGGTCACACAAGAACAAAAATGCACTCTTGAAGCTAAATAAATCCAAAACCAACAAGTTAATTATTTAAATTTCTACTTCAATGTAGAACAGTAATTTCTTACACATGAGATTACTTTTAGCCTTTTAGTCATAAATATTATAAGATATTCCATATTCCAGACTGAAATGCTATAACAGAAGAGTATTGGCCAGAATGACATGAACATTTGGACACTTATTCAGCGGGTATCTTGCATGTTGCGTTCAGGTGCACTGTAATTTTTTTTTTTTTTTTTGCAATTCCATCGCGGGCCACACAGGTGGCACCCGCGGGACGTATGTTGCCCATGTGTGCCATAGACTCTCTGTAGGTGGACTATCCAAATAAATAAAGGGTTCTCTACAGAATATAAAAGACTATATATTTTGAAAATGTTCATGAGGGGATCATAATTGATCAAATCCAGACCCTATCGAAGTTTGGACCATTGATCTGTAGCTTTTTTTTTTAAAGGAATACACTGATTATTTAAATGAAAACACCCTCTGATTCTCTGTCACTTTTCTATATCATCAATCTGATATTTCAATGCAATCGAGCAGTTGTGTTGTAATTTACATTTTTTGGTGTCAACACTTTCCCTCAACCTGTCTCGCCTGCTTCTACTGCAGTTAGTTGGATCTCCTACATTTCCCAGAATGCCTTTCATCAACCCTTGGAGAAGGGCGTCGAATTGTTGCTGTCAATTAAAGGTGGAGGTATGGGGGTATTAGTTGTATTGTGGCTGCATTGCATTCTGGTATATTGAGGCTACTGTCAGTGGAGAAACTAGTTGCGCTGCCTCTTCAACATTGGATTTCTGTTGAACATTGGTGCAAAATGACGGCTCTAGCAAGACGCCGAACGCGCTCTGATTCTGAGGACCTGACTCCACACAAGCTGACGTTTACTGTTGATGTTTTACATCGCTGAACTCTTTCTATCATCAAACACCATTGAAGTTAGTGTCAATATTTCAACATGACATCACAGTGTTGAGATGTGGCCATTTTTCCATGGGAAAAATACAAGGGACCCAGAAATGCAAGAGATACATGATCAACAGCTGTTCATTTGAACAGTGTCTAAGTGTTTTAGGATTAAAAAAAAAATCTTGAATACCACTGAGTTTAGATGTGTTACATAATTATTCCAATATTGATTTATGATACTTATTTGTAATTAATGACCTTTAAGATGAGCTATTATTGAGCTATGCTACACTATATCCATCCCTTGGCCTTGTAAAGCGTTACAACCAGATTAATTTGTCTCTGTCTTATGAAAGTGATTGTGGTTCTCACCTGTCACTGTAGGCAGCAGTGGTGGTGGGCTGGGCATATCTGTATGCTGCATAGCCACCCTGTGGAAATATCACAGTGTTAATCAATGATCAAGCACACAACTTGCCCCCGCGCTTCATTGAGAAAGGTTAGGTATTAGAGAAACAAGAAAACAACAATACAGACTATTTGCCTTACTACTTAAATGTCAGCGCACAATATTGTGACCATCCCCTCTACTACAGATTCCCCCCAGCTGCAGGATGCCTCGCAGACAGCCAGAGGGCGCTGTTTGATATATGGCGTATTGGAAGGCCAGTAGGATGAATGATGTGCTGAGAGACTGGGGTACTGGGGGGAGCTGGTCAGTGTCAAGCCAGCAGCAGCGGCACCGGCACCGGCACCACACGGGCCTGTGCGACGCCAACAGCCCATTTTCAGGTGGAGAAACGCTCTCCTGCTCTGCTGCTGCATTATTGAGGAGACGTTCTCTTCCTTTACACCAACCCCCCGGCTCGCAAATAAAGTAAGAAGGCAGAAGACGGTTGGAGCGTTGGGGAGTCAGGAGCGTTGGGGAGTCAGGAGCGTTGTGGAGTCAGGAGCGTTGGGGAGTCAGGAGCGTTGTGGAGTCAGGAGCGTTGTGGAGTCAGGAGCGTTGGAGAGTCAGGAGCGTTGTGGAGTCAGGAGCGTTGTGGAGTCAGGAGCGTTGTGGAGTCAGGAGCGTTGTGGAGTCAGGAGCGTTGTGGAGTCAGGAGCGTTGGAGCGTTGTGGAGTCAGGAGCGTTGGGGAGTCAGGAGCGTTGGAGCATTGTGGAGTCAGGAACGTTGGGGAGTCAGGAGCGTTGTGGAGTCAGGAGCGTTGTGGAGTCAGGAGCGTTGGAGCGTTGTGGAGTCAGGAACGTTGGGGAGTCAGGAGCGTTGTGGAGTCAGGAGCGTTGGAGCGTTGTGGAGTCAGGAGCGTTGGAGCGTTGTGGAGTCAGGAGCGTTGTGGAGTCAGGAACGTTGGGGAGTCAGGAGCGTTGTGGAGTCAGGAGCGTTGTGGAGTCAGGAGCGTTGTATTCATTTGCCAGAATGGGAAAGGAATTAAAGAGCTCATTGTGGAGTGCTGCTATTACTCTCTTTGAAAAATGAAGCTGTTCTCCTACTGTTTTTCTATTAGTGCCAGTAGAGAGGGTGCCCATCTGCGTCCACACGCTGGATAGGTGGCTTTTAATAATGCATGTTTTCATTTATTTTTAAACTCGAGGGGGGGAAGATGTCCGACGGAGAACGGGTGCGCAGAAGCGACGTTGACGTCCGCCGCCGCGGCTGCACGTAAATCGGGTCAGGGGGGCCGCAGCGTTTGAACCCCCCCCCCCCCCTCCTTCGTTCCCCTCTGCGTTTTCCATGGGGACAGGAAGTCACGGCGCATGAGGCAGATGACTTCCTGCGGGACGGCCATGCCTTGGGACTGTGCTGATTACAGCAACAGCCTGAACAAACATGGGCCAATAAATCACTCTCCCACATTGTCAAATCCTGCACACAACAGTACAGCACATTTGTTATTTTGTCGTGCCGAGTGTGTGTGTGTGTGTGTGTGTGCGCGTTTGTGCACGCGTGTGCACTTGTGCGCGGGCGCTCGCTCGCGTGTGCTTCTACATGTATGTGCATGCATGCATATGCATCAGCGCATGCAATGTATGCAGTGTACATCTGGGTGGACGCCTTCCTCCTTCTCTGATCATGTGTTCGCACTGTGGTTCTCCAAAACGTTTTCCACATCAAGGGAACTGACACAAATTAGACCATGTCCCCCATCTGATCAGATTTTGTCCCATGTCCCCCATCTGATCAGATTTTGTCCCATGTCCCGCATCTGATCAGATTTTTGCTTTTCTTGTTGCACTGTTCTGTTTTATTATAGAACGTATATGAAACCCATGACCAAAATAGTCACATATCCTGTCATTTTGTTACTTAATGTATGGATGGAATTATAGTGAAAATAAATGATTCCCCTTTTTTGCCCCACGTTGAGAACCCCTGTGTTAGCATGTGGTCCTGTGTTAGCATGTGGTCCTGTGTTAGCATGTGGTCCTGTGTTAGCATGTGGTCCTGTGTTAGCATGTGGTCCTGTGTTAGCATGTGGTCCTGTGTTAGCATGTGGTCCTGTGTTAGCATGTGGTCCGCTCTTCCAAACAGACGCTCTCAGCAGAAGTGCGCGGGACACGGGCGGCGGCTCTTTGACAGCGTGGCAGTGTTGCACTGAATGATTGCGGGGGACAGAGAGGGCTGAGGGACTGCTTCCTCCCGGTCAGCGGGGACCTTGGAGGGGGCGCACTCATCCAGGCTGAAGCAGTGCAGTGACCGCTGCCAAAACTAATGGCAGTAAAGCACCGCGGGACGGCCTGACGGGTTGAGCGATGGCGGCGACCTGGCCGAGCCTCGGTCAAGGGAGGCGAGGGGGGCAGTGAGCGCGGGGCGGGGCTGGAGGTGGGGGGGCGCGCGGGGCGAGGCTGGAGGTGGGGGGGCGCGCAGGGCGAGGCTGGAGGTGGGGGGGGGGGGGGGGCGCAGGGCGAGGCTGGAGGTGGGGGGGGCACGCGGGGCGAGGCTGGAGGTGGGGGGCGCGGGCACGCGGGCGAGGCTGGAGGTGGGGGGGGGCACGCGGGGCGAGGCTGGAGGTGGGGGGGGGGGGGGGCACGCGGGGCGAGGCTGGAGGTGGGGGGCAGCGAGCGTGGGAGACAAACAATATCACTTACTGCCCGGCCCGCCATCTCCTCTGTGGCGGTGGGTGTCGCTAAGTAAAAAGCCGGTGAAATACAGTCCTATCATGCAGGCCGGTGTATCAGTCATATATAGAGAGAGGCAAAGTGACCGCCTACTTCCTGCTTCAGCACTGTACCAGAGATTTTCATCCGCCATTTATTTTCCCATAGACATTTTTCGTAAAATGCTTATAAAATGGTTTTACTTCGTCGAACCAAACGGTTCAGCCAATGCTATAATCGGGAGAGACCATAGAACATTTCACTCGGACCAAAACTTAAAAAAACAACACAGAAAAAATATTTTCTTTAAATCCGAGATTTTTTAAGTTTTTGGTCCGAGTGAAACGTTCTATGGTCTCTCCCGTTTCTAAATATATCTGAACCGTTTGGTTTGACGAAGTAAAACTATTTTTATACGCATTTTTACGAAATATCCATGGGAAAATAAATGGCGGATGAAAATCTCTGGTACAGTGCTGAAGCAGGAAGTAGGCGGCGGTCACTTTGCCTCTCTCTATATATCATGCAGGCCGGTGTATCAGTCATATATCAGCAGGGTTCAGCAGTTTGCGTGTGTTTGTATGCAGACGGGGTGAAAGTGAGAGGCTCTCTGCCCACACTGTCATCTGGCTCTCTCAGCAGACACAAAACACACAGCACATTCAAAAGGGACAAATTACAGCCCCTCCCCTGACGTTTGGACTGATGTCAAAGTGGGGCAGCGTGGTAATTCCAGCATTATCTCCACAGCGGCCATGCTTTTCTCTGTCAAGGGCAGCGCGCAGCGAGGGCCGGGGCCCCTGATGTGACCCTGTCTCTGCATGGACAGCTCCAGAGGGACCCGGCTAATCCCCTTATCTGCAGCCCGCGCCTCTTATCTGCTGCACCAAGAACCCGCCCCACTCAAGGCCCCGCACACGCCCCCCGGAGGCCAGGCAGGGCTATCCCAGCCAAACCCCTTTGAGCACACACACACACACACACACACACACACACACACACACACACACTCTCTCTCTCTCTCTCTCTCTCTCACACACACACACACACACACACACAGGGGGTAACGAGAGGGGAGGGGCCGTGTGAGATGAGCCACCTCAAAAAACCCAGACACATTTGAAAGGAGGAGGCGACCTGACTTGACACGGGACACTGAGCCGGGGTCTGCCTCACTGCCAAAGTCTGAGATCATAGCGAGGGAGAGGGAGGAAGGGAGAGGAGGGAGAGAGAGAAAGAGAGAGGGGGAGAGAGAGAGAGAGTGGGGAGAGAGAGAGAGGGGGGAGAAAGAGAGGGGAGAAAGCAAGAGAGAGAGAGAGAGAGAGGGGAGAAAGAGAGAGAGAGAGAGAGAGAGGGGAGAAAGAGGGAGAGAGAGAGAGAGGGGCGAGAGAGAGAGAGGGGAGAAAGAGAGAGAGAAGGGAGAGAGACAGAGGGAGGAGAGAGAGAGGGGAGAAAGAGAGAGAGAGAGCAGGGAGAGAGAGAGGAGAGAGAGAGAAGGGAGAGAGAAAGGGGAGAAAGAGAGAGAAAGAGAGGGGGAGAGAGAGGGATGAGGGAGGAGCTGAGGGGGTTTTAAATGTTATTGTGGGGTTTCTTGGCACAGCAGACAGAGGGCCTAATCGACGCGGGCTTGGCAGCGCGGCTGGGAGAGCGTTGGGTTCTGCAGAGATCACGTTCTCGTCTCCAGGGCCGCCCTTTTGTCTGCTTTACTTGTGTTTCAGCTAAGCAGGCGAGGAGCAGAGCCAACTGTACTCACATAGATCTCTGCACCATAGAGCTAACTGTACTCACATAGATCTCTGCACCATAGAGCCAACTGTACTCACATAGATCTCTGCACCATAGAGCCAACTGTACTCACATAGACCTCTGCACCATAGAGCCAACTGTACTCACATAGACCTCTGCACCATAGAGCCAACTGTACTCACATAGATCTCTGCACCATAGAGCTAACTGTACTCACATAGATCTCTGCACCATAGAGCTAACTGTACTCACATAGATCTCTGCACCATAGAGCCAACTGTACTCACATAGATCTCTGCACCATAGAGCCAACTGTACTCACATAGATCTCTGCACCATAGAGCCAACTGTACTCACATAGATCTCTGCACCATAGAGCCAACTGTACTCACATAGATCTCTGTACCATAGAGCTAACTGTACTTACATAGATCTCTGCACCATAGAGCCAACTGTACTCACATAGATCTCTGCACCATAGAGCCAACTGTACTCACATAGATCTCTGCACCATAGAGCCAACTGTACTTACATAGATCTCTGCACCATAGAGCCAACTGTACTCACATAGATCTCTGCACCATAGAGCCAACTGTACCCACATAGATCTCTGCACCATAGAGCTAACTGTACTTACATAGATCTCTGCACCATAGAAGCCATCTTGGTACACCACCCTGCAGAACGAGAGGGACAAACAGGGGAGAAAAGTGTTAGCTGATTTGCCTATACTGAATTGACTCTCAGCCCCTGACATTTTGGACATGTCCCCCCTGTGAGTGACTCTCAGCCGCCTGACATTTTGGACATGTCCCCCCTGTGAGTGACTCTCAGCCCCTGACATTTTGGACATGTCCCCCCTGTGAGTGACTCTCAGCCGCCTGACGTTTTGGACATGTCCCCCCTGTTATTGACTCTCAGCCCCTGACATTTTGGACATGTCCCCCCTGTGAGTGACTCTCAGCCGCCTGACGTTTTGGACATGTCCCCCCTGTGAGTGACTCTCAGCCCCTGACATTTTGGACATGTCCCCCCTGTGAGTGACTCTCAGCCGCCTGACGTTTTGGACATGTCCCCCCTGTTATTGACTCTCAGCCCCTGACATTTTGGACATGTCCCCCCTGTGAGTGACTCTCAGCCGCCTGACGTTTTGGACATGTCCCCCCTGTGAGTGACTCTCAGCCGCCTGACGTTTTGGACATGTCCCCCCCCCTGTTATTGACTCTCAGCCGCCTAACGTTTTGGACATGCCCCCCCTGTTATTGACTCTCAGCCGCCTGACATTTTGGACATGTCCCCCCTGTTATTGACTCTCAGCCGCCTGAAGTTTTGGACATGTCCCCCCCTGTGATTGACTCTCAGCCGCCTGACGTTTTGGACATGTCCCCCCCCTGTTATTGACTCTCAGCCGCCTAACGTTTTGGACATGCCCCCCCTGTTATTGACTCTCAGCCGCCTGACATTTTGGACATGTCCCCCCTGTTATTGACTCTCAGCCGCCTGAAGTTTTGGACATGTCCCCCCCCCTGTTATTGACTCTCAGCCGCCTGACGTTTTGGACATGTCCTCCCCTGTTATTGACTCTCAGCCGCCTGACGTTTTGGACATGTCCCCCCCTGTTATTGACTCTCAGCCACCTGACGTTTTGGACATGTCCCCCCCTGTTATTGACTCTCAGCCGCCTGACGTCTTGGACATGTCCCCCCCCTGTTATTGACTCTCAGCCGCCTGACGTTTTGGACATGTCCCCCCCCTGTTATTGACTCTCAGCCGCCTGACGTTTTGGACATGTCCCCCCTGTTATTGACTCTCAGCCGCCTGACGTTTTGGACATGTCCCCCCCTGTTATTGACTCTCAGCCGCCTGACGTTTTGGACATGTTCCCCCCCTGTTATTGACTCTCAGCCGCCTGACGTTTTGGACATGTCCCCCCTGTTATTGACTCTCAGCCGCCTGACGTTTTGGACATGTCCCCCCCTGTTATTGACTCTCAGCCGCCTGACGTTTTGGACATGTTCCCCCCCTGTTATTGACTCTCAGCCGCCTGACGTTTTGGACATGTCCCCCCTGTTATTGACTCTCAGCCGCCTGACGTTTTGGACATGTCCCCCCTGTTACTGACTCTCAGCCGCCTGACGTTTTGGACATGTCCCCCCTGTTATTGACTCTCAGCCCCTGACGTTTTGGACATGTCCCCCCTGTTACTGACTCTCAGCCCCTGACGTTTTGGACATGTCCCCCCTGTTACTGACTCTCAGCCCCTGACGTTTTGGACATGTCCCCCCTGTTATTGACTCTCAGCCCCTGACGTTTTGGACATGTCCCCCCTGTTACTGACTCTCAGCCGCCTGACGTTTTGGACATGTCCCCCCCTGTTACTGACTCTCAGCCGCCTGACATTTTGGACATGTCCCCCCCTGTTACTGACTCTCAGCCGCCTGACGTTTTGGACATGTCCCCCCCTATTATTGACTCTCAGCCGCCTGACGTTTTGGACATGTCCCCCCCTATTATTGACTCTCAGCCGCCTGACGTTTTGGACATGTCCCCCCTGTTATTGACTCTCAGCCGCCTGACGTTTTGGACATGTCCCCCCCTGTTATTGACTCTCAGCCGCCTGACGTTTTGGACATGTCCCCCCCTGTTATTGACTCTCAGCCGCCTGACGTTTTGGACATGTCCCCCCTGTTATTGACTCTCAGCCGCCTGACGTTTTGGACATGTCCACCCCTGTTATTGACTCTCAGCCGCCTGATGTTTTGGACATGTCCTCCCCTGTTATTGACTCTCAGCCGCCTGACGTTTTGGACATGTCCCCCCCTGTTACTGACTCTCAGCCGCCTGACATTTTGGACATGTCCCCCCCTGTTACTGACTCTCAGCCGCCTGACGTTTTGGACATGTCCCCCCCTATTATTGACTCTCAGCCGCCTGACGTTTTGGACATGTCCCCCCCTATTATTGACTCTCAGCCGCCTGACGTTTTGGACATGTCCCCCCTGATATTGACTCTCAGCCGCCTGACGTTTTGGACATGTCCCCCCCTGTTATTGACTCTCAGCCGCCTGACGTTTTGGACATGTCCCCCCCTGTTATTGACTCTCAGCCGCCTGACGTTTTGGACATGTCCCCCCTGTTATTGACTCTCAGCCGCCTGACGTTTTGGACATGTCCACCCCTGTTATTGACTCTCAGCCGCCTGATGTTTTGGACATGTCCTCCCCTGTTATTGACTCTCAGCCGCCTGATGTTTTGGACATGTCCCCCCCTGTTATTGACTCTCAGCCGCCTGACGTTTTGGACATGTCCCCCCTGTTATTGACTCTCAGCCGCCTGATGTTTTGGACATGTCCCCCCTGTTATTGACTCTCAGCCGCCTGACGTTTTGGACATGTCCCCCCTGTTATTGACTCTCAGCCGCCTGACGCTTTGGACATGTCCCCCCTGTGTTTCAGCCACAGAACCAAGTCAAGCGGATATTTGCATGGTGGAAAGGAGGAGTGATGGAGGCGGGACCGGGGTGAGTCTACGGGGTCAGCTCGTAGCGGCTTCAGCGCGCCACAAATAATGAATGACATATTAAGGGGGAAAAGCGCAACCATTTCACAATCCCCGTCCAATTTTCTGCTCTGGTAAAATTGTTTGTCTTTCCAGGCGCTGCAGTACTTGTCAGGAGGGACGCTGCTGCTGCTGGTGGTGGAGGTGGTGGTGTAAGAGGGGGGGGAGGACAAAGGCAGGCAGCGAAGGAGCTCCGTCACGTGACGCCCCTATATAAATCAAGCAGCTGCCATCAGTAGCAAAGGGCCCCAGAGTGGGAGGGAGGGGGGGGGAGGGAGGGGAGGGAGGGAGGAGAAGGGGACGCGGGATCTCCAGGTCCCAGCATTCAGCAGCAGAGTCGACTCTCTCCCTCTGCAGTCAGACGGATCCTGATCTAATCACAGATAGACAGCTATACCTCGGCCCCTGGCCTGCCTCAAGTCAGACCTTCTCCCACGGCCACACAGCCCCACTGCTGATAAGAGACGAGTGCGAGACAGGGCTGCACAAAGCCAGGAGATCAGCACAGGCCCTGCTGGTCACAGTCCAGTGAGATCTGCCCAGTAATACGCTATCTCGCCTCCTCGCTAGCTTCTCCCTGTGGCTTTGTTAGGTGCGCCTTTGTCAACAGCACAACGCAACAAATGTAAGGAGAGGCAGACACAGTTTAGGCACACGCACACAAGATGGAGACACAAATACAAATATGTGTGCACAAACTCCTAGCGTGCACGCCCACACGTGCACGGCACGCCCAACACGTGCACGTGTGCCCACACGTGCACACACAGAAGCACACACTCACAGATACATAAACGCAGAACTCGAAAAACGTCTGAGTTGAGTTTGCTCAGTTGTTAGCGTCTCTTCAGAACAGAGATTGGGGACTGGGGATACTCACGCTCCGTAAGCCGGGATGGGTGGCGGTGGGGGTGCCGTGCGGAACGTGTTGTACACAGCCCGCCCCCGGCCTCGCAAGTGGGCGCCCCTATAGGCCACCGTAGCCCCTGTGGCAGGGTAGGGAAACCCTGTTACTGTGGAGGAGGGAAACACACACAGGAGAGAGAGAGAGAGAGAGAGAAAGAAAATGACTTTCAGAGAACATCCTCGACTTGGCATTGCTTACCTTATGACAGAATGCATTAGAGAGAGACGTGTGGCACTGCTTTCCCTATGACAGAATGCATTATGGGGAAGACAAGGAAACAATAGATTTAATCTTTTCTAGGTGCGCCTCATCGAGCACTCTCCCCTTCCCCAGCCCGCTGCTTTGTGCCGTACTCAGCAAGGATCCACATTTGCTGTACGCATCCTTCCCCCGTGCCTGGCGAGGGGCAGCCTTGAAGCATAGGCAGGTAATGGATGCAATAGCACTAGTTTCGCACCAGGGCGTTTGCATAGTTTAGACACAATGGGCTAGCGAGCGACGAGGGAGGGAGAGGAAGCGCGCTGGTGGTGGGGGGGGGGGGGGGTAGAGGGCGTTTCTAGGTGCTGGCGAGAGACAGGTGGGAGGTGAAGGTGGGCGGAACAGCCTTCCTGGATGTGCACAGCCACCCCGAGGGAGGAGCCGAGCAGATGGGCCGGACCCAGGGCCCCCGAACCCCGCCGTGACCCGCCCCCGTCTCGAAAGCCATCCGGGGACCACCTTTGGCCAATCACACGGCTTGCGTCTGTCCTCTCCGACTGGTGCATGAGGATGGGTGCAGGGGGAGTGGGGTCGGGAGGTTAGGATGGGCGAGGGTCTGTGCGGCGGTGCGACTAAGAGTCGGGGCGGTCGGCATTTAGAGGACGGGCGACGTGATCCTCAGCTCTCTACCTAACCTTCAATCAGTCCAGTCGCCTTCTGATTACGAGCGCCGGCGCTGCATACAAACATGCTGGTCTCTCTCTCTCTCTCTCTCTCCGTACAGGTATCTCTCTCTCTCTCTCTCTGTCATGATTAAACCGGCCTCCTCTACTCCAGCTATCGAAATTCCCCCACACCTCCTACACCCCCACACCTCCTACACCCCCACACCTCCTACACCCCCAAGTCCATTCCATCACAACACAGCTACCCCCATCATTCCTATTATTCTTGATCCCCAGCAAAAAAAAAAGAAGAAAAAAAAAAAAGCGAGCCCCCCAACCTAAAAAAAATCTCTTCTCTCCCGCTCTTGATTTATTCATTACCATGACATGTTTTGGCTGAATTCATCACAGGCCACTTCAATTTCTCCACTCTGGGATCAGTGTGTGACGGGGTGCAGTGAAGCTCCTGTCTTGTATTTGGCTCTGTGTGTGTGTGTGTGTGTGTGTGTGTGTGTGTGTGTGTGTGTGTGTATGTGGAATGGGTGGGTGGGGGTGGGAGGGGTCTTACACGGGT
>NC_139644.1:10359298-10376798 GCF_964638095.1 Poromitra crassiceps
GTGCCGGAATGTATATTGGTCCCAATAAAGCAGGGGAGGTGTTTTATATGTATGTGAGTCAGTGAAATGTGTGGCTAATTTGGAGGAGAATTTTCAGGATTTTTTTAAAAATATGGCACAAAAGTGTGTCTGACCACGGCGTAATGTGTATGTGGACATAGGGAAGTGTGTGTGTGTGTGTGTGTGTACATAATTATCAGGGGAAGATGTCGGAACCGAGGGAGCGGTGGGGGGGAGGGAGGAGGGGGAGGGAGGGGTCTGAGGGGTTGGAGATGAAATAAAAATGATAGATGAGTGCTTTCTGTCATGGACAGTTATTTAGAGGTTCGCCGTAAAGCTGTCCGGGGAATGAACAGATTTTAGTCTAATGAGCAGAAAGGAAAGCCGTTAAAGTGGCGCGATGTGCTCAGCACTTCTTCCAAATGAAATAGTACCATTTCCCCCTCATTAAAATGCAAAGGGTTCATATAACATACAGCAATAAAGCTGGCACGTCGAGGCAGAGAGGGAGAGATAGGGAAAACCCCTACTGAGCTCATCTCATTCCTCCATTACGGGGAGCAGAAGGAGTAGCGGCCTTCGACAGCGTAGGTGCCAACAATATCGCTCACTCAATCTCCCTTATTCGGTTAGCTCTGTAAAAGTCAATCTGCCGCACTTGGCAAATCCATCCACGGCAGCAGCCCCCCACAATCTGATAACAGTTGCAGGGGCGCCTGTGCTCTTGAAATCATTTTTTTTTTTTTCCCTCTTCTCTCCAGCTTTACAGTTGCACACCGAGCACAAACAATGGTGCCCGCGCTCCCTCAGAACACTCACACAGGCTGGGATCAGACACTGCTTATCTGAGATTCACTTTGATTTGAGAGGAATTTCATGTTCGCGCGGGTTCAGGACCCACCTGACGGGGGTAGAATTCACGGGTCAGATTGGGAGTGGGGCCTGTCTGATAGTGGCTGTGTGTGTCTGGAGGAGGTGGTGGTGGTGCATGTGGGTGGGTGGGTGGGTGGATGGTGGAGAGGGGGGGAGCAGCTGTAGTGTAGAGTTTCTGCTGTTGGTGGGGGGGGTGTTGTAGGGGAGACCGGGGTTGGTTGCCACGCTTTGGACTCGGGCGTGAATTGGTCGTGATCGTCACATTGTCATTCCTACATTAGAGGGAAGCCTGAGGTCTTAAAGGAACACTCCGCCCATTTTCAACCAGCTTTGTATCATTAGAACATCAGTAGTATATCAGAAAACTGTAAACGGTCATTTAATTTGACAGTTATTGAGTGTTAAAGTGTGGACCAGTGACATCACTGGTCCACACTAACTCAAATTAATAACTCATTAACTCAAATCAACTCTCAATAACTGTCAAACTATTCATCATTCATCTAGTTTGACAGTTATTGAGAGTTGATTTGATTTAATGAGTTATTAATTTGAGTTAGTGTGGACCAGTGATGTCACTGGTCCACACTTTAACACTCAATAACTGTCAAATTAAATGACAGACTTCAAAACCGTTTACAGTTTTCTGATATACTACTGATGTTCTAATGAAACAACGCTGGTTGAAAATGGGCGGAGTGTTCCTTTAAGGTTGAAATGGGTATCACTGTCATCCTTTTAACCTTCAGAGACACTCTGACACAGCCAATCCCAGGTTGGTTGTCACAATGTATATGGGGTATAATGTTGGTTGTCCCTATAGTTATTATAAATGGGGTTTCAGTCAAACAAAATGTGATTTAAATAAAAAACACAAATTTGTAACTTTTTTGTTTTTTAGGCTAGAGAAACCAAATAAGGGTTCAAATTAATAGAATCGCCATCTCTATAATACTCATCAAGGCCTTTTGTATTTGTCTATTTACCATACATGTAAACCAATGTCTGACAACCTTCCCCTTCTGACCGCTTGACAGAGGTTTTATGCTAGCTACAGTACCACGTCTTTAGCTGGCAGTTGAAAAGTAGACTAAAATTAAAGCTATTTTAAAGCTACCTTCCTCTTTTTAAGTGTTTGATTATGAAATCCCAAATAACCTACAAACTTGTATTACAAAAATAAAACAATTGACTCTGACCCATAAAAATTCCTCCTCACATCACGTTTTGTCTGTCTTCCACAAACTGGCCAGATATAAATGAGCATGACTTCACGCCAAACGTTTGATGTGAACATGATGAAACAGCGCCCTCTAGTTTGGCTGTTATAAGCACTGTGACAATCAACCCGTGAGACAACCAGCCCCCCACCAACAACCCACTCCCCTACTACTATATCAGTGGTTCTAAACGTGTGGTCCGGGGAGCACCAGGGGTCCTTGAGGGGGTTACAGGGGGTCCGCAGCAAACCGATTTATTGTTCAACTTCACCTGCCTTGAGAAAACTTTGGCACTATATAATGTAAATATAAAAATGATTGTTGATTGATTGATTGAGTGAGTGAGTGAGAAGAATGACTATTTTGATCATAGTGTCACTGTTATCTCTCTACCTACACTACAGATCGTCATGAAATTCTGGACAAAATCATATCTAACAACAATTTAAAAAGAAATCTCAGATTTGGGTGTGAGAGACACAAATTAGGGTCATTGATCTGAAAAAAGGTTGACAATCACAGCTATATACTGTACTATACTGCTGGCTCTCTTACCGGCATACAGTTCAGGACCATAGACAGCTCCTACCACTGGATTCAGCTTCCAGCCTGGTAAAGGAGACAGAACACAACACATCTTAGAGAGACTAGAATTTTAATAATATAATAATGATACTAATAATAATAAAAAAACATATGATATTGTTTTTTCAGGAACTTGCCATTCGTGTAAGGGTTGGCCACTTTTTTGTTTGTCATCACTCGTGCTGTTGCGTTGTTCACCTGTTCAAACCAACAAAACACAGAGCCAATGTTTACTGAACCTCACATAGAACACACTGTATGGTCGGGCCAACAGACCAGCAAGAAATTAAAGCCAAATTAATGAAAAAATAAAAAATATATAAAAAAAAGAAAGCTGAGATTATGCAAATAGGTTTGTAGTGCATTCCGCGAGATTGGCCTTGAATCACCTTTACATGAATTTATTCATCATTGCAATTTTCTTTCAGATGATTCAATTACTGTAAAGTGGGGGAAAGCATGCACCAATTACCTACGGATATGAAAGCAAACCAAAAAAAAAAAAAAAAAAACAGCAACCTCCAAAACCAGTAATTGGTTGGATAAACAAATGGATTTGAAAAGAAAAACACAGACAGTGCTTTGATTTTCTCCTATTGACCTGATGAGAATGACTGAGTAGGGGCTGGGGCTCATGGTAAACAAGAGCGGGATTAGAACAGGCAACACTAAACCATGCTAGAGCAGGCAACACTAAACGATGGTGACAGGGGAATGCGGGTCTTCTCAGATTTTGACAGGCTCCTGGGGGGGGGGGGGGGGGGGGGATGATAGCATGCATTCTCCATTGTCAGGTAATGATGGACAACTGGCACGTCCGGGTTCGACATGTTATGGATCCCACCTTTCTACTGACTAACATGTTACACACGCACCATTACGCATGCTACATGCTAATGCTAATGGGCGTGGTCTAGAGATGAGTGTGGTGAGAGCAGGGCGGCGTTTCGGCAGCAAGGCAAGAAAAAGGAAGGAAGGAGAAAGGAAAAAGCACCTCTATTTTGCGTCCCTCTACGATTGTACCGTTTAGTTTCTCCCGTGCACGATCGGCATCTGTGCTCGTTTCGAAAGTTACAAACCCAAAGCCCTGAGAGACAGTACCCAGGTTAGCCACCGGGAGAGAGGAAGAAGAGGGTGAGGATGGACACACAGAGAGAGAGAGAGAGAGAGAGAGAGAGAGAGAGGAAGGGAGGAGAGAAGTGGGTAAGGATGGACACACACACAAGAGAGAGAGAGAGAGAGAGAGAGAGAGAGAGAAAGGGGGGAAGGGAGGAGAGAAGGGAGAGAGAGCAGTGAGTAGACGACAGGAGCAGCAGCAGTAGGCAGAGTCTAGTTGTAAGCAGCCCAGATTAATTGGAGGCAGTTAGTGAGGCGTCAGGAAACAGCAAACAGAGAGATCCAAGGAGAAGAGGATAATGGTGACATGACCTCACACAACAACACTAACAAACCTGCCTGCTTTACCCAATTAAACAGCACAACACCCCGCGCGCCACAACACCCCGCGCGCCACGGGTGAACGTCAGGAAGCAATGGATGCGTAACACCGTGTTAGACGGCATAATAGACGCATAATTATCCACATCTTCTCCAGCGGCGCCCTCGCCCCGTAACACAGTCCGCCTTTGAAGATGTGGACGATATGCAAAAAGGGGGAAGGGGGGGAGAGAGAGAGAGAGAGAGAGAGTGTGTGTGTGTGTGTGTGTGTGTGTGTGTGAAAAAAAGAAAAAGATTAACTTGACTGTTGACTAGTTCTAATTGGTTGTACTAGCAGAGGGGGGGGGGGGGGGGGGGTATTTACTGTACACGGGGGCAAAACTGGCCTGGGTGTTTGTTGCACAGATCCCATATGATGAACCTTTACATAAGAAGTGAATGGTGTCATCATGGCAGATACAGTACAGATACAGTACAGATACAGTACAGATACAGTACACATACAGTACAGATACAGTACAGATACAGTACACATACAGTACAGATACAGTACAGATACAGTACAAGTACAGTACAGATACAGTACAGATACAGTACAAGTACAGTACAGATACAGTACAAGTACAGATACAGTACAGTACAGATACAGTACACATACAGTACAGATGCAGTACAGATACAGTACAGATACAGTACACATACAGTACAGATACAGTACAGATACAGTACACATACAGTACAGATACAGTACAGATACAGATACAGTACAGATACAGTACAGTACAGATACAGTACAGATACAGATACAGTACAGATACAGTACAGTACAGTACAGATACAGTACAGATACAGTACAGTACATATACAGTACAGATACAGTACAGATACAGTACAGTACAGTACAGATACAGTACAGATACAGTACAGTACATATACAGTACAGATACAGTACATATACAGTACAGATACAGTACAGTACATGTACAGATACAGTACAGTACAGATACAGTACATATACAGTACAGATACAGTACAGTACAGATACAGTACAGATACAGTACAGTACATATACAGTACAGATACAGTACAATACAGTACAGATACAGTACAGATACAGTACAGTACACATACAGTACAGTACAGATACAGTACAGATACAGTACAGTACAGATACAGTACAGATACAGTACAGATACAGTACAGATACAGTACACATACAGTACAGTACAGATACAGTACACATACAGTACAGTACAGATACAGTACAGTACAGCTACAGTACAGTACAGATACAGTACACATACAGTACAGTACAGATACAGTACAGTACAGTACAGATACAGTACAGCACAGATACAGTACACATACAGTACAGTACAGATACAGTACAGATACAGTACAGTACAGATACAGTACACATACAGTACAGTACAGATACAGTACAGATACAGTACAGTACAGTACAGATACAGTACAGTACAGTACAGATACAGTACAGTACAGATACAGCACAGATACAGTACAGTACAGATACAGTACACATACAGTACAGTACAGATACAGTACAGATACAGTACAGTACAGATACAGTACACATACAGTACAGTACAGTACAGATACAGTACAGATACAGTACAGTACAGATACAGTACAGATACAGATACAGTACAGATACAGTACACATACAGTACAGTACAGATACAGTACACATACAGTACAGTACAGTACACATACAGTACAGTACACGTACAGTACAGATACAGTACATATACAGTACAGCACAGATACAGTACAGTACAGATACAGCACAGATACAGTACAGTACAGATACAGCACAGATACAGTACAGATACAGTACAGTACACATACAGTACAGTACAGATACAGTACAGATACAGTACAGTACAGATACAGTACAGATACAGTACAGTACAGATACAGTACAGATACAGTACAGTACAGATACAGTACAGATACAGTACAGTACAGTACAGATACAGTACAGATACAGTACAATACAGTACAGTACAGATACAGTACAGATACAGTACAATACAGTACAGTACAGATACAGTACAGATACAGTACAGCTACAGTACAATACAGTACAGTACAGATACAGTACAGATACAGTACAATACAGTACAGTACAGATACAGTACAGATACAGCACAGATACAGTACAGTACAGATACAGTACAGTACAGATACAGTACAGATACAGTACAGATACAGTACAGTACAGATACAGTACAGATACAGTACAGTACAGATACAGTACAGTACAGTACAGATACAGTACAGATACAGTACAATACAGTACAGTACAGATACAGTACAGATACAGTACAATACAGTACAGTACAGATACAGTACAGATACAGTACAATACAGTACAGTACAGATACAGTACAGTACAGATACAGTACAGATACAGTACGATACAGTACAGTACAGATACAGTACAGATACAGTACAGTACAGTAAAGTACAGTACAGATACAGTACAGTACAGATACAGTATAGATACAGTACAGATACAGTACGATACAGTACAGTACAGTACAGTACAGATACAGTACAGATACAGTACGATACAGTACAGTACAGTACAGTACAGATACAGTACAGTACAGTAAAGTACAGTACAGATACAGTACAGATACAGTACAGTACAGATACAGTACGATACAGTAAAGTACAGTACAGTACAGATACAGTACGATATAGTAAAGTACAGATACAGTACGATACAGTACAGTACAGTACAGATACAGTACAGATACAGTACAGATACAGTAAAGTACAGATACAGTACGATACAGTAAAGTACAGTACAGTATGATACAGTACAGTACAGTACAGATACAGTACAGATACAGTACGATACAGTACAGTACAGTACAGTACAGATACAGTACAGATACAGTACAGATACAGTAAAGTACAGTACAGTACAGATACAGTACAGATACAGTACGATACAGTACAGTACAGTACAGATACAGTACAGTACAGTACACATACAGTACAGATACAGATACAGTACACATACAGTACAGTACAGTACAGTACAGATACAGTACAGAACACATACAGTACACATACAGTACAGATACAGATACAGTACACATACAGTACAGTACAGATACAGTACAGTACACATACAGTACAGATACAGATACAGTACACATACAGTACAGTACAGTACAGTACAGATACAGTACAGAACACATACAGTACACATACAGTACAGATACAGATACAGTACACATACAGATACAGTACAGTACAGTACAGATACAGTACAGATACAGTACAGTACAGATACAGTACAGATACAGTACAGTACAGATACAGTACAGATACAGTACAGTACAGATACAGTACAGTACAGTACAGTACAGATACAGTACAGATACAGTACAGATACAGTACAGATACAGATACAGTACAGTACAGATACAGTACAGATACAGATACAGTACAGTACAGATACAGTACAGTACAGATACAGTACAGATACAGTACAGTATACAGTACATTACAGTACAGTACAGCAGCATGGCATGCAATCCTCTCATAGAGAACGACGGGAGACGGAAATAAAAGTGAGGAGATGGACTTTAAACCCCAACCAAAATACACATGCACCTCTCTCATTTCCATTCTCATTCCCGTCGCCCAACCCTCCCCCCACCCCCCCCCCCCCCCCCCTCGCTAACTCTGTCTCCGTCCCTCCCCAGGGGGGTTTGTCACTTGCTTGAGTTATGTGGACTGGGATACTGGACCTGAGCTCCTAGCAGAAAAGCCTTAACATATGCTGGCCAAACAAGTCCCATTCCTTTGCTGCTATATATATACACATATGGAGGTAGTAGCCTATAGGCAGGGTGGGGGGGGGGAGAGGGAGGAGCATGGCCGGCGCTGGCTGATAATTGCTGGAGGATGTAATGCATGTGAGAGATGGCGAGCGGTGTGATCTTGTATGCATACACACAGGATCTCCGCAGCTTCTATTCCGAGCATAAATAACGCCGGAGCTGTCCTTGGGGGAAAGAGAGATAAAGAAATAAATTCAAAAAAGGGAATTGAGGGCAAAATTAATCCTTTGGACATTTCACCCGACTATGCTTGCCCCCTCTATCTTTTTTTATCATGCACAAATAATTAGCTTACACGGGGAGGGGGGGGGGGGGCGGGGTGGAGAGTGGAGACGCCATTTTTCAAAGGAGACAAACATATTGAATGCAAATTGCCAAAGCTTCATAGAAAATAGATTGTTTATTAATGGCCTGGTAGGTTCATTATATAGCGCGGCGCAGGGTGTGCGCGCGGGAGAGAGAGAGAGAGAGAGAGAGAGAGGCATCATGGGTAATGGCTTTGTAGGGCACAAACAATAAATGCTTGTTACGGCGGAGGAGGCAGGTTTATCCGGTGCTCAATCTTGTCTGGCTGAGGGGGGGCTGCAGCGCGGGGCGGCACAGCCTGGCTCCCTGCATACCTATATAAGATCCCAAACTACTCCCAGGTAGGAGCAGGGAATCAATAGTATTCATGCCTCAGCAGCCAGCAGCCAGGGAGGCTGTCGGCTTTATGAATGGAAGGCTCTGGAGCTTGCTACACTCTATTAAAGAAGCAGCTGGATGGGGAAGCCTTGCACTGGATACGCCGAGCGCTTTGCAGATAGATGCTGCAGTTAACACGGTGCTGCTGTGGATCTGTTTCTGCTGATTTCTCCCTATTATTCGTCGAGGAATTCGGTTTTTTTCCCCCCCCCCCACCTGGATTGATACGCGTATACGCGTACGATCAGACACAGCGTCGTATAGCGTCTTATTGTAATGAATAGATTGTTTAGGATGATGCTTCTGATTTAAATCCATTCTCTTTGCTGTGGAATGACTCCCAACTAGTCGTGATTGGCGCACCCCTCGCTGGCTACATGTGCGTGTTTGTGTACAGCTACGGTTAAGCTTATGGTTGTTTTTAAGGTCATAATAATATGATAAATAAATAAAATCAGTTTGGATTTGGGCATTCCAACGACATGTGATCGCTTCCCGATGCGTTCATCTTCCCATTGGTCCGTTGCTGCGTCCCATGTGACGCACACGCAGCATTAGTCTTTCAAATTAATTCAATAAATACCCTTCTAACTGTAACTAAAGTGCATTTTGCCAAACATGACGGAGGACATTATTCTTCTCCTGCACCATTTTGAAAAACAAAATCATAAAAAGGCGGAATAATATAGGAGCTTTTTAATCAGCTTCAAAGTGGGGCCGTGGGTCCCTAAACGCACCGTTTCAATTCCATAAGCTGGAGGACCTGCTGGATTAAGTGAATTGTGAAACAGCTCAATCATCAATTGATTGACAGGGCTAATGATTCACAACTTGGGTTAGAGCTACAATAACAACAACAATACAGAGAGAGAGAGGGAGAGCGAGAGACACAGACACACACAGAGAGAGAGCGAGAGAGAGAGGCGTGGTACACTATGCGGCTCTCTCCAGGCCCGGGCTTAGAGACCACTACTCGCAGCCAATGTACACACAGCACTAATGCCATCATTAGGAAACAGAGGAAGTACATGGTAATGAAGCAGCTGGCGTTCTAGTTCACTTACCTTGGATCCTCGCTCGTTAAAGATAATCTCCACATCTAAAATCTTTCCAAATTGCTGCAGAGAGGAGAGAGGAGAGGAGAGGAGAGGAGAGGAGAGAGGAGAGGAGAGGAGAGAGCAGAGAGGAGAGAGAGGGGCAGAGATAAAGTTAGGAGAAGCCTCACTGACTGTGTGAATTCATGAGGACGACGAGGACGACGAGCCGGGGAGAGAGAGAGAGAAAAACCATTAAGGCAATATGGAAATGTTACTTTTGTGAGGAAACGCTGGTCAATTTGCATTTGTTAGCTCGGCAAACAGTTTTCCGAAGGGCTCTGCTTGCTTTAAGCATCCAACGCGGCAACTGTTTTGAGGCCATTTTGAAATTTTTGCCATTTCATCAATACTACATAATGAAATGAGTTCCGTAATATCTCTCCAAAATATCTGTGTACAAACGCACAGCGGGGCTTTTTAAATGAGGGAAGAAGGAAACAGTATCAGATGATGTTTTGAGGTTGTGTTGTGATGCGGATCCCCCCTGTTCACCCCCCCCAACCGCCCCCACCTGCTTAAGCTCCCGGGGAAAAGTCACTTCTTTAAATCCCCCCCTAGCAGATAACTGGGCTCTGGCTTGTGGAGAGGCTGGCAGGGTTTCTACTGAACAGGTGGATCAGCTCTCTCTATCTAACCATCTATCCATTATTTACCTGACTCTCTCTCTCTCTCTCTCTCTCTCTCTCTCTCTCTCTGTCTCTCTCTCTCTGGGTCTCTTGCCCATTCTCTTACCCCGATCGCCCGCTCTTTGTTTGTGCGCTTTCGCAGGACTTAGAGAGTGGGGGGGGGGGGGGGGGCGGTCCCAAGGGGTTAACGCGCTCAAGCCTTTCGATTTAACAGGCTCGCCTTCGGATCATTAGAAACCAGAGGAATGAAAGCAAAGCGTAAGTTCCCCCTAATGAGTGGAGTGAGAGCGACTTTTAATTGCTGTCTACAATGGCCGTATTATTTCATTAAAAGTAATTACCCTGTCAAGCGGTCCGCGTCGCCTTCATTTGGGCACAACAGGGAAGAAATGGGCCTTCATTCCATGTGGTCCATCACGCTCAATGGGAATGGATGGATCGTTTGACTGAGACACTAATAGGGGTTAGGAGGAGGCGGCTATTATCTGACTGCTGCGCTGGCCGCGGCTCGCTAGCCGGAGCGAGGCGCTGGAGTGGGTTTGAGGAGGAGAGAGAGAGGGGTTTATGGGATGGCAAAAAAAAAAAAAAAAGCATACGGCCGCTCGCTCGCACTCGAAAGGGTCAAGTAGCGACCTCGCCACGCCGAGTTAACAAAAGGCGGCGCTATTTGATGACCACCTCCATTCCGGCGAGCTGCATGGCCTCTCCTGTACGCTGCGATGCTCCGCTCTTCTTCAAAAGAGATTCCATAGACCCGTCTACGTATGGCCATCAGCTCCATTGATTCGAATGGGAAGCGCTCAAAAGTGCGAGGCTCGATCACACACACACACGCACACACACACACGCACACGTACACACACACAGGCATTTATATCCCAGCTTGATGCCCCCTTCCTCGCCTGAGATGACAATGCTTTCCCCACGCAATGTGCAGCTGCTAATTGTTTTAACCGAGCGTAATGGGCTTGTGGCGTCGATTAATTAGTTTCAGAGGAAGTCGTCTTTGTGGATTTCCACATGGCACTGGGGACTGCTCGCTGCTCACCAGTGATCTCAGACACTTCCATCCCCACCCACCCACTCACACACACACGCACGCACACACACACACACACACACACACACACACACACAGACACAGACACGCACACGTACGCACACACACACACACACACACACACGCACGCACTCACACACACACACACACACACGCGGGCAGAGAAACAGCTGCATCAGCAGCACCGATAAACAATAGCATCAATGGGCGGGGTCTCGGGAGAGAGGGAGGGACTGACGTCATGGGAGATGCTGCAGCTATATGAGCACGCATGGCCAAGTGTAAAGAAGAAAACACTATTGAAATATCAATATGGAAAGGAGGGGAGGCATGCAGTGGAGCGGGGAAACTCATAAGCGCTACTTAATACTGTACGAATCTGCCGTCAACACATTTCCCCTCTCCGTCTTTCTCTGTCAGACACACAGGCTCCCAATTAAGACACTACTGCATTTCCTCCACTCCTCCAATCCTCCTGATGTGAACGCGCCAAACGCCGCATGTGTCGCTGCCTTTGATTGGTTTAAAACCAATGTTTTTCATATGAAGGACGCCTGATTTAGTCCACATTAGGGCCATCATGGACCACCCCATTAGATGTGATTTTGTCTCATGGACCCACATCTGTGAATCCTTTTATTGTTTGAGATTATGTTGTCCAGAAATGTCTGTCTGACTGTTTGTATTGTACTTAGAGATTATGTCTGTCTGTCTGTCTGTCTGTCTGTCTGTCTGTCTGTCTGTCTGTCTGTCTGTCTGACTGTCTGTCTGTCTGTCTGTATTGTAGGTAGAGATTATGTCTGTCTGTCTGTCTGTCTGTCTGTCTGTCTGTCTGTCTGTCTGACTGTCTGTCTGTTTGTCTGTCTGACTGTCTGTCTGTCTGTATTGTAGGTAGAGATTATGTCTGTCTGTCTGTCTGTCTGTCTGACTGACTGTCTGTCTGTATTGTAGGTAGAGATTATGTCTGTCTGTCTGTCTGTCTGTCTGTCTGACTGTCTGTCTGTCTGTATTGTAGGTAGAGATTATGTCTGTCTGTCTGTCTGTCTGACTGACTGTCTGTATTGTAGGTAGCAGCAAAACTATCATCAAAACAGTCATTCTTCTACTTTCTCAAGTAGACCCTTTTCACGGTGGCCATTTTGTGTCGAAAAGGCAGGGTAAACACAGGTGCAAGCAAAACACTAATGAGGGTTTTCAACTTCCATGATTGCAAGTTGGAAACCCTCATAAGTGTTTTGCTCGCACCTGTGTTTACCCTGCCTTTTCGACACAAAATGGCCCCCGTGAAAAGGGTCTATTGTGCTCACTTCTTATAAATGGAATGATGCTCAGGTTGAACAATTCATCAATTTGCTGGGGACCCCCCTGGAACCCCCTCAAGGACCACCGATGGTCCACCGGACCCCATATTGAGGACCGCTGGCTTAAACACCTTTCAGCTCTTTACGCACCTACAATTATCATCATGCTACAGCAGCACGATGTGTTGAAACAGCAGCGGGCTGGCGTAGCGCATCAGCTGCAGCCGCGGCGCTCGGTGTGACAGCAGGGTGGGGGTGGATGGGTGGGTGGGGGTGGATGGATGGATGGGTGGGGGCAGAGGTCTTGATTGCTGTGGGGAATGCTGTGAGAGTCCTTCCATGCGCCGTAGCGGGAGAGAGAGGAGTGCTGCTGAGAGAACCCAGTCACACACACAAAAAACGAGGGCACCCTGAAGCAGCGCAGCGTGGGCCCGGCACACACTGTTTTCATTCCCCCGCACACTCAGAGATCACAGGTTCTAATTAGCGATGAAGGTCCGCTGTGGTCGTCTTAATGAGCCCTTCATTCAGAGCCTCGTTAAAGGCTTGCAGGCTTCTCCACACACTCTTAACCCAGCGGTGGGCGGGGCGGCTCTCAGTGCCCCTCCTCTCCTTCATTTTAGGGTGCTGCCTCACCGGAATTCTTTCTGCCGGTGGTCAAGCTCCCACGCTAACTGTATGTCTCCCAGTCGCCAGAGAGAGAGAGAGAGAGAGAGAGAGAGAGAGAGAGAGAGAGAGAGAGAGAGAGAGAGGAAGGCCTTGCATGGATCAGATGGAGCTCCCCGAGGAGGAGGAGGAGAGGGGGGACGGCGCTTGGTTCTGCTACAGGGGCCTCCTTCCTCTACCAGGCCCGTGCAGCACCACCACCACCACCTCCACCACCACCTCCACAGCGCCTGACTGACGCGCCTCTCCTGCTCCCCCCCCCCCCCCCCCCCCGCCCGCCTCCCTCTGCCTTCCTGGCCGCGCGGCTGTGGGTCTCGCTCATGCGTAACGGTAATGGCGTATTGAGCCGCTGGCGCTCCAGAAGCCATTAGAGAGCTGGAGGGATGAGGCTCTGCACACACACTGATCACACAAAGGCCCATTGTGGAGTGCCATGTCAAGGGGTGGAGTGTCCTGGCTGTAGCTCCTCGCCAAAGCTCTGCCCCCGAGACCATCAATCCCTCGCAATCCTGTCCCACGCCAAGCGCCGGGAGGGAGGGGGCCATATGACGGGAGGGAGGGGGCCATGTGACGGGAGGGGGCCATGTGACGGGAGGGAGGGGGCCATGTGACGGGAGGGAGGGGGCCATGTGACGGGAGGGAGGGGGCCATGTGACGGGAAGGAGGGGGCCATGTGATGGGAAGGAATGGGCAACATGGTGGGTGAGGAGGGGGGGGGGGGTGATTGAGGGGAAGGCAGGGGGTGATTGAGGGGGAGGGGGTAGGCCGCGATCAATTTGCACTGTATATCTGCACAGCCACACAAAGCCACCGAGCTAATTACTGAGGCGATTTGGATTCCACACGACCTGCACCAGAGCGGGGAACAATACAGCCACCAATCAGACAGAAAGAGAGAGAGAGGCACACACAGAGAGAGAGAGAGGGCGGCCATGTTGTCCGCAATTTAGAAAGCCGCAGAGAGCGAGGGCTCGCCTGTAATTAATATCATCAGCTCCGTGTTGTCTTCATAACAATTAGAATTAACGCCTCCGCTTCCTAATGGTCCAATTAACATTTAAACTTGTTTCTTTTTTGGCAGTTCTCCTGATTCAGATCTATTATCATTATTGGATCGAGGATGTTTGGTTCAATTCTTATTGAGGTTTTTTTGTGAGACACCCCCGGTGGAGAGCTGCTGGACTGTTAGCTTTATAATTGGGCAAAGAGAGAGAGGGAGAGCGAGAGAGCGAGCTAGCGAGAGAGAGAGAGAGAGAGAGAGAGAGAGAGATAGAGAGACATCTAATTAGGAGCTACAGTATACTAATATGCAATGTTTTTCCAAGTGTGTGTGCAGGTTTCCCCTACCATTGAATAGGTGTGGTCTCCCTGCCTTAAAGGCCCATTATGTAACTTTTGGGAAGAAATTAATGTGCACAAAGTGCTTTTTTATTACCAATGAGTAAATGCTCCAGACAGTTACTTAAAAAATGACACCAGTCCCGCCTCTCTGCGTGCAGCCGTTCTTATGCCGTGCTGAATTCTATCAGACTTCGGCTCCTCTCGCTCCGAGGTTCCGCGCAAAATTGGGCGGATGTGACGTCTGCGCGCTCCCGAGCCTGCCTCTCAGCTAGAAGAATCTGACGGCTAGCGTTAAGTTAAGAAACTGAGTCCGCTAACGTCAGCAAACGATCCACAACAACACAGACTCCACTCAAAAGAAAAGAAAAGTTTTATCTAGTGAAGCCCGTCTAGACAAACAGCAGCAATGTGACCAACGTCGGGGCGAACTAACGTTCGAGTCGGGGCTGTGTTTTGGGTTCATGCGGGACCTTTTATTAGCGTGTTGTATTAGCTAACGTTAGCTTGTAGCTTGTTGTGTTAGTTGCTGTTTACCATGAAACTTTACGGCAGAAGACCTGATACCTCTGTGTTGTTACCAGAATAAACGACTGGTTGGAGCAAAAAGTGACGTACAAAATTACTGACACATATATTGACTTGTGATAGTCAGATTAGATGACGCTAACATTATTACATAACGTTAGCTTGCTTGATACCGTGGCTATATAAAGATAACATAGCTAATTGATTTACCAGCTAGAAGCCCCGCTAATTCATCCAATACAGTCTTGTGTGGATAATGTAACCGTCACAAACGTTACTATCGTTATGCTTCTGGAAAATAGTTTGTTGGCAGTAACAGATCAAGCCCCCAGGGGAAGCAGGCCCCTCCTGGCTCATAATAACGTTGTAGCGTTGATGCGATCCACTTCCCCGCAGCCAACACAAGCCAAAGCACGACCAAACATGCCACAATAATGTCCGCTAAATCGTCCAGAATCCTTCCCGTCCATTCCAGGGCTTATTGCCATTTGCAAGTGACTTTTATCAGCTAACGTTACGAAGCAACCAACACCGGTCTATGCTGTCAGCCTGTCTCACTGTGTTGTCTGGCCAGGCAGCTGCTGGGCTCATGCCAGCGCAAACACAGGCTGCCTGCAGTTACTCTAACGGCCACCGGTGTCAGTAAGAGTCACACGTTACACAATGGGTCTTTAGAGGGCCACTTTGCTGATTTTCAATCAGCTTTGTATCATTACATGACATCATTATGACATCATCTGTATCATTACATGACATCATTATGACATCATCTGGAGCAGTTTTGCCAGCAAATGAACGGGGCAGATCTCGGTGCAGGCTACATGGAGGGAAGTTAAACATTGTTCATTTGCATATATACTGCTGATTTTGTAATGATACAAAGCTGATTGAAAATCAACAAAGTGGCTCTTTAAGGAGCTGCTAAGCCACATTAATTAAATAATCTTACTGGTCTGGGTTTCAGAGAGTTTTAGTTTCCCACCATGTTCTAAATGTTGTTTCAGAGGCTGTTCCACCCTGACAAGAATCAAAGTCTGGGGGCAACAATGATGTTTGTGTGTTTGTGTTTGTGTGTTTGTGTGTGTGTTGTTGTGTACCATTGTCTTGCCACCAAGACTGGAGAGAGGGACTCACCCCAAACATTTGCCTCAGGTCGGGGTCCCGGAAGCGAAAGGGGATGTTGGAGACGTGTAACCTCTTGGGCTGCTGCTTCTCCGAAGAGTCTGAGTGCTGGAGCTGGAGCTGCTGAGAGACCTCTGTTTGCGTCACGTCATCTGTCTGCCGGAGGGAAACAAACACAAGCTGCTCATTAGTTCCTACAGTATACTGTACCTCCCGGGCCCGAGCTAGTGGAGGAGGAGGGGGGGGGGGGGGTGCAGGCGGGGTGCAGGGGCAGGGTGTGGGGGCGGTGGGGGGGGGGGGACTGGGGGGGGGTAGACCACCTGACTAACTTACTCAGCGTCAGCCATTTTTCAATCCGGCGAGAAAGCCGGAGCGATAAACAGCCGATGAATGATAGTTTGAAAGCGGAGGTCGTGCATTACAAACCCACTTATTAATCTCTTGCACTTAGGCTCTTGAGCAACAGGGAAGATTGAAGGCGCTGACAGAAAGGCGTGGATATAGATCCCACAGAGCCCTGACACGTCCAGACTAAAGACACATTATTGGTGACGTGTGCACACAGCCATCAGAGTGCCCCTCTGCTCTGCTCTGCGCCGGCTCCTTCCATCATTATGCTGAACGCTACGCTGACATTTCTATATAAATGACGTGTCTTGATGTCAATGACAAACTCCACTTGTTTGGCTCTCTGACACCCGTGATGGATTTCACCGTGGCCGCTGGCGCGCTTGTCTGTTTCAGACCAACCTTGTTTTGGCGAGAGAGATTTTTTTTTCTCTTCCCGGCGTTTCGTCTCGGGCCAAAACTTCGCCGGGCGACAGTGCGGTTTATCCTCTCAATGAAAACATCATTACGGGGGATGATGAGTGTCCGAAACAGCAGCCAATAATTAAAACATATTTACACAAATATGCAAAGAGATGACATGCGGAAACAGAGACGGAGAGAGTGAGAGAGAAAGAGAGAGACACAGAGAGAGAGAGAAAGAAAGAGAGAGAGAGAGAGAGAGAGAGAGAGAGAGTGGAAGTGGCAGATATTGAGTACAGAAGCTGTTTGAATGTGATATGTAAACTGCT
>NC_139644.1:10381798-10414335 GCF_964638095.1 Poromitra crassiceps
GAGAGAACACAGAGCACAGGAGAGGAGAGAGAGAGAGGGGGTAGAGAGAGAACACAGAGCACAGGAGAGGAGAGAGAGGGGGGGTAGAGAGAGAACACAGAGCACAGGAGAGGAGAGAGAGAGAGGGGGTAGAGAGAGAACACAGAGCACAGGAGAGGAGAGAGAGAGAGGGGGGGTAGACACAAGAGAGAGAACACAGAGCACAGGAGAGGAGAGAGAGAGAGGGGGTAGAGAGAGAACACAGAGCACAGGAGAGGAGAGAGAGAGAGGGGGTAGAGAGAGAACACAGAGCACAGGAGAGGAGAGAGAGAGAGGGGGTAGAGAGAGAACACAGAGCACAGGAGAGGAGAGAGAGAGGGGGGGTAGAGAGAGAACACAGAGCACAGGAGAGGAGAGAGAGGGGGGGTAGAGAGAGAACACAGAGCAAAGGAGAGGAGAGAGAGAGAGGGGGTAGAGAGAGAACACAGAGCACAGGAGAGGAGAGAGAGGGGGGTAGAGAGAGAACACAGAGCACAGGAGAGGAGAGAGAGGGGGGGTAGAGAGAGAACACAGAGCAAAGGAGAGGAGAGAGAGAGAGAGTTTGAGAAGAGCGAGACTGAGATTGAAGATGGAGGGAAGTAGAGCTGAGGGGAGGGAGGGAGCATGAAGGAGTGCAAGGCGAGCTCTCATCTCCCCATGGCCACCATCTCTGCAGGCTTTCTTCACAGCGGGTGGACACATGAAATGAAATCAAATGCGAAATGGAGAGAGAGAGAGAGAGAGAGAGAGAGAGAGAGAGAGAGAGAGAGAGAGAGAGAGAGAGAGAGAGAAGCGGGGTACTGTATGTGTGTAGGTGGTGTATGTGTCGGGGGACAGGGGGTGGGGGTAGCACAGAGCAGGGGAGCGGAACCTCCTGCCAAGTCTCTTCTCACTTTAAACTCTGCTGTGTGTCGGCCATTACTGTAAGTGCGAGGCGTGACCAGGGAAGAGCAGCGGGAGAGTGTCACACAAATCTTACAATCAAACATGAGCACATTACTGAGCAGTGATAATATGCTGCACGGTGTCATCGCTCTGCCTGCCTGCCTGCCGACGCTTCCCCTCCCCGCCAAATGGTGGCGGCGGCGCGGTAATTGCGCGGCTGGGGAAATGGGAGTTATTAACAGTGTTCTCTTTTTATGAGTGACCCAGATCCCTCTGGGGAGGGTGCGCCGGCCTCGCCGTGACCTCTCCGTGACCCCTCCCAGCAGGTGTTTTCATGGTATAGGGGGGGGGGGGGGGAAGACGCCTCCATCGCTGCCAGAAATATCAGGATTTCTAGAGCTGTTTGGAAAGTTTTTGAGCTAAGCCCTCCTCCCTTATCTTACAGCTGCCTCCTCTCGAGGTAAATCTCAGGTCAAGGTACGGCATTTCGTAGGAGACTATAAATATACAAGTATGGCATATATAATATATAAATTCACTCGCCTGCGAGATGTACGGCTCAATGTGTAGAGCGTTGCCAGGGGTTTGTTTCCCCGCTAGGACCAGCCGCATACTTTAAAAGCCTGCACCTCTTTTATACTGCGAGCTACTTTGGAGTGAATTCTTCACTGGTTACATACAGGGAAATAACGAGTAAAACCCGAGTCCTGGCAGCGGTTTCGCAGCAGGTACCGCATTATGTTTGAAGGGAAAGTCTCCGACGTGTGGCTACGGCCGCGGCTAATTAGCTGATTTGTTTGTGTTGTTTGTTTTTGGCTGCTCTAAGAGAGGAACAGCCTCTAAAGTCTGAGTCCAAGTGGCTCAGGGGGGAGGGGCTAGTAGTCCCCCCCTCTCTCTCAGAGCGCCTACATCATTCATGTCAACATCATGTCCAATCTCATCCACGCACAAACATAAATAAAACACCTCAGGTTTGACATGTTTTCCACGAAGCCCCAAATGGCTCTTTCCAAAACGCACTTTCCTTTTTATGAGAATGTTTTCAATTAAATCCAATCACCTCCAACTCTGACCGAGGCGCCGTGCTTCTGCCATTACATCCTCTGGCATCAAACACCGCTGCTGCTCGCTAATGCTACAACCTTACCCAAACGCACCTCTGGATAACCCTTAAGAGGAGTCAATCAAATCAGTCCAGGAAGAAGATTAAAGCTTATAAATGAACCTATTCATTAATTAAATAAACATTCTTCTAACTGAATAATGCATATACACAGACTGTATTTGTGAATTAAAAAAAAGAGTAAAAAGATCAAATTCTTTCTTAAAACAGCTTAGTAATCTATACACTGACAGGCAAATAGCTGGATTAAACACTAACATTCAACAAGTGAACCTTCGCATCACAATTATTGAACAAACATTTAACCTGGTAACAGTAGCATAATATCAGACAATTTTAGGGAATATGGCATTCATAATTAAAGGTGCAATGTGTAGCATTATTATAACATCAATAAATCATTTTCACATTCATTTTGAGACTCAAGTATAATAGTATAATAATAAGAGCATTGATGAGAAGATTGTACAATCTGCTGGATTGCTTTACGGAACAGAGCAGGAAGAAGCACTGTTATTCCAGAGCGAACCGGGCAAAAGCTTTTAGAGTTTCTGGCAATGGCCGATGATGATGATGGCACAAAGACTGAAAGGCCGACAGAAAATCACTTCCAAAAAGCAGGGATCAGCGAGGTCAGACAACATCCTCTTTGTATTAAGTGATGAGATTGAGTTGAAATGTGCTGTTAATTTTGAGCAAAACTGGCATCCGATCGAGACTGGAAGTTGTCTCAAGCATGAGGTCATTCATTTATGTTAATTACAACCAAGACATCACGATTAATTTGACTGTGTCATAATTAAAAAAAATGCTACACACAGCACCTTTAAGAAAGTGAGCTGTGTTGGAGCAGGGGACAGCACAGCCACGCACGTCCTGATATCGCCATGTTGGAACAACATTTGCTCCTAGTATGGGGCCGGGAAAACCCTGCCCCCGAACTTATTTGATTGGTCGCCGCAATTGCTTCTTCCTGAAAACGTGCGACAAGTCAAAAAGATGTGTTTAATTAAGATTAGGGCTAGGGTTTTCTTATCTAACGACGACCATAACCTAACCCTAACCTCATTGTTGTACTTGCCTAAACCTACTTTATAATAAAAAATATGTGTGGTTCGACCGGGAGTCGAACCCCAGTTCTCAGACTGGAAGACGCGCACCTTATCCATTTAGCCATAGGACTGAGCTTGCCGACAGCTGCACTTTTTACACACCCTAACCCTAATCTTAACCACATTTATTTCCCTTGCCGCACGTTTTAAGGAAGAAGCAATTGCGGCGACCAATCAAATGAGTTCGGGGGGGCGGGGTTTTCCCGGGCCGGTACTAGGAGCAAATGTTGATCCAGGAACAACACCAACAACATCAGGAGGTGATGCACAGGACACAGACATGCACAACAGGCACAAGGTGAAGGTAATGGTGTAAAAAAGGCGATCATACTATACACACAGCCAGTTGTGAGCAGTGTTGCTGGTGCTGCAGCACACTGACCGGTGCGGTCGTGCTGGCGGTGATGGCGGGCGGTGTGTTGTCGGTGCCGGCCGGCTCGCTGTGCGTCTGTGTGGGCGTGTACAGGGTCATGGCGTGCTCGGGCACCCGGCTCTGCCCGCTGTAGTCCTGCGTGGGAAGCGGGTGGGGCGCCGCGAACTCGGCGGGGATGCCATTCTGTGGGGGAGGCGGGTACTGCGCTGGGGTGTACGGCTGGGCCATGGCTTCTGGGGGGTTGGTGGCCTCTTGGTTACCCTGTGAGGAGGAACACACACAAAAGCATGGTCAGATACCAACCGCTGCTGACATTATACAGTCACATTACAGTTGGGCTCGTGCGCTGAGGAAAACAAAAAAGTTTAACAAGCACTATAGAGTCCAATTAAACAGGGTCAGCTTGTAGAAATGTCTTTTGATGAATAAGGTTCTGTTTCTCGACCTGCCAACGCAACCCAGAACTGTGACATGGTTCGGAACTTGCGGTTGTTGCCCTAAATTTAATGAGAGATCCGGATATATTTTTCTCATTATTTGAGTGCAGAGCAATTCCAAGACATTTGGCCTTGACGTGCCACTTTATTTGGCTAGTCCGCCTACAGAGAGTCTACAGAGTATCTGTAGCATTTCAACAGCTTATTAGTTGACATTCAACAATTCAACACTGTTTAACAGATGTTTGACACATATTTATATATTAGATCTATGGAGTATGTGACAATTCATGAGGACGCGTTGGTTGTGCACGTCGGCTTACAAGCGGAGGCAGGATCGCACACAGCCATCATGTGCACACAGTCGCGTAGTTAAAATCAAGTATATCTCCGGTCTAAGGGCTAATGTCCACCAGCTCGGGAACAGATGCGGTACGGCTGCGAACAGACCCACACTCATGTCATCTGTCAGACGCATGCGGGATCCTACAAAAATAGAACGGGTGCGTAATTTTTCCGTACCGCATGAAGTTTTACCGGATCCACAACGCAGCCGTAACGCATCTGGTGTACTTTGCCTATTAGTCTGGATGACAGTAAACTCTGTACCAAAGTCAAGACTGCAGTGTTAAAAGCATGTGAGTTGGTGCCAGAGGCGTATAGACAGAGACTTCCTAACTGGACAAAGGGTGACAGACAAACCCATGTTGAGTTCACTCATGATCAGTTTAACCGCTGCTGTGTTGCATTTAATACTAGAACATTTGCAGATTTATGTCAGTCATCTGGTTAGATTGGTTGTACTAAAGTGAAAACTATGTGTGGTCTAACTGTTGGTCATAAGGATTTGGATTGGAAGTTTCCTAGGCCTGAGACAGAGCCAACTTTACCAATGTTTTTCCCCCAATATTTTATTTTCAGTGAAGAGGAGGACTTCCATTCCTTCAGAATGAGTCTTTTGGCGACAGTTGTCCCCAGTGTCAGAGACTGTTGCACAGCTGTAGGGAAGTTCAGAGAGGAAGATGGAGAGGTGAAGAGTGGTGTACGCCCTGATTCTGGTGAATGACCTGCCGGTGACCCGGGTCTGGGCTGATGCACATCCATGATTATACTGGCTAACACCTCCCATCTCCTCGGTTCATATTATAACGTATTATCCTTAGTTATGAATAAATAATCCTTCTGGCATATAAAGTTCTTTGTGAGTCTAACATCTTTTGTCACACACGGTGTGTCTGTGACTAATCAAGATGGGCCCCGTCTGTCCAATTGCATGAGCCGGCCTGTGACATGCGATATGACCGACATGAAAGAGGTGCCACTTTCCCCCGGTGAGGTTTGGAAGGCCACCCGGGGCGAGTTGTCCTGCAAATCAACCAAGTCCCGGGAAACAGCGATCGCACCACATTTCAGCTCAGATGAGAGAATTCCTTGATCATCATGGCTAATGAACACAGTTTATGTTGTAGAGCATGGCTCTCTTTTGGAGGAGCACGATGTCAGGGGGAATCTCAATTGCACTCGTGGCAAAGCACAGAGGAGAAGATCAATTAATTGATAACATTTTGATTAGGGCCTTTGATTCCAATGGCAGGTCTGTTAAACTAACAGCTGATTCCTCTCACCCCCCCCCCCCCCCTCCCAATCCACTTGTGTGCTTCTAACACCAACCTGAGTCTCACTTTAGATGCTTTGCTACAGTATATCGCCCTCTATCTGCCACTCCGTTCCCTCCCTCCCTCTCTCATTCATATAATTAATTCTCCCATACACTTTCCTGTGCACTGTTGTTTTTCTCCCTGCCTCTGACTTAAGTGATAGATGGCTCTTTGCAGTGTGGCATTTTTTGCGAAGCCGTTCTCTGGTGTGACACTTGAGATGACGAGCTGCACAAATAATGGACTTTTCCCTCTCGCTGGCGCGGCGCGCACGTTGTTCAACTGGGTAATGGCTGGACTACAGGAGTGCTGCGTGTCTTATTGTTCCAAAAGCGGCTCGGCTCTGCAGACTAATGAGCAGAACAGCGAGATCAGTGCCGCTGGAACAGATATCCGCCCAACATTAAAAAAAAGGCAAGAGGAAAAAAGGTGAGACAATAACACCAAAATCCAATAACACACGCTGCAAATACCCTCAATCAAATTTAAAGATACAGATCATGCGAGCTCGACGCATAACTCTTCCGATGAGAGAGAGAGAGAGAGAGAGAGAGAGAGAGAGGGAGAGAGAGAGAGAAAGAGAGAGGGCGGGGGGGGGAGCAGCCCCACACAACAGGCACAGAAGTAAGGGGGTTTTATGGTTTGAGAAAAACAATAACAGTAAACAGATAGAGAACTTTCTGTCTCTTCCTTTACAAGCTGGCTGGGGATGGTGAGAGGAGAGATAAATGTGTTTTATACCCCCCCCTCCTTCCCCCACTTGCTGCTGTAGTGGTTTGGCCTCCTTCTGCCTTCCACAGAACGCTCTATTTGGGAGGAGGGGGGGGGGGGGCAGTTTTAATGAGAGAGCCAAGCAGGCACGGCTGCTGCGGCTGTAAATGTAGTGGAATATAATGCCTCCTCTGACGTGTTGGCAAACAAACGGCTGGTCCAAACCCTGCTCTGCCAATTAAGGAAATGCTCCATTATCTAAATGAAAGGAGAGAGGAGCCTTCAGCCTGGAGAGGAGAGGAGGAGAGGAGAGGAGGGGAGAGGAGAGGAGGGGAGGGGAGGGGAGAGGAGAGGAGGGGAGGAGAGGGGGGGGGGAGGAGGGGAGAGGAGGGGAGGAGAGGAGAGGAGAGGAGAGGAGAGGAGAGGAGGGGAGGGGAGGAGAGTTAAGTGGAGAGGAGAGGAGGAGAGGAGGGGAGAGGAGAGGAGGGGAGGGGAGGAGAGTTAAGTGGAGAGGAGAGGAGGAGAGGAGGGGAGAGGAGAGGAGGGGAGGGGAGGGGAGGAGAGGGGAGGGGAGAGGAGTTAAGTGGAGAGGAGAGGAGGAGAGGAGGGGAGAGGAGAGGAGGGGAGGGGAGGAGAGGGGAGAGGAGAGGAGAGGAGGGGAGAGGGGGGAGGGGAGAGTAGAGGAGGGGAGGGGAGGAGAGGGGAGGGGAGAGGAGGGGAGAGGAGTTAAGAGGAGAGGAGAGGAGAGGAGAGGGGAGGGGAAAGGGGAGAGGAGTTGAGAGGAGAGGAGGGGAGGAGGGGAGAGGAGTTGAGAGGAGAGGAGTTAAGTGGAGAGGAGAGGAGTGGAGAGGGGAGGGGAGGGGAGGAGGGGAGAGGAGTTGAGAGGAGAGGAGTTAAGTGGAGAGGAGAGGAGTGGAGAGGAGAGGAGAGGGGAGGGGAGGGGAGGATAGGAGGGGATGGGAGGGGATGATAGGAGAGGAGAGGAGCCGGCCGCTGAGGGAGCTTGCCGGGGTCTCTAGGCCTGCGCCCCTTCCTGACCCAAACTCTCTCTCTCTCTCCAAACTGTACATACATCTCTCTCTCTCTCCATACTGTCTCTCCCTCTCTCTCTCTCTCTCTATCCCTCCCCCCTTCACCCTCTCACTCTCTCCCTTTCATCCATTTCCCCCCATCTCTCTCTCTCTCTCCTTATGCTGAAACTTTTTTAATCTCTACCCCTGTGCTCCACTTCCCCTCTCCCTCCAGTCATAGCATTATATAACACACATCAGGGCATCCTCATTCAGGGAGGCTCTTGATGTGGGCACTTTGAAACCTTTAAGCAGCCATGTGGAGGAGAACGGGGTTGGTTGGTGCACCTCCTGGCAGGACAGCTGAGAATACTACCAGACCAGCGTAGCCAAGCTTGTTAGACCCGCAATCATAACACCCCCCCCCCCCCCACAAACAATAAACCACACCTGCATCTTTGAATGTAATAATCCCAGTAACGTAATAGGTTTCCCACACATGTAGCAGTCGCTATGGGATTAATTGCAACACCGCCTGATCAGTCTAATCTAATCTAAAGGACAAGAATATTTGGGAAGAAAATGTCATTTAAAGTTAGCAACTTGTATGAACTGCAGATGTTTGATTATATTAGTGATTTATTAAATTTGTGGGAAGTGATTACAATTTTGAAAGCTGAAGATTTTCACCCGCCCACAAATGTAATAGTTGTGACGTTTGGGGGGAAATGACATATTATGTTTGTGGTCGGCAACTGCTATTACGCTTGTGGGAAACGTATTACATTAGTGGCATTATTATGACATGAGAAAAGCTGCAGATTTGTATTACGTTTGTGGTTCATTATATTTGTGGGATGTTGTTACGTTTGCGGGTCTAACATTTCCTCATCAATTATAACCATTCTGTCCAAACAATCTGCCATCAACACTTTGCCCTTCAGCAGTCCGGCTAAGACAGAAGAAACCCAGCAAAGAGAGCTTTACATTACATTACATTACATTTCGTCATTTGGCAGACGCTTTTATCCAAAGCGACTTACAATAACACACTTTTTGTCAGCAATAGAGCAATCAACTATGGAGCACAGTCTATGACAGCTACAAATCCTGAAGGCACAGTGGTACGAGTTTAGTTTAGGATTTTTTTTTTTAATAGAAAGAGAGAGAAAGAAGTTAGATCAAGAAGGGCCCAGATGGAGCCTGAAAAGGTGAGTCTTTAGTCTTTTCCGAAAGATCGTCAGTGATTCAGCAGTCCTGACCGAAGGTGGCAGCTCGTACCACCATTGGGGTGCCAGGGACGAGAAGAGTCGAGATCGGGATGAGCGACTTTTGAGCGCCCGGCGAGGCGCCCTGCACTGGTGGAGGAGCGAAGGGAGCGGTGAGAGGTTTGGAACCTGACCATAGATTGCAGGTACAGGGGAGCTGACTGGTGTACTGCCCTGTAGGCCAGTACCAGTGTCTTGAATTTGATGCGAGCTGAGATAGGAAGCCAGTGGAGGTCCCGGAAGAGGGGAGTGACATGAGAGAATTTGGGTTGGTTGAATACCAGACGGGCTGCAGCGTTCTGAATGAGCTGAAGCGGTCGGATGTCGGTGGCAGGTAGGCCGGCCAGGAGCACGTTGCAGTAGTCCAGGCGAGGGACGATAAGTGACTGGACCAGGAGTTGAGTCGCTTCTCTTGTGAGGAAGGGACGGATTTTGCGGATGTTGTAGAGGGAGAACCTACAGGAGCGTGCTGTCGCAGCTATGTTGGCTGAGCAAGACAGCTGGTTGTCGAGGATCACCCCAAGGTTCTTAGCTGTTTGGGAGGGCAGTACAGTGGTGTTGTCGATGGAGATGGAGAGATCTGCGAGAGGACAGTCTTTCCCTGGGAGGAAGAGTAGCTCTGTCTTACCAAGGTTGAGCTTGAGGTGGTGGGCAGACATCCAGTCGCCAATGTCCTTGAGAGCTTTGCTCCAACTGTACAGCACATGAAACACTGCTCATGCCACTAAGGAGGTACAGCACATGAAACACTGCTCATGCCACTAAGGAGATCAAAGCTTGTGTTATGTCTTTTAGTTAGTCACAGGGCACACAGGTCTGTGTATTGTTATATCTTTTAGTTAGTCACAGGGCACACAGGCCGGTGTATTTGTGTCAGGCCTATTGTTTTTGAGCATGAAACAAGGGCAAAGCATGGAGCCAGAGCCATGTGACACACACACAGGATAACTGGAGCTTACTTAGGCGTTAAAGGCGTTGGAGATACACAACTAGCGCTGTGTCGGAATGCCGGGCCGCTGCTGTTCCAAAGGGCAGCAAGGCAAAAGCAAAGGAGGCGGAGAGTAGAGGCCTCATTAGTGAAACAAAGTCACACTGGCTCTCGTATGATCTCCTCTCTGGCTCTCGTATGATCTCCTCTCTGCCTCTCGTATGATCTCCTCTCTGCCTCTGATGTGTTTGACAAACGACTTATTCAACTGGAAATGAACTGGGGGAGAGAAGAGAGGCCCGTGCATTGATGCAAATCAGGGGAGTTGCGGACGTCCCAGTGCGACCGCACGCCCGTTTCACTGTCATCAAGAGAATCCACAGAGCCTAATGAAAAGGCCTCCACGAGCAGCCAGCCGGGTGCAGAGGCACATCTCAAGCCCTCCACACGAGCAGCCAGCCGGGTGCACAGGCACATCTCAAGCACTCCACACGAGCAGCCAGCCGGGTGCAGAGGCACATCTCAAGCCCTCCACACGAGCAGCCAGCCGGGTGCACAGGCACATCTCAAGGCCTCCACACGAGCAGCCAGCCGGGTGCAGAGGCACATCTCAAGCCCTCCACACGAGCAGCCAGCCGGGTGCACAGGCACATCTCAAGCCCTCCACACGAGCAGCCAGCCGGGTGCACAGGCACATCTCAAGCACTCCACACGAACAACCAGCCGGGCGCACAGGCACATCTCAAGCCCTCGATGAGCAGCCAACCGGGCGCACAGGCACATCTCAAGCCCTCCACACGAGCAGCCAGCTGGGTGCACAGGCACATCTCAAGCCCTCCACACGAGCAGCCAGCCGGGCGCACAGGCACATCTCAAGCCCTCGATGAGCAGCCAACCGGGTGCACAGGCACATCTCAAGCCCTCCTCACGAGCAGCCAGCCGGGTGCACAGGCACATCTCAAGCCCTCCTCACGAGCAGCCAGCCGGGTGCACAGGCACATCTCACTCCACCCACAGAGGTTGCTGTTCATTATGGCTGCGGTGGAGTGCTACAAGTCGTTGTTATAGTCGGGGGGGGGGGGGGGCTGTGAGTGTTTCTCCACCTGCAGGCCTGTTTATGGGAAGAGAGCAGGTCCCTCTGCGGCGCTTTAACGCCCCTCCTCCCCCACATGGCCGGCTGCCATGAGGGGACGTCTCCGCGGACAGAACTACGAGGAATAAAGGCAACTAGAGAGAACAGTCAGCCTTTATCGATCTTGCTCTCCCTTCCCTTTCTTACCTCCCACCCCCCATCTCTCCTTTCACCCCCTCTACCCCTATTACCTAAAAACACTCTCTCTAATCTTAAGCGCTCTGCCACTGTCAAATTGGATTGGAAACCCTTACTTAAGGAGATCACTTTTGGAGTGGAGTTTTTTTTGTTTTGTTTTTACAGTCAGCATCGCGGGGAGGCACAAAGAGGTTAGGCAGGCCTTACAGTGGCGATGGCTGAAACTCTGAGCGTTCAGTACAGAGCACTGAAACATAGATCAGCGATTCTCAACATTTTTCATACCGAGGATCCTAAATTGTTCCAGATTATGTCTCTTGGACCCAAATCTGAGAATATGTATAAACATCTTCTTAGATATGATTTTGTCCAGAACTCTATGACTATGGTAGAGAGATTACAGTGATACTATGACCACAATAACTGTTAACTTCTTGTAAATGAAATAATGGTGACGTTAAAACAATTCATCAATTTGCTGGCGACTGCCTGGAACCTCCTCAAGGACCACTGTTGGTCTCTGGACCCCAACGTTGAGAACCACTGACATAGATGGAGGGGGAGAGAGACAGAGAGAGAGAGAGAGAGAGACATACAGAGAGAGAGAGAGAGAGAGAGAGAGAGAGAGAGAGAGAGACAGAGAGAGAGAGAGAGACAGAGAGAGAGAGAGAGAGACAGAGAGAGAGAGAGAGAAAGAGACAGAGAGAGAGAGAGAAAGAGACAGAGAGAGAGAGAGAGAGAGAGAGAGAGAGACGTGGTCAAGGCTATATTCCATCTGGGCAGGTAGAGCGGTTTGGCCGGCTGCCAGTGATGCGTGATCCTCTTTAGCAGCCCTGCATGGGAGGAGAGCGTGTTGAGAGGCGGCAGCCAGCAAACACAGGAGCTGTTAAGGTGGAACTCATATCAGCAGAGTGCTGGCCAGCAAACACAGGAGCTGTTAAGGTGGAACTCATATCGGCAGAGTGCTGGCCAGCAAACACAGGAGCAGTTAAGGTGGAACTCATATCAGCAGAGTGCTGGCCAGCAAACACAGGAGCAGTTAAGGTGGAACTCATATCGGCAGAGTGCTGGCCAGCAAACACAGGAGCAGTTAAGGTGGAACTCATATCAGCAGAGTGCTGGCCAGCAAACACAGGAGCAGTTAAGGTGGAACTCATATCAGCAGAGTGCCGGCCAGCAAACACAGGAGCTGTTAAGGTGGAACTCATATCAGCAGAGTGCTGGCCAGCAAACACAGGAGCTGTTAAGGTGGAACTCATATCAGCAGAGTGCTGGCCAGCAAACACAGGAGCTGTTAAGGTGGAACTCATATCAGCAGAGTGCTGGCCAGCAAACACAGGAGCAGTTAAGGTGGAACTCATATCGGCAGAGTGCTGGCCAGCAAACACAGGAGCAGTTAAGGTGGAACTCATATCAGCAGAGTGCTGGCCAGCAAACACAGGAGCTGTTAAGGTGGAACTCATATCAGCAGAGTGCTGGCCAGCAAACACAGGAGCAGTTAAGGTGGAACTCATATCAGCAGAGTGCTGGCCAGCAAACACAGGAGCAGTTAAGGTGGAACTCATATCAGCAGAGTGCCGGCCAGCAAACACAGGAGCAGTTAAGGTGGAACTCATATCAGCAGAGTGCTGGCCAGCAAACACAGGAGCAGTTAAGGTGGAACTCATATCAGCAGAGTGCTGGCCAGCAAACACAGGAGCAGTTAAGGTGGAACTCATATCGGCAGAGTGCTGGCCAGCAAACACAGGAGCTGTTAAGGTGGAACTCATATCAGCAGAGTGCTGGCCAGCAAACACAGGAGCTGTTAAGGTGGAACTCATATCAGCAGAGTGCTGGCCAGCAAACACAGGAGCAGTTAAGGTGGAACTCATATCAGCAGAGTGCTGGCCTGAGTCATACACGCACACGAGGGGGGTCAGAGAGCAACGCCAAGGCAAAAATACTGTAGGCCGCTAATTGCGTTGCATTGAATCCGGAGGGAAATCACTCAAATGGGGAGCGGCTGATCAATCTGAGTGATAGGAGCCGTGATGGAGTGGGCAGCTTTACGGCTTCAGCGCCGTCACAGCGAGCGTGGATCATTTGTCAGCTGTGCTGGACCTTCAGAGCCTCCTCGCATGCAGGTTCTTACTGTACGCCACTAATAGACCGGGTAGAAAAACGCTCGCCCTGGAGATTCTATTCATTCAGCAGGTTCACCCTTTTATAGGGCTGGGCGATATGGACAAAATCAAACATCACAATATTTTCGACCAAATACCTCAATATCGATATTGCGAGAATATTGTAGGGATGACTATTGGTGCTTTCACAAAATATTTATACAAGTTTTTTGGGGGGATTAAATAATCATCAGTAATGTTGATATAATGACTGTGAATAAATGCTAATAGTAGAACAGCTACTGTAGTAAAATGTCTGTAAAATGACATCACTTTACTGTAATGCAGCCTTTAAAACCAGGAAAAGACTTATATCATAATATTACAATATCCAAAATCTAAGATGATATTTAGTCTTATATCCCGATGTTGCTGTAACATGGATATATTGCCCAGCACCTACCCGTTCATAACAGCACAAACAGACTTGCGAGGCAGCTCTACTATGTGCCATGTCCTCGTGCTAACAGCATAGCGTTTAATGTTGACTTAACGGGGGAAGCATTGCTTGTCACATTCATTCATGGAATATGTACAGCAGGAAGTTGCTTTGTCAGATGACAGATGACATAACATCTTTAAGTGAATCATAAGCTCTCTTTTTTTTTTTTTCTTTTTCTTCCAGCGGCTGAAAACGGTTCCCGTCTGTCTGGTCCAAAAGGATCATGGTGCTGAGCGTTTCCTCTCCAGCAACAAAGAAGTAACGCTGATTTGGATTTAATGACTGCCTGACAGTGACAATGGCACAAACTTGTGACAAATCCCGCTGGGCCGCCAGTGTAACACAGCTCAGCGGAGGCCAACGCACGGCAATCAGTTGACGCAACACAAACGAAACACACTGAGTGCTTTCAGCCAGCTGCACGTAACAGCCTCTTGTTGTTCTCCAGCCCGCCGATGATGGTCGCTTAATTGTAGCCTCGCACACAGACAGACAGGCAGGCAGGCAGGCAGGCAGGCAGGCAGGCAGGCAGGCAGTTAGGCAGTTAGGCAGAAAAAAAAACCAACGGGCCAAGATGATTTCCACAGGCAACTGGCATTCATTTTGTCTTTAAGGTGCACATAAATACAGGCTGTCTAGCCGGGTCCATTTTAATTAGGCGAAGCCACATCTTACTTACTCCAACTCTCTAGCGTTAGCGCTCACCAGAGGCTGCGGCAAAGTGTTAATTACGACCACATGCCATACAGTGAATCCAAGGTAGGAGGCAGAGAAGAAGAGAAGGAACGCATCGAGGGAAACCACAACAACAACAACAACAACAACAAAACACCTTCAGCTGAGTTTCTCATGATGAGGCACATATCCGGCCGACTATTCCCCTCCCCCCCAGTCAGCCAATTACAGCACGACTCCAGGAGAGAGAGAGAGAGAGAGAGAGAGAGAGAGCAGGGAGAGGTAGAGAAGCAGCCCAATTTAATGCAGATTCACAATGGCTGGGAAAAGGCTTGTGCGCCCCCCCTGCCTCCTCCTCCCCTCCTCCTCCCACTCAACGCCGGTCTTCCACTCCACTACAGTGGGCTTATGATTTCAAATAGGCTGGGGAGAGGGTTATTGTTTTCTCTCACATTTCCTCTCTTGCAAAACCCCATCTTTTCCATTTTTACACCTCATTTGTGCAAAAATCAATTCATGAAAATAAGCACTCGGTGTCTTCGCCCCCCCCCCCCCCCCCGTACGAGTCAATTTAGACTTTGCGCGTGTGTCTCCCCCCCCCCCCCCCACCCCCTTTTTCCGAGAGGCTTAATCGCTCGCACGTCACATGTGTTTCATCCTCTCTAACGCGATTTTTCCTCGTTATTGGGAGCACTTATTTGCTCGGCGGCGGCCTTGGATGGCGGTATTAGAAAGCGAGTTCATTTTCCTCAATCCCTTGCTGATTTCTTCATTACATTGCGGCAGCAGAGGCACCCGCACACGGAGAGAGAGAGAGAGAGAGAGAGAGAGAGAGAGAGAAGCCCTGTGTGCCGAAATGGGACTGCTCTTAGCGGGGCGCGACTGCAAGTGTTACTATACCTCTGAGACGGCGCGCGGCGCTCGCTTAATAAACAGAGCAGACAGAGGATCACTTTGAACTCCTGTGACATGTAATGAACCTGTCTGTCTCCGCCACAGCGCGGTCTGGGCTCAGGGCTCGGCACGCTGGGGGGAACGGAGAGGAGAAACACCTCCAAATAAGCCTACAGGCACTTTGGGGAGGGGAAAAAAAAGCCATCAGTTACACATGGTCAGACTCATAACATTTTGTCAACACACCATGAGAGGAGATAATTGTCTGTTTCTATGTTGTTGCCTTTTTTTATTGCATAACAGATATTTGCATCTGGGACTAATTACTCCAGACTGGGTGTCAACATGTAGATTAAATTGTGGGATGCATCTGGTTTCATGTGCAGACTCATAGTCAGGTGCGGTGAGGGAACGGATACAGTGTTTGCTTTGACCTCATCAAAACACCACACCGCAAAACTTTTTCCTCTTGACGTGCCCCCCTCCCTTTAGCCCCCCCCCCCCCCCCCCATTTTCTCCCCAATTGTACCCCATGCTAGGCTGTCATGGGGAGAGCCGTAGACTAGCACATGCCTCCTCCTATACATGTGCAGTCCACCAGCTGCTTCTTTTCACCTGACAGCGCAGCGGCAAGTTTCACCGGCAGGACGTAGCGCATGGGAGGATCATACTAGTCCCTATAGTCCCTCCCCTCGCCGACCAAAGCGGAGGTAACATGGGGGCTCGAACCTGCGACCCTCATGTACCCGGACGCCGCGCCCTTTCCTTTCCTTTTCTATCTTCTTGAAAAGTTCCCCTGTGTGACGAACCAAAGTGATATCGGCATGTCCCATTAAAAATGCAGCTAAACCGAGAGACTTTTCATTCCTGAGATTGCTATTGATCACCGAGATAAAGACCTGTCTCAAATGAAAACTGATAATTGAACAGTTGATCAGGGATGCTCTTTTATTCCCGCCATATACACACCATGCCCATGTACTGCTGATCTATACACATTACACACCATGCCCATGTTCTGATCTTCACACTACAAATGAGTCTTTTGAAATTCAACAGGGGTTGAAAATTCCAACATTTGTTTTAGAATCAGCTGATTGTCATGTTAATTTGATCTTTGTGTGTGCGTGTGTGCGCGTTTGCGCGTGCGCATGTGTGTGTGTGTGTGCGTGTTATGACGAGGGGGCCAGAGTTCCTCGTGGGGACAAAACGCCATTACTTAAGCATGCAGGAATGTCGACATGACATTCCTTGACCGCTGTGACAATGGCAAACATATGTAAATGAAGGAGAGTGCCACTCTCATTATGACCCTGTCACACAGGCTGTGACACCTCCCACCGGACCCCCAGAGGAAGACACCTCCCACCGGACCCCCAGAGGAAGACAGCAAGAGAGAAACTGGAAGAGAGAAGGAAGATGTCACAACCATCTCCTTCTAGTGGAGGGGGGCGAAGAGGTGAAACGCTGGCATTTACGTCACTGTGCGTTCTCACCATGGGTGATGTTCAGAGATTCATGCGATGAGATTACATACAAAGTCAATGGAACAGAAGCGTTCCTTCCTCCTTGGTGTGAAATGCGAAAATGACATTTGACTGCAGGGGTTTCCAACCTTTTTTTGGCTTGTGACCCGATTTTGACGTCGCAAAAATCTAGGGACCCGAGACATTCAAATTCCGGTACACCATCCATCGATAATGTCATCAGTGACATCGTCGGTGATGTCACATGCTTCTTTTTCCCCCTCAGAATTCTGACTTTATTCTCAGAATCCTGATTTAAAGTTATAATCTCAAACATTTTCATCAACAAATAATAATAATAATAATTAAAGTCACTATCTATCTGATAGTCTGATTTGGATCTCACCTGCAATTACCACTCATCGCCATAGAGAACAAAACGCAAATCTTAGAGAGGATCACTTTCACTTTCAACTCAGAACTAAAAATAAAAATAAAAACACAAGTGACCCTAATCGTCTTCGCTATAGTTTTAAATTGTGTGTGGGGTTTTTTTGGGTTTTTTTTTTCAGGCGACCCTATTTGAATTCCAGGCGACCCCACTTAGGGTCACGACCCTAAGGTTGGGAACCACTGCTTTACTGTAATGCAGCCTTTGGAAAAGGCATATCATGATACTATGATATCCAAAATCTAACACGATATCTAGACTCATACTGTATCACAGTATCAATATAATAACCATATATCGCCCTCTTCTTTTCTACCTCCTCTCTCCTCTCTCCCTTTGTAAGCCATCTCTGTGGATACTTCCTCTCTTCTTGGCGTTGCTCTGCAGTGGGAGGGACAGCTTTGTATGGGCGGGATTCTTTGAAGAAGGAAAAAAAAAGAACGAGGTGAAAATGGCGACTAGTCCCCGACTCCCCGCTGTAGCCAAAGCTCATCTAATCAGGGGCTAATTCCACTTATTAAGATTTGCGAGATAACTTTGATTCATCACAGTCCATCTACCCCGATCGCTTCATCACTGTCGCGCTAAGCTCTTTTTTAGTCATCCCTTTGTTTCCACTCCCTCTGGCACTCAGGCAAGGAGGAAGAGAGAAAGGGAGAGAGAGGGAGGGAGAGAGAGAGAGAGAGAGGGAGAGAGAGAGAGAGAGAGAGGGGGGGGAGGGAGGGAGAGAGAGAGAGGGGAGGGAGGGAGAGAGAGAGAGAGAGGGGAGGGAGGGAGAGAGAGGAAGAGAGAGAGGGGGGGGGGGGGGGAGGGAGGGAGAGGGAGGGAGAAAGAGAGAGTGAGATATTAACAATATTAATGACCCGTGATTCTCGTCTCCTTAATGAGAAGGGTTATTAACTGTGATTATCCGTGATGAAATGGTGGTAATTCTTGAAAGCTTGGGAAAACTTGTACAATCGCTTGTCTGCTGATTCGCTCCTCTGATGTTTAAGAAGGAGAGAGGTGAGCGCGGTGTGAGAGAGAGAGAGAGAGAGAGAGAGAGAGAGAGAGGAATGTAAAGAGGGATAGGGAGTCAGGGAAAGCCTGGAGGATCGGAGATGCTCACAGCGGGAGGCTGGGAGAGGGATTTTTTAGTTGATATTTTTAGGGTGGAGTGGGTTGGGGTGGGGTGGTGGTTAGGGTGGAGTGGGTTGGGGTGGGGTGGTGGTTAGGGTGGAGTGGGGTGGTGGTTCATCTCCAGTCCCATAGCCGCGATTCAGACGCTTAAAAATCTGCGTTCCAAACTCTCTCTCCCTCCCTACTCAAACCCTCGCCGTTCCGTCGCTTCTCCCGACCCGTCCTGATATTTCCCTCTCAGGCGGCCTAACGAGTGGGCGCGCGCACACGTACTGTACACGTACACACACACGTACACACACACGTATGTACACACACGTACACACACACGTACACACACGTACACACACGTACACACACACGTACACACACACGTATGTACACACACGTACACACACACGTACACACACCCAGGCGGCCATCTGCTGCTTGACATTGCTGAATGGCTGTTTGAACGCTCTCTCCAGATCCCTGATACAGCATTTCTCCCCCCTCAGCCCACACACACGCCCACCCTTCTCTCGCTCCAATTATAGGAAGTTGCACGCTTGTGGAGTCGCTGTCAGCTCCATATGACTCCCTCTAAAGTGGGCCGGGGGGGAGGAGGGGTGTGGTGTGTCTGGTGAATCATTGATGTGCAGTAAGACTGTTTCATTGTAGATGTGTGTGTGTGTGTGTGTGTGTGTGTGGGGGGGGGGGGGGGGGGGCAGCAGACAGATAACAATCCTGAATTATGCATGTCTGTCCCGTGTGAGGAGTTGGGAGTTGGATGTCGGACGGGGGACGGGGGACGGGGGGGTGCACTCCCGCTCTCTCTCCCTCTTACCCCCGGGGGGGGGGGGGGGGGGGGGAGGGACAGATTTGGATGGGAGGGAGAGAGGGAGGCTTCTCTTCAGCTCCCGCGGCGGCGAAGCGCCAGACGACGACGACGACAACGGCGAGGTGGAGAGGATCCACTTGTTAACGTGCAGGTATAATGCAAGTCATTTCAGGAAACGGGCCTGGCTGGTGCTGCTCGCCTGCTCGTGATGAAGCCCGGCTCTCTCTCTCTGTGGTAATAATGCTAACAGGTTGAGTCTCTGTGGTAATAATGCTAACAGGTTGAGTCTCTGTGGTAATAATGCTAACAGGTTGAGTCTCTGTGGTAATAATGCTAACAGGTTGAGTGGTAGATTTGCTCCTCTGTAGATGATGTCCCTGTTCAAAAGCATCTGTAGGAATGTAAAAGTATTATTACTATCCACCCCCTTAAGAGGGCAGTGTGCACAAACACCTGATGGGGCCCATTTGAGATAATAATCCCATTCCAACATGCCAGCACACCTTTCAGACACGGGACTGTTTGCATTACTGACCTGTGGATGCAGGGCAGCAACATACAGCCTGCAGGCTTTATTAGATCCAACCGCTCTCAAATAAACAAAACACTACTTTTGAAAAAAGGAGGAGAGAGAAGGAAAAAAAATCTACTTAGTGTGGGCAAGCCAGCACTTCCTGGACACACTCCATTTATTTTCTCCAATTAAATCTCTTTAATTGGATTGAGGGCTGGCACCTGGTTTACACTCTGTCAACCACGCAATCCACAATAAGTGATGCCAGAGCCATGGTGTGTGTGTGTGTGCGTGTGTGTGTGTGTGTGTGTGTGCGTGTGTGTGTGTGTGTGTGCGTGTGTGTGTGTGTGTGTGTGGGAAGCCTGGCGATGGGGGAGGGATTTAGAGCATGTCTCTACTCCACAATTCCACTGTGATCAATTTATCAATGGCCCGCCTCTCCTCTGCTCTCAGCCAGGGTGTCCACACACACCGCTGACATGAGGTCCACACACACACACACACACACACACACACACACACACACACACACACACACACACACACACACACACACACACACACACACACCACTGACACGGGGGAATGCCTTCACACTTTGCTGGGCACGCTAACACGCAGCCACACACACACACGCATGTGGACACAAACACACGCAGGGAAACACACATGTACACGCGGATGCTCGCACAGACAAGTTCAAACACATATATGCTAATTGGGCGAATTTACATCTATAATTGCGATATATAATTGCGAGTGGCGATACAGAGGCTTGTTACACCTACTAAACCTGGACGGGCTCCTGAATGCAAAATGCCTGCGTGCTGAATACAAATGGTGTGCGCCCACACATGGAAATGCTACAGATAGTAATCCAAGAAATGCATCACGCGGCCTTGACAGAACCTTTAAGACACTTTGAGAAAGACCCCGCGCCTGAATACCAAACTCTACTACAGCCATACAGAGAGAGAGAGGGAGGGAGAGAGAGAGAGAGGGAGGGAGGGAGAGAGAGAGAGAGGGATGGAGGGAGGGATGGAGGGAGAGAGAGAGGGAGGAGGCAGAGAGAGAGAAGGAGAGAGAGAGGGAGGGAGAGAGAGAGAGGGAGAGAGAGAGGGAGGGAGAGAGAGAGAGAGGGAGAGAGAGGGAGGGAGAGAGAGAGGGGGGAGGCAGAGAGAGAGAGGCAGAGAGAGGGGGAGAGAGGAGAGGGAGAGAGAAGGAAAGGGAGAGAGGGGAGGGAGAGAGAAGGAAAGGGAGAAAGGGGAGGGAGCGAGAGAGAGAGAGGGAGAGAGAAGAGAGGAGAGGGAGAGAGAAGGAAAGGGAGAGAGAGGAGGGAGAGAGAGAGAGAGAGAGGAGAGGGAGAGAGAAGGAAAGGGAGAGAGGGGAGGGAGGGAGAGAGAGAGGAGAGGGAGAGAGAAGGAAAGGGAGAAAGGGGAGGGAGCGAGAGAGAGGGAGAGAGAAGAGAGGAGAGGGAGAGAGAAGGAAAGGGAGAGAGAGAGAGAGAGGAGAGGGAGAGAGAGAGGAGAGGGAGAGAGAAGGAAAGGGAGAGAGGGGAGGGAGGGAGAGAGAGAGAGAGAGAGGAGAGGGAGAGAAGGAAAGGGAGAGAGAGGAGAGGGAGAGAGAGAGAGGAGAGGGAGAGGGGAGGGAGGGAGAGAGGCCAAGGGAGACCCGACACAGTAAATAAAAATACAATTTCCTCCAGTGACATGCCCATTCTGTTGGAAGCCTGACTCTAATTATTCTAAGCACTTTGAGGGATGTCTTTCCACAGCATTAATCTACACATCCCAGCAGCCCAGCCACAGTCGATGCACTTTTAACTACCCAAGGACGCCCCCCAAACTCTGCCTCCAACCCACCGACGAACACATTGACTTTGTACAGTGATGGGGGGGAAAGTGCTTGCATCAGTGCATCTTTCTCTAAATCTCACAGCACAACATGCCATACAACAACTTTCCTTTTCAATTTCACATATACAAACCTAGCTACCGTAGCGCACACACACCAAGAGGAGATCAGATTGGAAAAGGGAACGTAGAGCTCAAAATAAAGTCGGTGAATTCTCATTACAGAAGGCAGGCTTGTGTGAGAACGCGGGTTGTTTTCCTCGGGGCGGGAATCCGCTCGCAGCTCATTTGGAACCAAGTTGAATCGATAAATCACCAGAGACCATCAATCAATCAATGAAGCTATCAATATTCAGCGGATCGGGGCTCCTCCCCCCCTGCGAGAGGCCATCTTTGGTAAGAACATGTCAGGCAAATGGGCTTTTAACATAATAGCTCTGTCCGCTCGTGCTGAGTGCAAGATTGATGCCGTGCATCAATGTATACATGTTGACACAAGCTGTGATGCTGATACACAGCAGAGAGCGCCTGTTTACGTGCAGCAGAGAGCGCCTGTTTACGTGCAGCAGAGAGCGCCTGTTTACGTGCAGCAGAGAGCGCCTGTTTACGTGCAGCAGAGAGCGCCTGTTTACGTGCAAGATCATCAGGACACAAAATCTCATTGAGAAAAAAACAAAACAAAACAAAACAAAAACACGTATAGTGCTAAACGAAAAACTGCTTGGATTCCAGTCGTGTTGATCAAAATCCATCTAAACAAGATCAAACTGCCTTTGGAATAACATTGCTCACTGACGGAGGCTGCGTTTTTTTTTTTTGCTGCATTGCACTGTCTGTCTCCTCTATATAAACATCTCCCCCCCTGGTGGCAAGCAGGGGGAAAATAGAGATATAGATATAGAGAGGCGGAGGCACAGATCTATCTTTTTTTTAATTCATCGGCGCTCAGCTCTAAGTGGAAAGTTAGTTTCAAACGCTGCCTTCAGCTCCTCGTTCCACAAGCAGTATAGCAGCCTGTGCATAGAGAGGCAAAGTGACCGCCTACTTCCTGCTTCAGCACTGTACCAGAGATTTCCATCCGCCATTTATTTTACCATAGACATTTCGTAAAATGCTTTTAAAAAATAGTTGTACTTGTTCAAACCAAACGGTTCAGATATATTTAAAGATTTAAATATAAAAATATTTTTTGGATGTAGTTTTTTAAAGTTTTGGTTAGAGTGAAATGTTCTATGGTCTCTCCCGATTCTAAATATATCTGAACCGTTTGGTTTGACGAAGTAAAACTATTTTTATAAGCATTTTACGAAATCTTACGAAGTCTATGGGAAAATAAATGGCGGATCAAAATCTCTGGTACAGTGCTGAAGCAGGAAGTATAGGCGGTCACTTTGCCTCTCTATTATGTGGCTAGAGGAGGAGAGAGGAACATCTCCAACCTGACATGAAACATGGAGTGTTCTCTCCTTGTGGCCGATATGACCGAGACCGAACACACCACGTGTCCGGAGTCACAGCAACAGGCAGCGTTCTCACTGCGTGAAGAACGAACACGTGGGAACGAACGAACGAACGGGCAGCAGCTCAGAGAGGGAACGCAAACCACGCATCCTTTTTTATTTTACCGGGGAGACCAACTTCTCCTGCACAGTCTCCTGCTGGAGAAGAAGACGTGTCTTGAAAGTATCTTCTCCACTGACGCCGGCGTACAACTCAATTCCTAATATTCACTCAGAGCAGTGGTTCTCAACGTGGACTCCAGGGACCACCGGGGGGTCCTTGAGGGGGTTCCAGGGGTCCCCAGCAAACTGATAGAATTGTTAAACTTGCGCAAACTTGAGCAGCTAACTCAATGAGATAATGTAGAAGAAGAGCTGTTTTCATAATAGTTTCTCCGTTATCTCTCTGCCTACAATATAGTCTGGACAACATCATATCTAACAATAGAAATATTCTCAGATTTGGGTCGGAGAGACAAAATGTCATCAATATGGGGGGTGTGTCTGTGGCCCTAATATGGACTGATTTAGTTGTCCCTCATCTGAAAAAGGCTGGGAAATCAGTGACTCAGAGGGTATTTGTTGTTCTTGTTTGTGGTCATCTGGAGCAGAAGCAGCCTGAAGGTGCGAGAACTCGCTTCAGACCGGGTCAATACATCACACCAGCTAAAAACTTATGGTGTGTGTGTGTGTGTGTGTGGGGATTAACTGTCCCCTAAGTTAACACCTACAACCCATGTGCCCTTGAGCAAAGCACTTATCTCCAATGGAGTTTCTCAGTGGCCGGCAGCAGAGGAGTGAGACTGCACACATTTTATGTGTGAGTCAGTGCCTCGCAGGCAGGGCATCGCTGAGAAATAAATAGCTGCAGACTCAGCAAACACTCTGAGAATTAAAAAAAGAAAGAAAAGAAAAATGAATGAAAGAAAGAATAAACAAGCAACCAACCAAACAAACACATAAATAAATACAAATGGCATGTTTTCATTCAGGGGGAAAAAATAACTACAGTTTGGGCTTGACGATGAGGAATTTGTTTCTAAAACTAGTGGATTACAATTCGCATTGATTTACATTAGGCGGGGAAAGCAGCTGAATTGGTCTTTATTCAGGCTCTAAATCAGTGATTTGAGACTTTTAGAGATGCTGCAAATAGGGAAAGCCAGCGCAAGTTCCTCGTGGAATCAGCTCACGATGAAACTAACGCTGAAACAAAGATGGCTGATATCCAATTCTGCAGCAGCATAAGGGATGTAAGTGAACATCTCATATATATAAAAAGGGAAGTGACATCACATGTCAACTGAAGAGAAGGCAATGCCAACGAAATGAGAAGCAGTCATGCAAACCATCTTGGAGTGGTCAGAGACAAGCTGTTTGTACTCGCTCCACCTCTGAGACACATCCAGATTACAGCCCGACCGATACTGCATTTTGGAGGCCGATGCCGATACCGATATTAGGAAGTAAAAAAATTCCGATATCGATATATCTGCCGATATTCTTATATTATATAATACACCATTATATTACACAATTCTTTTGCAATGATCCCTCAAATATCAAACATGTGACAAAGATATGACTTGACATGACTTGAGATATGTAATGTAGGGAGGATATTTTACAGCTTATCAATAAACTTTATTGTCCAAAATGACATCAATGCAATGAAAGGGTAAACTGAACTGGGAATTTAATAATTATAAATAACTAGAAATACAAAAACACAAATAGAACAAATATAAAATATAACGAGTTAAGAAAAAAGATCAAATAGACACGACATGCTGTCTATAACTTAAAAAATACAAAATAAAAAAAAATCGGCATATCGGCCGATACCGATATATCGGTTATCGGCCAATATCAGCCGATAATATCGGTGGACCGATATATCGGTCGGGCTCTAATCCAGATGTTCTAATATTTGCTTGTCAAGAGGAATGGTCTTATTCCATCTCAAGCTGTGATCGCACTCCTCTGCTGTTCCAGAAGAGCCTCGTCGTCACACAGAGTCAACAGGCAGACATGCTTCTGTTAGCACATGGCTACGGCTGAGGCCTGGACACAGTTAAGTTAAGTTAAGAGTGTGGCTGCCTCACGAGTGTGTTAGGATCTGTAAGAAGAGATGGACTGGTACAAACAAAGCTGAATACACTTGAGAGTAACAGCGAGCCTTTATTTTCTGCTATAGTGGCTTTTCTAATGCTGATATCTTCAGATTGAAGCTGTCAACATAGCCGCTATTTTGTATATTTCAATATCTTTCAAAGAAATGACAGGATTTAATTTTTTCCAGCAAAATCTCTGACACAATATTTAGACAATTGTGTGACACTAAAAGCCACAGAAATTAAAGGTTTTAGGTGCGCTGGAGGTTTCTTCTGGCGAAGCAACACCAACTCTCCTATTTTTATTAACAACATAAAAAAACCTGCTAAATAAATAATAAAATGCACACATAAAATAAAATTGCGTTACATATTTTACAGACTGCTACTCCCACGCCACACTGTGATCTCTTTAGTCGGCCAACTGAAATGGGAAAAATAATAACAAAATAAACACCATAAAAAAATAACATAAGATTCAAGCATATTTGTGCGGAATCCGATCAAAATGTCGCATTCGAATCAATTTCAGCTTAAGGGCTTCTCAGAGACAACCAATGTAGTATTGATCAAGTACACCATAAATATGTAATCAAAAAGACTGCAGCAGTTTGCACCCACTCGGCTCCGCATGTGTTTAAATAAGAAAAGTTGTCACTGCCTGCAGGCAGAGACGGGCCACTCCTGCAAAACATCCCATAATGATCTGGGCCTTTATTTACCTCAACAAGCCAGACGAGCCTCAGCACCCATTCAAATGATATCACTCGAATGGCCATTATCAGTGGTTATCAGCCTCATAGCTATGGGTTAGTAGGGGCCTGCTACAGTAGCAGTACACCTACTAGTAGATTCAGAAGGTTGTTATCATCTATCCACATGGTTCATCACCGATATCATAGAAGAACAAACAGTAAAGTTGTTGGTTTATTTCAGATTATTTGCCAACCAAAGTGTGTGTAATATTTTTGCCAAAAACGTTTGCCTAAGATATCTGAAACAACAACAACAAAAAACATTTTCTTATGATAAATCATTTTATCATAAGAAATCATTTTACTTGGCCATTCGACTTGTTTTGGCAAATAATATGAAATAAACCAACAACCTTACTGTTTCTTCTTCTATTGTATCGGTGATGAACCATGTTGGATAGATGATAACGACCTTCTGAACCTACTAGTAAATAGCAAATAATCTGAAATAAACCAACGAGGCGGACCAGTCTAACCCTAATACAGATAGGCGCGCGCACATGTATGTGTGTGTGAGTGTGAGTGTGAGTGTGACTGTGTGTGTGTGTGTGTGTGTGTGTGTGTGTATGTGTGTGTGTGAGTGTGAGTGTGTGTGTGTGTGTGTGTGTGTGTGTGTGTGTGTGTGTGTGTGTGTGTGTGTGTGTGTGAGTGTGTGTGTGTGTGTGTGTGTGTGTGTGTGTGTGTGAGTACAGTGTGTTACTGTGTGGCAGTTGGAGCTGGATGGAAACAGATTGCCATGGTTGCTCTCCGAGTCTCCATCACACTGTAGCAGACAGAGGGGAAGCGAGGCCCGCGGGTCAGGACGCCAGGCACAGGGCCCAACCATTACCGCCTGCTAATTGGAGTTTTCCTCGGGGTCAGGCCGGCCGTCTGTGGTGCCTCTACCATGGAGGAAGCCCCCCTCCCCTCCCCTCCCCTCCCCTCCCCCAAATCACTTCCTACACTACCTGTCACCCCTTGACGTGCCTCTCTCCTCCTTGGAGTGGGTGGGGTGTGTGGGTGGTGGATCAGGAGTGTGTGGTGTGTGTGGGTGGTGGATCAGGAGTGTGTGGTGGATCAGGAGTGTGTGTGGGGTGTGGGTGGTGGATCAGGAGTGTGTGGTGGATCAGGAGTGTGTGTGGGGTGTGGGTGGTGGATCAGGAGTGTGTGGTGTGTGTGGGTGGTGGATCAGGAGTGTGTGAGGTGTGGGTGGTGGATCAGGAGTGTGTGTGGGATGTGGGTGGTGGATCAGGAGTGTGTGAGGTGTGGGTGGTGGATCAGGAGTGTGTGGGTGGTGGATCAGGAGTGTGAGAGGTGTGGGTGGTGGATCAGGAGTGTGTGGGGTGTGGGTGGTGGATCAGGAGTGTGTGGGTGGTGGATCAGGAGTGTGTGGGGTGTGGGTGGTGGATCAGGAGTGTGTGAAGTGTGGGTGGTGGATCAGGAGTGTGTGGGGTGTGGGTGGTGGATCAGGAGTGTGTGGGGTGTGGGTGGTGGATCAGGAGTGTGTGAGGTGTGAGTGGTGGATCAGGTGTGTGTGAGGTGTGGGTGGTGGATCAGGAGTGTGTGAGGTGTGGGTGGTGGATCAGGAGTGTGTGGTGGATCACGAGTGTGTGAGGTGTGGGTGGTGGATCAGGAGTGTGTGGGGTGTGGGTGGTGGATCAGGAGTGTGTGGGGTGTGGGTGGTGGATCAGGAGTGTGTGGTGGATCAGGAGTGTGTGTGTGGTGTGGGTGGTGGATCAGGAGTGTGTGTGTGGTGTGGGTGGTGGATCAGGAGTGTGTGAGGTGTGGGTGGTGGATCAGGAGTGTGTGGTGGATCAGGAGTGTGTGTGTGGTGTGGGTGGTGGATCAGGAGTGTGTGAGGTGTGGGTGGTGGATCAGGAGTGTGTGTGGTGTGGGTGGTGGATCAGGAGTGTGTGGTGGATCAGGAGTGTGTGTGGTGTGGGTGGTGGATCAGGAGTGTGTGGGGTGTGGGTGGTGGATCAGGAGTGTGTGGGGTGTGGGTGGTGGATCAGGAGTGTGTGGTGGATCAGGAGTGTGTGGTGGATCAGGAGTGTGTGGTGGATCAGGAGTGTGTGAGGTGTGGGTGGTGGATCAGGAGTGTGTGAGGTGTGAGGTGGTGGATCAGGAGTGTGTGTGTGGTGGATCAGGAGTGTGTGGGTGGTGGATCAGGAGTGTGTGGGGTGGTGGATCAGGAGTGTGTGGGGTGTGGGTGGTGGATCAGGAGTGTGTGGGGTGGTGGATCAGGAGTGTGTGTGTGGTGTGGGTGGTGGATCAGGAGTGTGATCTCCCTCCACCACGGCTGCTTAATAGGACCAGTCTCTGTCTCCTCGGTGTGCCATTCATCATGTCAAATGGTAATATCTTTAAAGGTCAGGCCGAGTCGTAAAGAAAAAAGAGCCTTGGCTAAACTTTCCCAGGGATTTCCAGAGGTCTAATCACCAATCACCAAATCTGAAGTGTCTCTTTTGATTGGCTTTTGATGGCCTTCTTTCAAACTGATTGATTACCCGGCGAAAAAAAAGGAGAAAAAAAGATGACATTCTCCGCCCAGTTTCGCCACCGCGTCCCCGTTTAGAACAGCACCAGTTAGCCAGCTCACTTTGACACAGCGAGGGAAAGGATGCAAGGGGATGAATTCAACCAGAGAGCAAAAATAAATAAATAAATAAATAAATAAATAAATAAATAAATAAATAAAAATGAAAGTGAAAAAAGAAGGAGTGGAAGAAAGCAGAAAAGCCTGCAGTGGAGTGATTTATCCAGCCGGCTCGGAGCTGAAAAACAGCCAGATAAAATGGAGGTGTGAGAGAGATAGAGAGAAATAAAAGAGAGGCAGAGGAGCTAAAGACTGCTGCTGTCTGACAAGTGTCACACTTGCACTTCGATCCAGCCTTCCTCCTGCGCTAATGACTGTCAACACGACACGCAGGGCCGTCTGGAGGGGGAGAAAATTACTCGCTGAAAAGCAATTGACTGACCCCCATCATTTCTCAGGGAACCAGTGACCTGTGAATATTTCATTATGGGGAAAGTCGTGAGGCCCATACAAATGGGGAGGGGAGGGGTGGGGGGGGGGGGGGGTGGGGGGGTTGGTTGGAGGGGACGTTGATCCTGCCTGCCGACCCCGCGGCTGAGGCCCCCCGCTGGAGAGAGAGGGAACCTGGGAGCCGGGGGCCAACGCGCCTCTTCCTCTTCTCCCCGGCCTGCCTTGTAGTCTTTTCATTACTCCCGACAATGCATATTTTAGCGCGGAGGAGGGATAGGGAATTACATTTACCCCGATGAAGTATGAGGCCTTCGTTACAGTTCAGAGAAATGTTTTTTTCAATAGACCGTGGTGAGAGCTAATGTAGCTATATAGAGGTGGAGTGCATCTGGATGAGGAAGCTTCTTCATTTACCAAAGTGACATACGAGCCTTAGAGAAGAAGAAGGAGAAGAAGAAGAGGAAGACGAAGAGGAAGAAGAAGAATAAGAAGTGAGGATTTGGAGAGGGGGGAGGTGGGCGGGGGGTGCGGCGGCGGCGGCAGAGGAAAGAGAAAGGCGGGAGAGAGTAAGAGAGAAAGAAATGGTTTGTCGGAACAGGTCAGAGACGGCCATGGCTTTTTTTTTTACCCTCTGCACGACATTCGTCTTACATTGAGAAACATCAGAGGCCTCGGAATCAAGAGGGGCAGCGAAAGAAAGAGGAGACGAGGAAAGATGAAAGAAAATCAATGCCCCGGCAAGCTTGATTGATCGGTGGAGTTTTGGACAATTTCATCAGAGACTCCGCTAACCAGAGATGACACGACCCATATTGGAGGAGAGAAGGCATGGTGGAGATTGATACCCGCATTAGAGGCATCAGGTGGGATAAACGCGGGCTCCTGGCAGTAAATACACCCGGCCTGTGTTACCCCCCCCCTCCCCCCACCCCTCCGTCCTCAATGACGACTTAATGCCGGAAAAATCCTCGCAGCCCACACTTTAACACACTTTTACTTTTCAAACTTTTGACTGAGCGGGGTAATTGAGTCAATTAGAGGCACCTTAATCCCGGGAAGGGATCTTCAAAAGAAAGAGAGACGGTGAAGGTTTGGGTTTGGACTTAAGGATATAAATAAGGAGAAGCTCGGAGATTGTCTCTGTTTATCCAACGACTGCAGACGGAGAACAGAAGGATTATTTCTGATCTCGCGCAGGAAGCTCACGCTACATATTCACTTCTACTCTTGATTGTTTTAGCAAAACTTTAAGTCATCACTTTCCGGGGGAATAACACTATTTTATAATTACTTTGTGACAGATAAGTATTCAGCCAACAGAGGCGACTAACATTCCCCCAGCTAGACTGTGACGACGACTAACTTAGATATTATTATGGACCAAAAAAATTAAATCAAAAAAATCTACTAAGGATAGGAGATTTTAGATGTTGCGCCGCTAATATCATTTGATCTGATCGTTCTGACATTTCCTCTTTATTCTCCGTTATTCGACGACGAGCTCGCGGAGACGTGCGAGGCGAAGCAAAGTCAATAAAGCAACGTCACGATCGCAACTTCCATCCAATCCAAACCTCGACGGGGGAAAAAAGCACGTTTCTCCTTCTCTCCTCGCTGTATATGTCAAAGCCAGCGGAGGGCGGGAAATGGACTAGGGTGAACTAGGGGGAGGTGCGGAGGGACAGAGGGAATAGTGCTGATCGAGCAGATCAGGCAAGAAAAGCATGAAATACTACATTACGGAGGGAAAAGGACAAAAGCAGCCACCAGGGGCTGATCATGTCGGGCCCGACAGCGAGGCGGGGTGGGGGTGGGGGGGTGGGGGGGTTGAGGGGGGTGGGGGGGGAGTAATGGAGGGTCACGCGGGCCAGATGACTGATCGGAGGACGTTGGGCAAAGTGACAATTTGTGGGCCTGGTAAATATTTCAGCAGCGCGAGGTCGAGCAGAGGAGGGCGAGCAGAGCTCCCCTTCTACAATACAATAGACAGACACCTTCGATAAAACATCCCACACAAGCTCACACTGTACTGTATACACACACACACACACACACACACACACACACACACACACTACACACACTCTCACTATTCTTTTGCCTTTGGTTAACAGTCACAGTGTAATTTGCTTTGCCTTTAGTGGAGGATGAGATTCGGGTGTGTGGTGGTGAGCAGGAGAGGAGACGTGACCGTGACTGTCGCTGACATTTGCGGCGATCCGCATTTCACACTTTCTAATGTGACCAAAAAGGCCTCCTCAGTTCCCTGTCTCATATCTGCTTTATGGAAAAGCTTTTTTTATCAACTGTTTTTTCTTCTTCCGCCGATCTGGGGGGAGAGCTATTATAGACTAGCACATGCTTCCTCCGACACATGTGCAGCAGTCGCCCAGCCGCTTCTTTTCACCTGACAGCGAGGAGATTCACCGGCAGGACATCAGCGCGTGGGAGGATCGTCACGCTCCCAACAGTTCCGGACAGTTCCGTGTTACCGGGGCTCGAACCTGCGGCCCTCGTGTTGGTAAGCAGGGAACCTACCGCTGCACTACCCGGTTGCCCACCAGCGTGCAGGTTTACATCTTTTTATTTGACCATATACCAGCAACCAATAAAGAAACACCTGGCCTCCAGCTCATGGGACTGGCGTGTCTCCAGCTCATGGGACTGGCGTGTCTCCAGCTCATGGGACTGGCGTGTCTCCAGCTCATGGGACTGGCGTGCCTCCAGCTCATGGGACTGGCGTGTCTCCAGCTCATGGGACTGGCGTGCCTCCAGGTGGAGTGGAGTGTCCCACACAGATATTCTGCAGCACCGGCGCCGGTGTGACGGTGCACTTGGACCCCGTCCCATGTGGCGTTGGCTGAACATCACTTAGCAGCGGCGAGTGAAATCCCATCCAACTCCAAGCCTTTGTTTTGGACCCAGAGCAGCCCTGCTCGCTCGGTCCATCACCATACAGTCAAAGCACAGAAAGAGAGACAGACAGACGCAGCTTCGGACTGTTCCAGAGGCTTTCTGGCGAGAGGGCTGTCGCTGTGGACTTGGCAGCTGTGTCCAGTGGCCCTGGAACGGGGTCAGACAAGCGACACCACCCCCACCCCCCACCCCCCAGCCCACCCATCCTCCCTCTGCAGGTGGAGGAAGGAGCTGCAGAGGCGGCGGCCGCGCGGGGGTGGAAACAGCGTTGTGGTCGTAGCGTCAGCAACAGCGTCTCAGCCTCTCATCCTCTGTTTTACATTCTTGCATGCCCGCAGTAAAGCTGATGAAAGGCCGGGCGGGCACAGATGTGAACCCCTCACCTGCTCCGCCTTTCATCACTGTTGGAGGTGAGGAGGTGATGGTGCCGTGCTGTGGATGCACAGAGATTACCACCAGGTGGAGGCTACATTACGGGTCATCAGAAGCTCGGGGTGGGGTGTGGGTGTGGGGATAGGGTGGCCTGGGTGTGGGTGTGGGGATAGGGTGGCCTGGGTGTGGGTGTGGGGATAGGGTGGGCCTGGGTGTGGGTGTGGGTGTGGGTGGGTGGCTGCAAAGAGCTGTCTGGTGGGTTCTCATCTATCAAAGCCCTCCAGGATAACCCTCCCCCCCCTCCTCCTCCCATCAGAACTTCCCCTCTGCCTCCTCTTTGAGCCTGCACCTCCTGGCTTCTGCTGCACCGTCCCTCCGTCCTCGTGGCAAATTAGCGCACGTAATGAGCTGGAATCTACTCCTCAACAGCACCATTAAAAAGGGCCCTTGGGTCCTGGGTGGACTATGTGACAGGAGGACCATAAGACTGTGTGTGTGTGTGTGTGTGTGTGTGTCTGTGTGTGTGTCTGTGTAAAAGCGATGAAATGCATACCCCCCCCCCCCACACACCCGCCCCCCAGATCTCAAGCGTGCACCGTCTGAACTCTTGACCCCTCATCCCCATCTACATCTTACATTGGCCCCCTCTGACACGGTTCCCTCAGAGCCGCGCAGCGTGTCCTCATCCCAGAGACCATTCAGCCATTTTGAAACAATCTAATGGCCA
>NC_139644.1:10417035-10437035 GCF_964638095.1 Poromitra crassiceps
ACGTCTTCAATCGCATTACCGGACAAGTGCAATGTGATAACCACCGGCTAGCAACAAGCTGGACATGGAGGAGACATGTTAAGTGCGGTTTCCGAAGGCACTAACGATTTGAAGAGTGCAGACGTCGTTAGCCGGCGAGGAAAAAATACGAGCTCCCGGCCGCACGCGCGCGTGTTTGCGTTGCGTCCGTGTCGCCGCCGTGTCAAAAGGAAATGAACAGAGTCTCCGTTGGTCTTCAGCCACAACAAATGGCGGAGGACAGGAAGGCGTGCGGTGAGCAGCGGAGCGGCAAAGAGGCCGGGACAAGAGGCCTATTATGACAGGAAGCTCCACTCATCAGCCGTTCAGCCGGGGCACTGTAAGAGGAGACATAAATCAATGGCGTGCCAATTATGACACCACACCGAGCCGTGTGAGTGCAGGGAATTAGCCGCACAAATCTCAGGATCGGGTTCGGCGGCGAGATGGTTCTCCTCGGGAGTGGAGGGAGGGAACGCTGGAGGAAGAGCGCGAGGGAGAGGAGAGAGAGAGAGGAGGAGGAGAGATAGAGGAGTAAACGATGAAATGCGAGGCCGCTCATTATAGTTGATAAGGAAATCGACCAAACGCGCTCCTGCTCCTCCTTTGTCTTCCTCAGCCTAGAAAGGGATAGTGTTGCAGAGGAGGTTGGAGAGGCCCTGCAAGCTCCATTACCCCTCCGTCTTGCACTCTCCTCAGTGAGAAGGCACAGGCGTCTGAGGTGAGCACCACGAGATGCCTCTCATATTTCATTCTCTCTCACACTGAGCAGTTCTCTCTTTAAGAATATTAAAACTTCACCTGCCGCCCCCGACACAACGCAACCCCGCCACCCCCCCTCGCCCGCTGCAATCAAGGAGGCGCCTGGGCCTGATCGGGGGGGGGGGGGGGGCGAGGCCGGCGTGCGGGTTTGATGGAGACGACGGCGGCGGCGGGGTTCAGCTGGGCCTGAACACGATGCCTCGACACAGCGCCGAGCCGCACGCAGCAGCTGTATCCCAGAACTCTGAGATTGTGATTAAATGGAAACAGAACAGCCCATTACAGTCATTAACATATATCTGGAGTGTGCGGGGATGTGGGGGGATGTGCACCAAAGGGCGTGCGCGCACAGTGATGTAGCGCATATATTAAGAAGAAGATCCGCAGATAGTACTTGAAAGAGCATATCTTGCAAAAGCTTCTATATATTATTTATCACGCAGACATCAAAAAGGAGACTTTCTAATGACCTTTTTTTTAATTCATATGCAAAAGGTAATGCGGATTCTCCAACTGCAAATCCACCCAAAAGTCGAGCGGAACAGCGCCGCAGCGCAGTACACGAGACCCGCCACGCTCCTCCATTTTGCAGCTAATAGTATGTTTAATTCAATATCACACTGGATATCGTATTGCCTTAAATCATAAATTAGCATGAAATGCATGCCTCTATTCATTTCTCTGTGAGAAACGCAGTAGTTATCCATCTAGTGCAGAGTGAAAGATTTGATTGATAGGAAGAATAACTAATGTGGGAATGTTTGGTGTAACATGGAACACGGAAAAGTTTGAACTCATTAAATTGTTCCTTAATGTGCAAAACAAAAACAAAAGAACGACACTTTCTTTCTTGCATTGCTGAAGTAATTCAATACAGACACATTTGAAAATTATGTTTTCTCGCTGTGGATTTTTTTTTTTTAAGTTATATTAGCTCAAGAGCATAAACAAGCTCAAGATTATGAAGTAAGGGGGAAAAAAGTCAATTAACAAATTGCATATTTAGTTAGCATAGTGTACAGAATACATAGTGTACAGAATACATAGTGTACAGAATACATAGTGTACAGAATACATAGTGTACAGAATACATAGTGTACAGAATACATAGTGTACAGAATACATAGTGTACAGGCGCTGGTTTCACTTGTCCTCTTGCTGATTAGAGAAATAAACACGAGCGTATTTCAATAGTGCAAACACAAACATTAGCATGTATTGAAGTATAGATTGGCTGTCAGAGATGCACGATAGAGATGTATCCTCTGTGTGTCCAATCCCTCATCTCCTCCACAAAATGGAGTACACACACACACACACACACACACACACACACACACACACACACACACACTCCACACCAGTGGTGTAATGTAACTAAGTATAAATACTTAAGTACTGTACTTAAGTATTTTTTCTGAGTATCTGTACTTTACTTGAGTATTTATATTTCTGTCAACTTTCACTTTTACTCCACTACATTTCTCAAATAAAATGGATACTTTTATTCCACTACATTTCCCCATCTTAGTTACAAAGTAAAATCAGAAGAAATTGCCTAGCCTGCAAGCGATCAGGTTTGGCAAATCAGTGCTCCTAGTTTGCAAGTTACGTTAATCGTAATGCAACAGAACGTTGTTTGCCAGCGGCTATAGACGGTTTTCACCAGAACGCAACCCCACAGCACTTCCTTTTTCTCAGCATTTGGCAAACTGCAGAAATAGTACTTTTATAGTACTTTTACTCAAGTAATATTCTAATGAGTGACTTTGACCAAAGTCTTTTTCTGGGAAGATATCTTTACTCTTACTTAAGTATGGTTTTCGAGTACTTTATACACCACTGCTCCACACACACACACACACACACACACACACACACACACACACACACACACACACACACACACACACACACACACACACACACACACACACACACACACACACACACACACACACAGGGCCTGAAGTGTCACTCAGGACCCAGAGTATTTGATATCCCCACTGAGCTGCTCGGGTCACACTCTCCCTTTATGTGTGTGTGTGTGAGAGAGAGAGAGAGACAGAGAGAGAGTGTGTCTGTGTGAGAGAGAGAGAGACAGAGAGTGTGTGTGTGAGAGAGAGAGAGAGAGAGAGACAGAGAGAGAGTGTGTCTGTGAGAGAGAGAGAGAGAGAGAGAGAGAGAGTGTGTCTGTGAGAGAGAGAGAGAGAGAGAGAGTGTGTGTGAGAGAGAGAGAGAGAGAGACAGAGAGAGAGTGTGTCTGTGAGAGAGAGAGAGAGAGAGAGAGAGAGAGAGAGAGAGTGTGTGTGAGTTTGCAAGTCATCAAACATCAAGGTTTGTTGCCTGCAAAGTTCCCTGCTGATTTTGGTTTCTGTTCAATGGTTGATAAATCACGGAATGCTTTAATTGTACGCTGACCTTGATGAAATGAATGGATATCATTGATCAATTAGGAGTGCACTGGGGTGATGGAGGGGGGACGTGTTAGGAGTGCACTGAGGTGATGGAGGGGGGACGTGTTAGGAGTGCACTGGGGTGATGGAGGGGGGACGTGTTAGGAGTGCACTGGGGTGATGGAGGGGGGACGTGTTAGGAGTGCACTGGGGTGATGGAGGGGGGACGTGTGAGGAGTGCACTGGGGTGATGGAGGGGACGTGTTAGGAGTGCACTGGGGTGATGGAGGGGGGACGTGTTAGGAGTGCACTGGGGTGATGGAGGGGGGATGTGTTAGGAGTGCACTGGGGTGATGGAGGGGGGACGTGTTAGGAGTGCACTGGGGTGATGGAGGGGGGACGTGTTAGGAGTGCACTGGGGTGATGGAGGGGGGACGTGTGTGTGTTAGGAGTGCACTGGGGTGATGGAGGGGGGACGTGTGTGTGTTAGGAGTGCACTGGGGTGATGGAGGGGGGACGTGTGTGTGTTAGGAGTGCACTGGGGGGACGTGTGTGTGTTAGGAGTGCACTGGGGGGACGTGTGTGTGTTAGGAGTGCACTGGGGTGATGGAGGGGGGACGTGTGTGTGTTAGGAGTGCACTGGGGGGACGTGTGTGCTGACAGAATTATTTTTCATCACGTCTCCGGCTCGGTTATCCTCCCTCTACACACGCCTTTAACAACGGCTCTCAGGTTGAAACTATTTTCATCTCGCATTTTTATTTCCTTTTATTACATTTTCTCCTGCTCAGAAACCCCCGCCCCCCCCCCCCCTCCATCCTTCTCTTGGTACAATCCTCAGCTGTTTACCAAGTATAATTCAAAGGGGGGGGGGGGGGGGGAATTAAAAATGGAGGGAGAGCTGGTATGACCAGCCTAATCTGTGCGTGGGCGCGACAGTGTGTGCTTGTGCGCAGTATGGCTATTCATGACAGCAACATCAAATCCCCAGAGAATACCAGTGGCATGATGAGATGTGTTTTTATGGGGGGGATTTAGGCTCTGGAAGAGAGATTTGAGTACGAGAGGCATTGTCAAAAAATGTGCAATGTTAGGAGAGCTCGCTGTGGCGATGGAGGACGGGCTATATTAAGCAGCCCTATTAATGTTTTACACGGTGTTGTTGACGCTCCCTTACCTGTAAACTCTCCACAATAACGTGGTGCTGGCGTGGAGCAGTACGGTAGACGGGTGGTGGAGAAGGTGGGGGTGGAGGTGGGGGGTGGAGGTGGAGGTGGGTGTGTGTGTGGGTTACATAAAGCACGATAATTCTATTCATCGTAGGGTTTTGGAGGAGCTCCCACTCTCTCCTTATCTAACCTCCTCCCTCGCTCCCCCCCCCCCCCCCTCGCCATTTCCTCCTCAGAGCGGTGGAGCTAGCAGCTAGCATGGTGTTCCTCCTCAGAGCGGTGGAGCTAGCAGCTAGCATGGTGTTCCTCCTCACAGAGCGGTGGAGCTAGCAGCTAGCATGGCGTTCCTCCTCAGAGCGGTGGAGCTAGCAGCTAGCATGGCGTTCCTCCTCAGAGCGGTGGAGCTAGCAGCTAGCATGGCGTTCCTCCTCAGAGCGGTGGAGCTAGCAGCTAGCATGGCGTTCCTCCTCACAGAGCGGTGGAGCTAGCAGCTAGCATGGCGTTCCTCCTCAGAGCGGTGGAGCTAGCAGCTAGCATGGCGTTCCTCCTCAGAGCGGTGGAGCTAGCAGCTAGCATGGCGTTCCTCCTCAGAGCGGTGGAGCTAGCAGCTAGCATGGCGTTCCTCCTCAGAGCAGTGGAGCTAGCAGCTAGCATGGCGTTCCTCCTCAGAGCAGTGGAGCTAGCAGCTAGCATGGCGTTCCTCCTCACAGAGCGGTGGAGCTAGCAGCTAGCATGGCGCGGAACAGCAGCTTTTTCATCCCTCACAAAAGGCTGAGTGAGCGCCGCCTTTAACCAGCGAACAATAGAGCAGCCGTAGCCTTTAGTCGTCCACACACACATGGAGGCGCTAGCTGGAGGCGTGGCGCTGGAGAAGAAGAAGCAGACATATCAGCTACGGGGGCCAGTCTTCTAACCCGAGTCCAAGCCCGGCAACAAACACAGTACAGCACCCGCTCGCATGTGTGTGACCATGAGCCAGAGATGCCCGGCGCCGACCTTTTGAATGGTGGGACTGCCATTCTCCAACAACCAGGCGTCCAGATTGAATAGGCCCCTCAGCCAGATGAGACTGCCCGCTCATGTGTGAACGAGCCTTACTTCCCCCGCGTCGGCTCGCCAGATCCAAACGGCCCGCAGGTCCGAGGCAGCATTTTACAGCCTGTTTAACAGTCACTTCAAAAATCACCCCTCCTCCTCCTCCTCCATTTTTTTCTCCAGCCCCACCCCCCATCGCGAAGAGAACGTCTACGGCTACGCTTTCTGATTGCCTCTGAACGCCGGTGTTGATTAAAAAGTCAGCATTGTGCCGGCTTTCTTGTTTTCTCTTTCTTGTGTGGATCCTGGGAGTACAAACAGCTCGATAGGGCTGCGTGTGAAAGTCTTCGGGCCCTGTGTCTGAGGAGGGACCCGCGCGGTGAGAGGGGAGGGCCCGGGCCCGGCCCGGCTCGCCTGGCTTCTCTGCAATCCAATAAAGTGCTTTCTTCCAGCGCCGGGCTGCGACGTGACGTGAGGCTAATCTTTGATCTGAACTGGAAGCGGAGGGCTCGGAGAGCTCGCCACGCCACCCCATTATTTATGGGAGCTTCAAAGGCTCCGTTGATCATCACACTTGTGTCTCTTATCTCGCCAGCGAGAAACAGCCACAACAACAAAAAGTGACTCTGCCAGGAGAGCGGGAATACAGAGCGGCGCCAGAGAGTTAAGGTATAGGAGGAGGGATAAAGGTGTGAGGGTTAGAAACGGAAAGGAGGGGGGGGGGGGGGGGGTTTCGCGGGGCTCTTCGGGGAGATCCCCGGATTAACAAGTGATCATGCCGATGTATACGGTTCCGTCCGCCTGGGAACGTTGCCTCCGTCCGACCGACCGACAGCCAACCGGACCTGGAAGAGGATCAGAGCCCGCCTCTCTGTTCCCATGGAGGACATGCACGCCAAAGTCAGGGAACCCCCCCGCTCCTCCTCCTCCCCCTTCCCCCCCTCTCTCTCCCCCAATCTCAGACTCCCCTCCCCTCCCCCTCACCTCCCCCTCCCTCCCTCCCACTATCACCAGCGCCACCGCCACATCACATCAGAAATGTGACTGGCCTCAAACTGCTGACTTGCTCACAGTCCATTGAGTTTCCTCTCCTTATCAAATTACAGCCACCTCAATAACCCACTCGCTGCAGCACGCCGCAAGAAATGAGCTTTTCTCCAGCGCCGCCCGCCCCCTGGCACTGCTGCACTCTTTCCCCTCGCCTCTTTCTCCTCTCGCATTTTTCTTTCAAAAAACAGCAGACAGGGGGGATGATGGGGGCGTGGGGGGGGGGGGGGGCGGGGGGCGGCTGATGTGAATGTCGGCGTGTATTTCCGAGTGGGCGTACGAGCGCGAGTGTTTTGTACGGGGAGCGAGAGAGTGTGTGTGTTATGAGAGAGTGTGTGTGTGTTATGAGAGAGTGTGTGTGTTATGAGAGTGTGTGTGTGTGTGTTATGCGAGAGTGTGTGTGTGTGTGTGTTATGAGAGAGTGTGTGTGTGTGTTATGAGATGGCCCATCGGCTTGCTTGCACATTGCTGATTTGCAGACGTGGGCCGTTGTCCAGATGGCGGCCGCCTTTTTCCGAGGGAGGGTTTTTACTTCCACCCCGACAAGCGCTCGGTCACGGCAGGCCCGCAGAGACCCCCGGCTACCCCCGGGCCTCGGCTGTCCCGGGTCACTGCCCTCTACCCAGCCACCGGTCGCTCGTCAAGAGGAAACAGGACCATGGTGTCCCGTACCACCCTCCTCCTCCTCCTCCTCCTCCTCCTCCTCCTCCTCCTCCTCCTCCCTCCCCCCCCAACACGCTATACTCTTCCTCCCCTATACCTTCTCCAAATGGAGAAGCCATATCTGCCATATCTCGGCGAGGAAAATGACATAGGCTCATCACCTGTTATATACCTTGGATGAGAGCTTCGGGGGAGATCCGACCAAACGGACCACGCAAGGTCATCCGTCTCATTTTGTGAGTGGCGCTGCAGTTATTACAAAGTCAAAATGAAAAGACTCATCCTCGGGTCAGCTGTCTGACAGCTGATGGATGTCACTGAACCTTCCCAGCAGCTGGTTACTGGTTTGGACACCAGAGTAAATAAGGCCGAGGGGAGCAAAGTTGAAAATAACCCGCGGGGCCCAGATCCATTTTCTCTTGATATGACATGGCTGCCTTTGACGAGTAATTGATTTATTTCTAACCTCAACAGCAATGTTTTTCCCTTCTAATTGCCCCCGCGTTAATGTATGCAAATGACAGTTCAGGACACATTTACAGGGACCTGTACACAGCCCCCCCCCCCTCCCTCCTTTACTCCTCAAATGTGAATTAACATCAATATTTATCTTAGTTCTATTATCTAATTTCTACCTCATTCACATGCTAATTGCTACAATTAGCATTAAATAAGGGCCCCGGTTCACAGGAAATAACCTGCTGGCGAGCACTTGAATCACCGACTCGTCACCTGTGCACACAACGCGCACACGCACACACACACACTGACAGACACACACACACAGACACGCACACACACACACACACACACACACACACAGCCATGCACTTATAAATTATAAACACACAGCACACCGCACGCACACACACACGCGCGCACACACACACACACACACACTCACTCTCACACACACACACACACACACACACACACACACACACACACACACACAGCCATGCACTTATAAATTATAAACACACAGCACACCGCACGCGCACACACACACACATTATAAATTATAAACACGCATCACAAAGTGTAAAAGTGAGAGAAGGTAATTTAAAGGGACAGCTCACTCCAAACTCAAAAATACATTTTCCCCTCGACTGTATTTATCCATCTAGATCGTTTTGGTGTGAGTTTCCAAGTTTTTGTTCTTTTCTTTTGGCTAAACTACACCCTAGCTAAGAGCTAGTGGGTGTAGTTCGGTTGAAAGAAAATAGTTCCTACTACATGAAACTGCTCACAACAAGGTCTGTGGATTATCTCGAGTAATCGGGTCATGATTTTTGGAAAGAGACATTGCTGTTTTTTTTTGGCACTTTGAGGAGCACAACTCGAGTGCCATCCAGTTCCATTGTATTTGAAAAGAAGGCGGACATCTACGCCAATATCTCCAAAACTCAGCAACTCAAAACCATCTAGAAGACTGATAAATAGCACTACAGGTAAGAGGGGGAAACAATTATTTCTCTTCAACTGTCAATGTGGTGGATTTTTTTTTGTATCTATCCCAAATCACCTCACAAAACCCTGCTATAGTATGCTATGCGTGTATACATTTTTTAGCACGCGCGTCCCGAGCAGGAATCAAAACCCTTAACCCTGACAGTATCGGCAGCACGATCAACTGACTGAGACATACAGGAGGAGAGAGGAGAGGAGAGAGGAGAGGAGAGGAGAGGAGAGGAGAGAGGAGAGGAGAGGAGAGAGGAGAGGAGAGGAGAGAGGAGAGGAGAGGAGAGGAGAGGAGGACGCCGACAGAAATGAAAACGCGATCAGGAGAGTGGAGTCAAATTGACAACGAATGCTGGCGTCTCATCAAGTATCACAAGGGGGGGGGGGGGGAGAGCAGCGCAGCGCGAGGCGTATCATCAAGCATCACAAGGGGGGAGGAAGAGCAGCGCCGAGAGAGCCGGGCGGGGAGAGAGCTAACATGAAAGCCCAGCAGAGTGCCAGCGCCAGTTACCCCGGAGAGGCCCGGCTCGACGTGTGCTGCCTCGCGGCGCTTTTATTGGAGATGACGCGGGCGTGTCAGTGACAGCCAATGTCCAGGTTGAGCGGGAGTAGATTAGATTAACTCCCCTGTGAAAGAGCCTTGTCTGCTCCCATCGTGCATCCTGTCTAGTTAAAAAGACACAGGTACGCCGCGGCAATAAGCAGGTGTGCTGACATCAGAGTCGTGTTGGGAATACCGCCACTGATTGGAAAACCTATAGAGTATTCTTCAAACACAAACACTGCTGACGCCGTGCTTTTCCTGGCGGGCCGACCCCCACACACCCCCCCCTGGAGCAACAGCCCTACATGAAGATCAAGTGTGCGATTCTCTCGGCGAGCGTAGCGCAGGGCGCCCACCGGACCGCACACTCGTTTCTCTCCCCCCACAAAGACTTTAGAAATGGACTGACGGAGAAGAAGAAGAAGAAGAAGGTGCAGAGGTGTTATTGAAGAGGGGCTCTGGCAACAGAACCGACTACTGGGTCTGTAGGCCCGACTGCAACCCAAATAGAGGCCCGAGCAAAGTTAACTGAATAGAGGAGCGCAGTCCGCCGCTAACCGAGTTGGGAAGTTCTATTGCCCGAGGGCCGCAGTTATACTCTGCTCATCGAATCAGCCCCCGTAACGTAGGGAAGTGAATTCAGACCTTGTCGAGGAAACGAAAAAGTAGGAAAAACAGACAGAAGGGGGACAGCGACAGCGCAAACTAAATCAGGAAAATAAGCAGGAAAATGTGATTCTCCTCTCAGGAGCAATATCAAATATATTGAAACTCTGAGAAAGAAAAAAATCCCCCCCAAAAAACTTTAGGTGCGTGTGAGAGATTGAGCTCAACACCTGGACCAAAGGCACTTTCTTCATTTGGTTAGCGGTGTAAGTGCTGTTGTGAATTTCCTGTGGTTAGTACATGCAGGGTTAGGAGCGCTTAAGGCGGGCGGAAACCTCCCTCACACACAGAAATATAAATGAAGAGTGATGACCGATGGCAGTGAAGGCAAGCCTTTTTGGCCCCTCCTGCACACCGTACACAGCACAGACTGTGAGGAAGCGATGACCTCACCGCGAGGCCTCTCTCAGCTGTAAAGTATGAGTTTGCTCTTTATCTGGAATAACCCTGACCGAACAAATAATAGCCAGACATATTACGAGACATATTACGGAGAGGGGGAAAAAGTCATCAGAATCAGTCAAAGTGATGTTTTGGCGAATGAGAGAAATGGATGTGAAAATAAATTCTTAAATGAGCGCGGGGCGACGCGCGGCGCCATAAATCGCCCGTGGCGGCGTGAACGTGAACGGGGGGCTGCTGGGAGTGGCAGGGCCGCTGGAGATGGATACCGTGGAGCGATGTCTGTCCTACGCACACAAACCCCCCCCCCGCCCCCCCGCGTCCCCCCCCCTCTCGTAAATTATCTTGAGCTATGGAGAATTTATGAGGCAGAGATATCTCACTGCTGGCCCATCATTTCCATGGCACTGTCACCATCATTCTCTCCAAAACTGCCCAAACCCACGGATAAAAATGGCCACTGCAGTTAAAGATGGGGGGAGAGGGAGAGAGAGAGAGAGAGAGAGAGAGAGAGAGAGAGAGAGAGAGAGAGAGAGAGAGAGAGAGAGAGAGAGAGATCGGGAGAGAGAGAGAGAGTTTGGACAAGTGGTCTTTTTCTGTCTGAAGTACCCGCTGTGTCCGGGTAAAAAAAAAAGAAAAAAGAAAAAGAGGAAAGAAAATCGGAAATACGCCAAAAAAAAAGCAGGAGTTAAATAGAGGACAAGTGAGAGAAGTGGAGTTTGCTCTCTTTCTTTTTCAAGTGTCTTTGGTGAATTTTTTGGCGAACTGGAAGATGAGTCAAATTGCTCGGCGTACGCTGCTTACATCTCTACCTGTGCCAGCCGGCGCGCCTCCTCGGCCCGACAACACCTCTCTACCGTTTGAAACGTGTGTTTGTGTTTCTCTGTGTCAGTGGGAGTGTGTGCATGTGTGTGTGTGTGTGTGTGTGTGTGTGTGTGTGTGTGTTTGTGGAGAGATTTGGGCAGCCTTCAGAGCGGCTATCATAGGCTAGGTGGAGTCGGGTGGAGTGTATCACAGAGGGCAGTCCTGCACATGCTGCCCTGTGAGATTGGATTCTCACCCGTGAAATGTAAGCACACAGAGAGACGCGCGGCGGCAACAACCTCCAATTTACACAGCCATTTTCCAGCGGCTTCGCCACACAGCTAAATCGCATTTGTCTCCCTCGCATTGATGCGGCCTGCGCGCGCCTGCCCGACAATTTCATTCACATCCAGTTAATTAGCACTTCCCTCGCTCCCGCCACCAGAAAGAGCAATCATTGGACAAAATGTGTGCCGGAGTCATTTATTACAGTTTATTACAGTTCATTGAGGAAGGCAGAATGCGCTGGATATTAGAATGATTACTCGTGTCGGCGGCGCTGATAGCGGGTCTGTGTGACGAGTAGAAAGGAAAGCGACGCGACGGCAAAAAAAGTTATTTACCAAAAACAGCTGGACGGATAAATTAGGCGCTTTCTCTACATGACAGTATCTCCCTCGACTGCGCTGTTTGAACATTTGTGGGTGAAAGGCGACGTCTCTCAAGCTTTACTCCCCTCTTTGAAAACGCTAATTACTATTCATTACTCGCTATTGCTGAATGATAACAATGTTGAGTTACCATTCTGAGTCATTAAATTAGAAGGAAGGGGCTGAATAGCGGGGCCCACTGTTGAGCGTCTATACAGTGCATTACGGTCTCTGCTGTTGAGCATCTATTCACCTTATTCCTGGACCTACGTTTCCCATGATTCTCAGCGGGTGCCGGTCGTCGACTTCCTGTTTGCATTGTTTTCACTAGCAAGGAGGTGCGCGCCGCTGTCAAAGAGTGGGAACGTTTGGCTTATTTGATCCGAAATGGCTAAAAATAGGAACGTTGTGTGGTTGCATAGCGGCGACATTTTACAAAAACGAGGTGGTACTGTACGGGCTTATTTTAGCCGAAATGGCTAAAAATAGTACAGTATATGGTTGCATAGCGGCCGCTTTTATTTTGAAGGCTAAACATCCAAACCGGAACTCTTATTATTTGGTCATTGAACGTAGCTTTAGTGGTCTCTCTCTTTCAAGATTCAAGATATTGTCACTCCGTTGTACAATTATGCACGTGTGAAATGATTGTGCTGGGGGGCTCCATTACAACACACAGGTAGGTACAAAGTCACAACAATTATTATGATTATTTTCAGTCTCTTTCGCTATGAACGGTCCTGGGCGGAAACAGGCAACCAGCAGCTGGAAACAGGGAGGGAGGGTGTCATGGAAGCGCCCATTGTCTCACCAGGAAACTCGTGAATACAGTGCGTTACAGTCTCTGTAGCCTGCTGTTGAGCATCTATACAGTGCATTACAGTCTCTGTAGCCTGCTGTTGAGCATCTATACAGTGCATTACAGTCTCTGTAGTTTGCTGTTGAGCATCTATACAGTGCATTACAGTCTCTGTAGCCTGCTGTTGAGCATCTATACAGTGCATTACAGTCTCTGTAGCCTGCTGTTGAGCATCTATACAGTGCATTACAGTCTCTGTAGTTTGCTGTTGAGCATCTATACAGTGCATTACTGTCTATGTAGCCTGCTGTTGAGCATCTATACAGTGCATTACAGTCTCTGTAGCCTGCTGTTGAGCATCTATACAGTGCATTACGGTCTCTGCAGCCTGCTGTTGAGCATCTATACAGTGCATTACAGTCTCTGTAGCCTGCTGTTGAGCATCTATACAGTGCATTACAGTCTCTGTAGCCTGCTGTTGAGCATCTATACAGTGCATTACAGTCTCTACAGCCTGCTGTTGAGCATCTATACAGTGCATTACAGTCTCTGTAGCCTGCTGTTGAGCATCTATACAGTGCATTACAGTCTCTGTAGCCTGCTGTTGAGCATCTATACAGTGCATTACAGTCTCTGTAGCCTGCTGTTGAGCATATATACAGTGCATTACAGTCTCTGTAGCCTGCTGTTGAGCATCTATACAGTGCATTACAGTCTCTGTAGCCTGCTGTTGAGCATCTATACAGTGCATTACAGTCTCTGTAGCCTGCTGTTGAGCATCTATACAGTGCATTACGGTCTCTGCAGCCTGCTGTTGAGCATCTATACAGTGCATTACAGTCTCTGTAGCCTGCTGTTGAGCATCTATACAGTGCATTACAGTCTCTGTAGCCTGCTGTTGAGCATCTATACAGTGCATTACAGTCTCTGTAGCCTGCTGTTGAGCATCTATACAGTGCATTACAGTCTCTGTAGCCTGCTGTTGAGCATCTATACAGTGCATTACAGTCTCTGTAGCCTGCTGTTGAGCATCTATACAGTGCATTACAGTCTCTGTAGCCTGCTGTTGAGCATCTATACAGTGCATTACAGTCTCTGTAGCCTGCTGTTGAGCATATATACAGTGCATTACAGTCTCTGTAGCCTGCTGTTGAGCATCTATACAGTGCATTACAGTCTCTGCAGCCTGCTGTTGAGCTTCTATACAGTGCATTACAGTCTCTGTAGCCTGCTGTTGAGCATCTATACAGTGCATTACAGTCTCTGTAGCCTGCTGTTGAGCATCTATACAGTGCATTACAGTCTCTGCAGCCTGCTGTTGAGCATCTATACAGTGCATTACGGTCTATGTAGCCTGCTGTTGAGCATCTATACAGTGCATTACAGTCTCTACAGCCTGCTGTTGAGCATCTATACAGTGCATTACAGTCTCTACAGCCTGCTGTTGAGCATCTATACAGTGCATTACAGTCTCTGCAGCCTGCTGTTGAGCATCTATACAGTGCATTACGGTCTATGTAGCCTGCTGTTGAGCATCTATACAGTGCATTACGGTCTATGTAGCCTGCTGTTGAGCATCTATACAGTGCATTACAGTCTCTACAGCCTGCTGTTGAGCATCTATACAGTGCATTACAGTCTCTACAGCCTGCTGTTGAGCATCTATACAGTGCATTACAGTCTCTACAGCCTGCTGTTGAGCATCTATACAGTGCATTACAGTCTCTGTAGCCTGCTGTTGAGCATCTATACAGTGCATTACAGTCTCTGTAGCCTGCTGTTGAGCATCTATACAGTGCATTACAGTCTCTACAGCCTGCTGTTGAGCATCTATACAGTGCATTACAGTCTCTACAGCCTGCTGTTGAGCATCTATACAGTGCATTACAGTCTCTGCAGCCTGCTGTTGAGCATCTATACAGTGCATTACAGTCTCTGCAGCCTGCTGTTGAGCATCTATAGTGCATTACAGTCTCTGCAGCCTGCTGTTGAGCATCTATACAGTGCGTTACGGTCTCTGCAGCCTGCTGTTGAGCATCTATACAGTGCATTACAGTCTCTGCAGCCTGCTGTTGAGCATCTATACAGTGCATTACAGTCTCTACAGCCTGCTGTTGAGCATCTATACAGTGCATTACAGTCTCTGCAGCCTGCTGTTGAGCATCTATACAGTGCATTACAGTCTCTGTAGCCTGCTGTTGAGCATCTATACAGTGCATTACAGTCTCTACAGCCTGCTGTTGAGCATCTATACAGTGCATTACAGTCTCTGCAGCCTGCTGTTGAGCATCTATACAGTGCATTACAGTCTCTACAGCCTGCTGTTGAGCATCTATACAGTGCATTACAGTCTCTACAGCCTGCTGTTGAGCATCTATACAGTGCATTACAGTCTCTACAGCCTGCTGTTGAGCATCTATACAGTGCATTACAGTCTCTGCAGCCTGCTGTTGAGCATCTATACAGTGCATTACGGTCTCTAGCGTTGAGCGGTGTCAAAGCCTTGAGGGGGCGGCTGACAGCTGGTGCTGACCCCTCCCCCTGGATCCCCCATCATCGTCACCTCTACACTTCCACAAGGAGGCGCTGCACTAATACATCAACTCACACACTATAGACGCACTGGTAGTGGCAGGTAAACACATTGCAGGGTTCCCACATCTTCTCATACATCTGATTCAAAGACTTTCCAGGCCTGATTCCCTCACATGCCAGGGGGCTCCTCCGTATATAACCCCCCCACTAAAAACATGCAGAAGATCAGATCGCCATCGTCATCCGACCAGTGACGACAACATCCGAAGTTGGTCCCCGGGCGCTGTACGAGAAAGCGACCACTGCTCCTGGCCTGCCCCCCGGAGGAAAGGACATGCCTGGATGGGTTAAATGCAGAGGACACTTTTCACCGGCCACCGTCAGCATGAGTGTGTTGTGGCCGCATGCATGTATTGTGGTGTTCGTGTGACAATAAAAGACGGGGCTTAGTTGTCCCGTTACGAGAGCCAACAGGGCTCAAGAGTTTGAGACATGGATCATAGTTTGAGACATGGATCAAGCTTGATTACTGTCACAACACTGAGCCTTGTTATAATGAGAACTAACAGCTTTACAGAAGCTCACAGACAGCAAGTGAAGAGAAAGAGAGGCTAGAATGTGTGAACACTTCTCAACTGTGCTGTGTTGAACCTATTTACTCATGTCAAGTAAACGAAAATCAACAGAACTTCAATTTCCTTTCTTGCACAAAATATATACATGTAAATTCAAGCACTTTCAATGACCCATGTCTATTTGTAAAAACTTTCAAGGCCTCGATTTTGTTTTCTCAAATTCACAAACGTTCAAGGATTTCAAGGAGCCGTGTGAACCCTGACATTCACACAGAAGTAAAACAACAACAACAACAACAACAACAACAACAACAACAACAACAACAACAGCGGGTGCCGGAGGTTTCAACACGGAACATCCGGCCCGGACAGATTTGCGTTCACGCTGCACCTCCCGCTCGGGGGGGAAAACCCAAACTGTTGCTATAGCAACCCGCGTTAGCATGGTAGGTACCTACTAGTGAACAATGCTACATAGATATACATGAACATGCTGAATGCTGAATTTCACACAGAGCGAAACACAGATGATACAAACACATGAAACGTTAACATTACATAATTAAGAACTCAAATTGTGTGTTAAAACGTCCACAAACGTCTTTATAATCATTTTGTGATTATGATTAATGATGCAAGTTGCCATTTTGATGTGGCTGTGACGTCAACTCGGAGAAACCGGAGTTCTGGATGATACCCGAATTTCCGAGCTGTAATTCCGGCCTGGACGACCGACCGTTCAATTGACTTCAATTGGCTGCGAGAGGATGCTGTGCTGTGTGCCCAGAGGACACGCAAGCGAGGAAGAGGAGCGAGACGCTAAACGACGCTACATCAGCTTCTCAGAGTCATCAATGAGATACCTGTTTGGTTGCCTGCGAGAAAAAGGACAAATCACAACTAAGCTTTTGCTGCGTCCCCCCCCCTCCTCCTCTCTCCTGCTGCTCGTGCAACACATGAGCCCAGATTAACTATATCTAAGATGAAGGCCCCATTTGTTATTCTGAAGTCCATCCCAGAGCCATTTGTCCCGTCGTGGTGACGGGAGCGGGCGGCGGAGATGTGCTGCGAATCGCAGTCGTTCGTTACTTTATATTACGTTAGGTCTGTAAACATGAACGTGCCGTAACTGGCAATCCAGACCCCCCCCCCACCTCTCTCTGCGATATAGAAATAACAATAATAAATGATCCAGACCCCCCCCCCACCTCTCTCTGTGATATAGAAATAACAATAATAAACGATCCAGACCCCCCCACCTCTCTGTGATATAGAAATAACAATAATAAACGATCCAGACCCCCCCACCTCTCTGCGATATAGAAATAACAATAATAAATGATCCAGACCCCCCCACCTCTCTCTGCGATATAGAAATAACAATAATAAACGATCCAGACCCCCCCACCTCTCTGTGATATAGAAATAACAATAATAAATGATCCAGACCCCCCCCCACCTCTCTCTGCGATATAGAAATAACAATAATAAACGATCCAGACCCCCCCACCTCTCTCTGCGATATAGAAATAACAATAATAAACGATCCAGACCCCCCCACCTCTCTGTGATATAGAAATAACAATAATAAACGATCCAGACCCCCCCACCTCTCTGTGATATAGAAATAACAATAATAAACGATCCAGACCCCCCCACCTCTCTGCGATATAGAAATAACAATAATAAACGATCCAGACCCCCCCACCTCTCTCTGTGATATAGAAATAACAATAATAAACCATCCAGACCCCCCCACCTCTCTGTGATATAGAAATAACAATAATAAATGATCCAGACCCCCCCACCTCTCTGTGATATAGAAATAACAATAATAAACGATCCAGACCCCCACCTCTCTGTGATATAGAAATAACAATAATAAACGATCCAGACCCCCCCACCTCTCTGCGATATAGAAATAACAATAATAAACGATACAGACCCCCCCACCTCTCTGTGATATAGAAATAACAATAATAAACGATCCAGACCCCCCCACCTCTCTCTGTGATATAGAAATAACAATAATAAATGATCCAGACCCCCCCACCTCTCTGTGATATAGAAATAACAATAATAAATGATCCAGACCCCCCCACCTCTCTGTGATATAGAAATAACAATAATAAACGATCCAGACCCCCCCACCTCTCTGTGATATAGAAATAACAATAATAAACGATCCAGACCCCCCCACCTCTCTCTGTGATATAGAAATAACAATAATAAACCATCCAGACCCCCCCACCTCTCTGTGATATAGAAATAACAATAATAAATGATCCAGACCCCCCCACCTCTCTGTGATATAGAAATAACAATAATAAACGATCCAGACCCCCACCTCTCTGTGATATAGAAATAACAATAATAAACGATCCAGACCCCCCCACCTCTCTGCGATATAGAAATAACAATAATAAACGATACAGACCCCCCCACCTCTCTGTGATATAGAAATAACAATAATAAACGATCCAGACCCCCCCACCTCTCTCTGTGATATAGAAATAACAATAATAAATGATCCAGACCCCCCCACCTCTCTGTGATATAGAAATAACAATAATAAACGATCCAGACCCCCCCACCTGTCTGTGATATAGAAATAACAATAATAAACGATCCAGACCCCCCCACCTCTCTCTGTGATATAGAAATAACAATAATAAACGATCCAGACCCCCACCTCTCTGTGATATAGAAATAACAATAAAAGGGATCATTTAATTTGCAGAAACAAAAACAATTAGGCAATATGCCTCGGCAGAGGTCATGTGGCTGTTGTTAAGTGCTGGGGCAGCCACTTCTCCTGCTTTCGTTTCAAAAATACCTGGGCTACTTTTTCAAGGAGAACTTAAAATCAATTTCAAGCCCCATTTAATTTTATACAACCAGTACATGCTGACCCACAACAGTGTAGTTCAAATATTGATCTTCTTGAGCGGATGACCCGGGGAGCCGCTTAATAGTCAGACATACAGTTGCATACTTGAAGATGGAATGGCGAGGAGGAGGACGTGGGGGGAAAAACACAACAAAAAAAAAAGAGAAAAGAGAAAAGGCAGGGAGAATTAAGAACTCGGAGGAGCTGAGTAAAGTGTCCTGGATATGAGGAATGATTTCCTGGAGCCAGGTTCCCACAGAACACGCCTGGCGTGCCAGCCAAGACAGATAATGACCTTTTGAAAAACAAAATTCCAGTGTTTGCCTGCAGATCTATTTATTTCTCAGCAGCAGTCTGTCTCGTGGCGCTGGGGGAAAACAGCCTCGCAGGAGCACAAGGAGAAGCGGTAATAATGCCTCGCCGTTCACCACTGCCATTAAGCCGCTGGTGATAAAAAGGTGCAGTGCTTTTAATGGCTTGTGATAGCTTTTCTTTTTTCTTTTTTGTACGTTTGTACGTACGGCCACTCTGTTAACTCAGCACACAGGGTGATACGTCTCATTTGAGAGCACCCCGCCGAGAGGAGAATGCTTGAAGGACAGTGTGAGAGTGACACTACATTATAAACGTAATAATCACAGCTGGCTAAGATACTGCAGTAAAGAAATAATTGGACTCAAGCTGCTCCGGCTGCTTAAGCATTTTAGCGTTAGCGCCATTTGCAGAAATAGAAAACCTCGGGACAGATTAGCTTCTCGGGGAAAAAGACAAATACAAACGGCGTCTACTGTGAGGTTATCCTTCCTTTCTTTTCCCCTCCCGTAACTGTACGTACGTACGTGTACGTGCACGTGTGTGTGTGTGTGTGTGTGTGTGTGTGTGCGTGTGTGTGTGTGTGTGTGTGTGTGCGTGTGTGTGTGCAGGGCCGGAAGGGTTACTTAAAAAAATGAATCCGATACAATTACCGTACTATTTACCTGTTAAAAGTATCACAATATTAAATTAATGTAACTGATTACTTTCTGTTACTTTTGGATTACACATTTCCTGCATTTTGACTACTATGGGGCATGCTCCCTCCTCCTCCTTGAAAATAAGCAGCTCTTTCAGACTTTATGTGTTGGTTACAGCAGCTTTCAGCCAATCTATCGTGGCCTGTTTCTCATTAATAATAATACAAAAGTGAAAAATAGCAGAATGTCAGCTGGTGCAACTGGCTGCAGACTATTATTCCACCAACTGCCGTGAGGCTGGGTTGGACCAGCGTGGTGTTGTGTGTGTGTGGGCCAAGTGTTGTAATTCATGTCTTTTTAAATTGTTATCCTGCTATGCTATCCTTGATTACATAATTTCTTCTGTAACTGTATTACAGTTAGTTTTTTAGTAATCCTGTTACTGATTACTTTAGTAATCTGTTACTCCCCAAGCCTGCGTTTAAGTGTGCAAGAGTGTGTGTGTGTGTGTGTGTGCGTGTGCGTGTGTGCGTGTGTGCGTGCGGGCGTGCGTGCGTGTGTGTGTGTGTGTGTGTGTGTGAGAGAGAGAGAGAGGGAGGGAGTGATGTAGCGAGTGCGACAGACAGGGAGG
>NC_139644.1:10442035-10449535 GCF_964638095.1 Poromitra crassiceps
ACCTTAACGCCGGCCTACAGCGCTGAGCAACGTAAATATATTTAGACCTTAACGCCGGCCTACATCGCTGAGCATCGTAAATATATTTAGACCTTAACGTCGGCCTACAGCGCTGAGCATCGTAAACATATTTAGACCTTAACGCTGGCCTACAGCGCTGAGCATCGTAAACATATTTAGACCTTAACGCTGGCCTACAGCGCTGAGCATCGTAAATATATTTAGACCTTAACGGCGGCCTACAGCGCTGAGCATCGTAAATATATTTAGACCTTAACGCCGGCCTACAGCGCTGAGCACGTAAATATATTTAGACCTTAACGCCGGCCTACAGCGCTGAGCACGTAAATATATTTAGACCTTAACGCCGGCCTACAGCGCTGAGCATCGTAAATATATTTAGACCTTAACGTCGGCCTACAGCGCTGAGCATCGTAAATATATTTAGACCTTAACGGCGGCCTACAGCGCTGAGCATCGTAAATATATTTAGACCTTAATGCCGGCCTACAGCGCTGAGCATCGTAAATATATTTAGACCTTAACGCCGGCCTACAGCGCTGAGCATCGTAAATATATTTAGACCTTAACACCGGCCTACAGCGCTGAGCATCGTAAATATATTTAGACCTTAACGTCGGCCTACAGCGCTGAGCATCGTAAACATATTTAGACCTTAACACCGGCCTACAGCGCTGAGCATCGTAAATATATTTAGACCTTAACGCCGGCCTACAGCGCTGAGCATCGTAAATATATTTAGACCTTAACGTCGGCCTACAGCGCTGAGCACGTAAATATATTTAGACCTTAACGTCGCATATTTAGACCTTAACGCCGGCCTACAGCGCTGAGCATCGTAAATATATTTAGACCTTAACGTCGGCCTACAGCGCTGAGCATCGTAAACATATTTAGACCTTAACACCGGCCTACAGCGCTGAGCATCGTAAATATATTTAGACCTTAACGCCGGCCTACAGCGCTGAGCATCGTAAATATATTTAGACCTTAACGTCGGCCTACAGCGCTGAGCATTGTAAATATATTTAGACCTTAACACCGGCCTACAGCGCTGAGCATCGTAAATATATTTAGACCTTAACACCGGCCTACAGCGCTGAGCATCGTAAATATATTTAGACCTTAACGTCGGCCTACAGCGCTGAGCATCGTAAATATATTTAGACCTTAACGCCGGCCTACAGCGCTGAGCATCGTAAATATATTTAGACCTTAACACCGGCCTACAGCGCTGAGCATCGTAAATATATTTAGACCTTAACGTCGGCCTACAGCGCTGAGCATCGTAAATATATTTAGACCTTAACGTCGGCCTACAGCGCTGAGCATCGTAAATATATTTACACCTTAACGTCGGCCTACAGCGCTGAGCATTGTAAATATATTTACACCTTAACGCCGGCCTACAGCGCTGAGCACTGCATCCCGTAAAAGCCTCAGCACACAGTAATTCATAACTCTCTCAATATCCAGCGCCATAACTCACAAAACGAGCCGCTACAATACAAACTGATGGCAGAGGAAAAGTGACATCATCCTGCGGCTGAAGCCGGCACCCCATGTGGTACGAGGAGAGAGGGAGAGAGAGAGAGAGGGAGAGAGAGAGGGAAAGAGAGAGAGAGAGAGAGAGAGAGAGACAGAGAGAGAGAGAGAGAGACAGAGAGAGAGAGAGACAGAGAGAGGCCCTCTGAAAACTCTCTGAGGAGCAGCCCTTCAGTAGTGGTATGTACAGTATGATAGTGCCATCTTCTTTGTAATCAGAAGCCCACCGTCCCCCCCCCCCCCCCCCCCCAACACCACAGGGAGTCTCTCCTTGTGTTAATGAAAACAAACATTTAGCCGGGATTTATACACGCCGCAGCCAACTACAAAGAGCATCAAAGCAGAAAGCGAGGCTGGGTAACGCACACCCAAACAGTGCTGCGCACAAACAAAGGTAGGTAGGTAGGTATGTGTAGGTATGCTTCGCTAATCTTTTATGTAATAAACTCCTGTCTTCTTGTGATATCATGCGGCGCCATGTTCGCCCATAATAAGCAAAGCTGTTCAGAGGCCCCAACTTAATACAGTGTCTTATTTGAAATGCAAACAAACTGCGAGGCAGAGGCTATCACCTCAATCTATTCCCCCTTCTGTTCACTGGCTGTCATCTCACACGCAGCCACCGCACTGTGGCGAGCACACGGGCGAGCTACAGAAGCCGACGGGGGGAGAGAGCGAGAGAGAGAGAGAGAGAGAGAGAGAGAATAGTGGCCAGAGTGTGAGTCAGTGGCTTATTTCCCCTTACAACGCTGCAGGGCCACGGGCTGCCAGAGAGAGAGAGAGAAGAAACATCTACACATACAATAGAAGAGGAAAAGAGAAGACATGAGGTGCAAAAGAAAGCAATTATTAGACCTTTCCAATTCACAACGTCTTGGACTTAAAGAAGAAATTTGCTTTGAAGACACACACACACACACACACACACACACACACACCCGAGGTGGACGATATATCGGCAATCATATCGCTATCGGCTGATGCGAGTCATTTTTATTCATATATTGGTATCATTATGCAGTAACCCTATATCGGTAAGCTATGTGGTAAATCTATGATTTATGGATTTAAAAACAGATTACTTTTCCCAAATTCACAGTGTTTACATGCGTTTTTCAATATGTACAACATTTTATCATGATAGAGACTTTTGTTTTGATACAGATTGACATCTGTAAATAATGGCCATAACAGCAATGTTATTTGGTTATATAGGTTGGGTCTTTTAATAGAAGAAAATAAAATACAAGAATGATTTTCTGAAAATAGAATTGATTTTGGTTGACATTGGTTTGAATTGTTTGATGACGGCCAACAGGAGATTGACTGTCAATTCTGCACACAACCTAAAGCTAACACTTGCTCTAAAATCAATCAAACCTTATATCGCATCATCAGTTATATATTACAGTAGCATACATAGACATAAAATACACTTTTAGAATGTGTGTGTGTGTGTGTGCGTATGAGGGAGAGGGAACAATCAAACACACACACACACACACACACAGGGAACAATCAAACAAACACACACACACATGCACGCGCACACACGCGCGCACACACACACACACACACACACACAGACATTCCTGAGTTGGTGAATAAAAGCAGTGGTTCCTATGGGAAGCTAGCCATGGCTGTGTGTTTGTGGCACCTGGTCGTCCACATGCATCCCCCACCCCCCCTGCTTCTCCCTTTTAAATACTACTAACCAACACACACACACACACACACACACACACACACACACACACACACACACACACTTCATCCCCACTGCACCCAGGGCTGGCCGGCGGGGTGGGCCCGCGCTGGACAGATGGGTGGGAGGGGAGAGAGCCATTACTGTGTGTGTGTGTGTGTGTGTGTGTGTGTGTGTGTGAGAGTGTGTGTGTGGGTGTGTGTGTGTGTATGTGTGTGTGTGTGTGTGTGTGTGTGTGTGTGTGTGTGTGTGTGTGTGTGTGTGGGTTGGTTAGCAGGAGGCTTCATCCCAAACCTCAGCGTTATTTCACCTCAATCACTGCGGTAACACAGTGTTTACTGCAACACATGCTAACAGCACTAACAAAACAATGTGAGAGTTGACCCCCGCTGTACGTACACGTACACACACACACACACACACACACACACACACACACACACACTATCTCTCACACACACACACACACACACACACACACACACACACACACACACACACACACACACACACACACACACACACACACACACTCTCTCTCTCTCACACACACACACACACACACACTATCTCTCTCACACACACACATACACACCAAGTCGCCGAATTAAAACATGTAAATAATTCAGGGAATAGATGGGACATGAGTCACCTTGTTGTCAGAAAATTGCAGTCTTCAGGTTTCACAAAGCGAGGGGATCAGTGACAGAATCAATATACAAAAAAACAGCAAAATCAATGTTAATTTACAGTCTACATATCATTATTCAAAGTGTTAGCGTCAGCGGCGCTGATCGCCATTAAACAAATGAAGTTGTATGAGTGACGAGTTGCTGAATATCAGCGCAAGTCGATCCATTTAGTAAAAAAGTCGACTTCTGTGAGAGAGGTGCACTCGGCTATTTCCACAATAAATTAAAAAGTTCTTAGTTAGCGTCATTTCAAAGTGGGAAGGAATTATGCATTTCAATGAGCAGATAATTTGAAGGGGGGGAAAAAAATCACTCGTCTCTGTACTCAAATCAAAAGGAAGTCACGTTACGAGCGAGGAGCATGAAAAACACACAGCAGCTAAAAGTATAAGACGTGGAAATGATGGGGGTTCTGATTCGCTCCATATCTCGCAGGCCCAGTCCACAACGTGTTTGCTTTCACCTCACCAAACTAAAATGCACTCAAATTAGAGGAGGCTTCACATAGATTCTGTTCATATAATTTAATGTGCAGTAATGTAATCCTATGTACTGACTACTTAGGAGGGGGGGGGGGGAGGGGCTCACTCACAGATATCCATTCCATCATTTAGGGGTTGAAATCCGGTGTCATTCAGGTCCAGGTTAGGGTCACATTAGGTCATTTAAATATGAGGCAGCACAGAATTAACATGTCACATTTGTGCAAAAAAAAATCATGGAGATATACAGCAGATACATTTTTTGGGGGGACAGTTACATTGTATAGATACAAAGTAGTTACATTGTATAGATAAAAAGTAGTTACATTGTATAGATACAAAGTAGTTACATTGTATCCCATGCAATGATGACTGAGGGAAAAGTTGACACGTGATCATCTTCCTCCCCTAATAAACAAACATCAAGATGAGGAAGAACATGTCTCAAATTGTCCCCCCCCCCCCTCCAGTGGGGGTGTCCTCACATCCAGCCCACAAAGTAGCAGGTACTGTATACTATGCAAGCAAACTACTGTATGGGAGACAACATTTCCCGGCACACACAGTGAGTCATGGAGAAGATCAACACTATGCGTGGCCATATACTACGTCACTCTCACCGCTAATTCACCACTTTCATTTCACTCAGATCTGCCAAGCGAGGGGGAGGGGGGGGGGCGGTAAGAGTAAAAGGGGCGACCGGGCGTGTGGGCGGGGGTCAGAGGTTACGGGGGGTGAAAGTACTCAGGGAAAACCACACACAATGCCAGCGCAATGCCATCACGTGCTGCGGAGCGTACGGACGAATGAAACGGGGTGAGGATGGAGAGAGAGCGAGCGAGCGAGCACGCGAGAGAGAGAGACAGAGGGGAGAGAGAGATGGAGAGAGAGAGAGAGAGAGAGAGAGGGTGAGAAAGCGAGCTTCAGTCTTACCTCGGGGAGGTAGAGGAAGGCAGGGGGACAGTGCAGGGAGTGAGGTAGCATCCCAGATCCGGAGAGCAGCAGACAGCCGGAGTTGGCCATGGAGCTCAGCGTGGGGTAACGGGATGCTTTGCGCATTTAGCAGGGAGATCCTTTCGCTCTACTCTCTCTCTCTCTCTTTCTTCCTCTCTCTCTCTCTCTCTCTCTGTGTCTCTCTGGCTCGCTCGCTCACTCCCACTCACTCACTCTCTCTCTTCCTCCTTCTGGCACAGCGTATCACTTCCTTTATTCTCTCTTTCTCTCGCTAGCCCCGGTCCGTCCCTCTCTCTCTCTCTTCTCTCTCTCTTGTTGTTGTTATTGTCTCGCGGTCCTCCTCCTCTCGCCTTTTAAATGAGCATTTCCCTATTGCTGTCTTCTTCTGCGTCTCTATTGAAGTAGCACGGCAGCAAGCAGCACGCAGGCAATGTGCATGTTCCACCTTTATCACTATTGCTCTCTCTCTCTCTCTGTGCCTCCCTCTCTCTCACTCTCTCTTTCAATCTCTCGCTCTTGCTCTCTCTCTCTCTCTCTGTCTGTCTAAGTCTCTCTCCCTCTCTCTCTCTCTCTCTCACTGTCCCTGGCCGCGACTCTGTTTACTTTGAGCGTGATAAAAGCCAACATAAGCATTCAGACAGAGAAGGGGAGGTTCTGTGCAAGCCGAGGAGGAGGAGGAGTAGTAGTGGAGGGGGGCTAGTGAGAGTGGGAGCGGGGGGTTGTCGAGTCGACAGGGGGTTGGGTCGGGTGGGTTAGGGCGGGGTGGGGAGGGGAGGGGAGGGGGGTATGAGAGAGGAGGGGGTAGCATGGGGGGGAGGGGGGAGGGGGGGGAGTTACTGATGAAGTCCCTGGTGAATTCATACATCAAACAGGGCCGGCTGAATAACAGAGGAGATGCGAATGACATTAGAACAGCTGATCCTGGGCATTAACACCTCGCGGGACGCTGCATGCTGCCTTTTAATTGCCCCCCTCCCCTCTTCCCCCCAAACTGCCCCCCTACCACACTGCTGGGTGCCCGTTATACTGCCCCCCCCCCCACCCCCCTCCTCCTCTGGCTATGTATGCATGTGCTCAAGGACACATACAGCATGCAGAGCAGATATCAATAAAAGGGAAAATGTATTGAAAAAGAAAGAGGCTGTTATTATGAGGCCGGTCGTGACAACGCTCTTCATCTGCGGCTGTGCGTCTGCTGAGCTGTAAATATGCAGCTAGCCAAGCATGTAGCGCTGCCTGCTGCACACGCTAAACTGTAGCTGCAAAACAACTCGGAGCTGCCTGAGCTGCCTTTGAATGTTTTATTTTGGATTCTGTTTGATATGACTTTTTAAAGACACAAAAAAGGGAATGCACGATGCTGGATTCTTCACATGATGAAGTTGGCTGCGGCAACTCCACTGACGACTTTTTATTATAACGATGAGTCAAGTCAACGGGGATTTACCTGAAGATCTATTTGGGAGGAAGTCAACAAACCCAAAAACAGAATGTTCTTTCCCACAATTTGGCACCTGGGAGGGAGAACATGGGTGTCAACTGGATATATCCTATGAGCCTATGAGAGTCAACATTATATTTTTGTAGCTTATATTATTAAAATATATGACAAAAATAAAGGAAACATTGCCAGAAATCTATTTGGAAATAATATTTCCTCTAAGCTGATAGTTTAGCAACCTACAGTTTGTCTCCTAATTTATCACCGTGACCAAATAACGACACTGTATCTTGTTGGTCTTCAGCCATTGGTCCACTTGTCCCCAAATTACTGGAGTCCATATAAGTGTGTTACCAATATATAAATAAATATATAAATGACTGGAGGCCATATAAGTGGGTTACCAATATATAAATAAATCTATACATTACTGGAGTCCATATAAGTGTGTTACCAATATATCAATAAATATATAAATGACTGGAGTCCATATAAGTGTGTTACCAATATATCAATAAATATATAAATGACTGGAAGCCATATAAGTGTGTTACCAATATATCAATAAATATATAAATGACTGGAGTCCATATAAGTGGGTTACCAATATATCAATAAATATATAAATGACTGGAGGCCATATAAGTGGGTTACCAATAT
>NC_139644.1:10454535-10472229 GCF_964638095.1 Poromitra crassiceps
TCGTCCATCCACGGCCCCCTGACACGCCAGCTGTCCACCTCTTCAGAAAAGTACACATCGCTGGCCCCCAACAGCCAGAGTGTCCCAAGCACCCCTCAGCCCATCAAGAGGAGGAGAGGCGAGAGCTCGTTTGACAACAACAACATAGTGATCCCCATGTCTGTGGCCGCCACCACCAGAGTGGAGAAGCTGCAGTACAAAGAGATTCTCATACCCAGCTGGCGACAAGTGGACATCTTCTCCCAGCCCATAGCTGAAGAGGAGAACCAGGCGGAGGTGGAAGACCTGTCAGATGCAGCCTTCGTCCAGCGCCACCAGCCCTGTGAGGACCAGGAGCGTTCCCGCTGGGCCAGGACCAACCCTCCCACCCCTCACCCTGGCTCCCCAGACCCGTGCCACTGCCCTCTGGTCCACGACCACACCTATGCTATGAGTCCAGCCAGCCCTGACGCCATGCCCATCCCCCACACAGCCTGCGCCAGGGACTCCCATCGTCGGCTGTCCAATGAGGATACGCAGTGCTCTACTCCCGAGAGTACCACCTTCCAAGAAAGGACGGTAGCACCGTTTGAGCGTCGAAACTTCCCCCTGTCGGAGGAGCCAGCCTCAGAGAGCGAGCATCTCATCACGTCCAGAAGGTGCAGCATAGCATCTCGGGTTGCTGAGCGACGGGCTGCAAGAGGCTGGACTCAAACACAAGGTCACCGCCCCGCCCACGGATGAATGAGTGACAGGCTGAGGTCCCCCACTCCCTCCCCAGCCCCCCTCTGGCATTAACAACCAGGACCTCAACAGAAACTAAAGATGGCAATGTTTTTAACTTTCTGTAAATGATAGCCAACTAAGAATAAAGGCTTTTTAACATACTACCTTCTTGAGTGCCTCAGATCTCTTCAATCTCTTCCATTGATCTTGGTCTCCCATTTGGAGTTGAAACATTGGCCGTCGTCATCTTGATTTTTCTTCAGCAGAGTGGGAGGGAATGGGTTGAGTCCTTCCGCAGCTCACGTGAGGCGGGAGTTTCCCAGAGCCGCAGCTCCGCCTGCTATTGGTCCGTGATCGGCAAGCTGCTCGATCACTGGACAGGCGATCTGTCAATCACCCCCTTTTCTATCATCTATTTTACTCCAAACGGGCGAGTTATATAAAAAATTACCCCCCCTACAGTTGTTATGAAAAGGTGAAATTCGCTATAGACCAAAACCGTGTTTTGCCCCCGACTGGAAAGATGTTTAATCATGTTACAAAGTCGGCCATTTTAACATGGGGGGAATGCCTACTGCCCCGACGCCTAGTGGCCATTCGAGGAACTACAGCTTTTCAATTCACTTCCGGGTCATCAGAACGAAGCCGGGGGGGGGGGGGGGGGGGGGTTGGCCACTGGTGTGAACACATGGAACCATGGTGTGTGTGTGTGTGTGTGTGTGTGTGCGTGTGCGCGCACGCGTGTGTGTGTGTGTGTGTGCGCGTGTGTGTGTGTACAAGCTTCAGTCGACTGATTTGAGACATGACAGTGTTTAAAGCAGGTTTGAATCTCCTCTCAAGAACATGCAGTGACCCAGCCGTCATGGTGTGAGAGAGAGAGAGAGAGAGGCAGTCATGGCCATCCTGACAGAAGCTCCGGAGCGCTTTGTCTTCTGAGCGGCTCTGATTTGAATGCGGCTCGCTGGGTTAAGAAAGGAGGTGAAAGCAGCGGTTGCAGCAGTAAAAAGCCATCACAAGCGCCGGGAGCAGCGTCAGCAATAATCAAAGGCAATACAGGCGGCGACTAATGGGGCCCCAACGATTGCCGGCACATTCCTGTTTTGCACTGTTTACCGTATGAGCAGGCCGCCCGCCGATCAATGCACTGCACTCGCACTAATCATCATAAGCCACGGCTGGTTCTATCCTGTGGGCCTGTCACTCTGTGTGGACACAGCTCCCCCAGCAGGAGGGAAGCGTGAAGGCATGATGTCATCATGTTAGGGCCCCCCCCCCACACTCGTAACTTTGTAAATATGTATGAATGTAAATATGAGTGTACCAACTTCCGCTCCGTCATACTCTCCATTAGTCACTGTGTGGAGTCTAATGTGATGTGACCGCAGTCAAGTTGTGTGAGAGATCAGCCCGTGATGGAGGCTGGTGGAGTCAGAACAAGTGGAGCAGTCGTCCAGTCCTCTCAACACTCCCACCCACCCATACAACCCCCCCCCCCCCCCCCCCCCTCCACCCCTCCACCACCACCCCTCCACCCGCAGCAGAGACCTCTGGAGATGGACTCCAAACGAAAACAAAGCAGCAGTGTTTTGTGCCGGGGTAGATTTGGTTAAGAAGCAGCAGGGCCTTTGGTGGGGCACCCTTGAAGTGCCCCTCTCTGACAGGCTTCCTCATTATCTGGCATCTCCAGAGTGCCAAGCCAACCCCGCCGCAGAAGTGGGGGCACGCGGACGCCGCCATCAGCCCGCCCCGGGGGCAGCCGGAGAGGGGAGGGTTGTGCTCTCGCTAAAGGTCCACTGATTATATCTCAGGCCCAGAGCTTCAGGGATCCCCGCTAATTAAAGGTTGTGTCATATCTGCTACAGATAACAAACTTATGCAGCTCGTCTTTTTTCTCCCCCCCCCCCCCCTCCCTCTCAAGATTTATTTTTTTCAGATCAGGGACTCCATTTTACTTCTACCCCCCCCCCCCGCCCACATCCGATCTGTGTGTTCTCCAGCGCTACGCGTCAGATCCCAGGCTCGCTCTGTCTGTCGGTCTGTACGCGAGGCTGTCCAGCGTTCAGCACCCCGGAGGACAGGACTCCTGTCTAAAGTGCCCTCAACCATCTTGGCACGGCGCCAGAAGGCATCGGGGATCTTTTTGTCTGGAGGCGTAATTAAACCTCCCGTTCATTATTTCTTCACTTTGAGCGCAGATCTGAGTAATTAGGAGCGAGTGCCACAGGAGGGGGTGGGTGGGGGGTGGTGGTGCCATCATCACGGACACACACACACACACACACACACACGGGCACAAACATACATACGCATTCTGCACACACACACACACGTTCGCATTGCCAGAGGAAAGTGTGCCTGTAACGTTACGCACACACACCAACACACACACACACACACACACACACACAAAGCAGCAGCTCACTTGTTCTCCCTCAGCACCAAATGAGCTGCATTCATCTCGCAGCTCGTTTTGAATGTGGCGTTGTGGCAGCAGGTGAGGTATGTCTTGGCGATGTGGCAGCAGGTGAGGTATGTCTTGGCGATGTGGCAGCAGGTGAGGTACATGTATGTCTTGGCGTTGTGGCAGCAGGTGAGGTATGTCTTGGCGATGTGGCAGCAGGTGAGGTACATGTATGTCTTGGCGTTGTGGCAGCAGGTGAGGTATGTCTTGGCGATGTGGCAGCAGGTGAGGTACATGTATGTCTTGGCGTTGTGGCAGCAGGTGAGGTATGTCTTGGCGTTGTGGCAGCAGGTGAGGTACATGTATGTCTTGGCGTTGTGGCAGCAGGTGAGGTATGTCTTGGCGATGTGGCAGTGTGGCAGTGAGGTATGTGTTTCCCCGCGTCAAAGCTGTCACGCACAAACACACTGATTAGAAGATTTGATTAAAGGAGATGGGTGCTCTCGGACACTATAGGACATTGTGTTGGGCCCTGCTGGACTCTGCTCGCTCTCTCTCTCTCTCTCTCTCTCTCTCTCGCAGCTCGCAGCACTTGCTTCTCTAATGGCTTTTGAAACAGAGCTTGGCTTTTATGTGCTGTCATTCATCCTCATATGTTTTCGCCTGCCGCCTCTCACAATCACTGGCTTCTTTATGGCAAACTAATGCACCCGGCGCTAAGATCAGCAGCTCGGCTCCGGCCATCGCTCACCAGGCACAGGCCCAGATATTAGGGACATTTCAGAAAGCTTCTATCCGAGGAGGCAGAGCAGAAGCCTAAGGGGGTACTGACCAAGCCTCCCACACCATGTCATATATCACCCCCCGCCCCATGCCCCTCCACCGCCCACAGCTACTCCTCCTCCTCCTGCTGCTGCTCTGACCAGGAAGGAAGGAGTGAAGGGAGGAAGAGGACATGGAGCTTTTATGTAGACTGTCCACCGGGTGGACACAGTCAACATCAGTACCTTGAGCGCTTTTACCATTCTCTGTTTCTACGCTCCTGCTAGCCGGTGGCTAAAGAGCGGCATGGCTCTATAGCCCGATAGCCGAGAGGGTGAAGACAGCCGGGCGGGAGGTGGGCGGGACATGCACGGGGGGGTCAAAACAGGGACGAGGGGTCACGCCCCGTTAGCCCTACAGCCTATACAGTCCAGAGAGAGGGAGAGAGAGAGAGAGGGAGAGAGAGAGAGGGAGAGAGAGAGGGAGAGAGAGAGAGGGAGAGAGAGAGAGGGAGACAGAGAGGGAGAGAGAGAGGGAGAGAGAGAGAGAGAGAGAGAGAGAGAGAGAGGGAGAGAGAGAGGGAGAGGAGAGAGAGAGCGAGAGAGAGAGAGAGAGCTGACAGGGCAGAGGGACGGCCAAGCATGGAAATCACATCAGATCGATGATGAAAAATGTATTGGCAGCCACACAGCCGCTCTCGGGGGTGTTGTCACATAGTGAATGTAAGAGTGAAACTACTGTATAACGCTGATATGTTGGGTAGCAGCAAATATGCATTTCGCACATTTTGTCTTCCAAGAATGTGATTTAGATATGATCTTATATATATAGGCAATGAATACATAATGTAGCACCAGATAAAAACACACATTTGTATTAAAATCCTTCTGAGGAATTTCCATTGGCTACAAGCCCGAACGCCACAGTAGCTTTAAATGGAACAGATAAGGTTTTGGGAGATTGACCCGTTGGTCAACGTACTGTTACAGTAAAGTGATGAGAACAGACACACAAACGCTTGTTGGCTCTGCTCCTACAGGCCAACACTCTATCAAACACTATGCTGAGTGATAGCAGGCAATTAGAATGATCAGCAGAAACATTTCTAACAGTCCTGCTATTTATAATGTTAGTGGCCTACAATCCCTCCTCATGCCTAACCTAACTGATTGTATCCGCACCAAACCCAGGCTGAACAAAGTCACTGCAGTGTTTCCCCTACCATTCTACAGGCCTGGCAGGCCCGCCAGGCCAACAGCGCCCCCGCCAGGCCAGAAAAAAAAAAAAAAAGTTTTTTTTTTAGATGTTTTTTCCTGCTCGCCCCAAAATTTCAATAAACCTTTATGGCATATTATTACAATACAACAATACTGGTGTTGACAGTGAACAGTAAGAGAAGATGCCAAATCATTCAAAACAATAAGCATTTTGCTTTTAGGAGCATTGTGCCAGCGTGCGGCGCTGTTCCAAAACGTGTCAACGTGTGTCGTTGCCTGGGAAACGCACATCCCATAATACAACGGTTCGCATCGCATCCCATAATAGTATGATGATACTTGGGATGCCATTGCCAACATAGATGCGAACAGGTTAGCTAAAAGTTTAGCGTCGCCAGCGACGGCCCCCACCGTTGCGGTCGGGGTACGTTTGGAAATCCCTCCAGGCCTGAAACCTTTTCTAGGGAAAACACTGCACTGAGTGAGTTAGCAGCTGGGAGGTGACTCTGCAGCCAAAGTCCACAGCTTTACTTAGTTTGGGTTATTGAAATGTTTACTGCTTTTATGTATCAACCCATCACCGAGTCTTGCAGGAGCACTTTACACAATTTATCACTGCCACCATCTTTGCCATTGATCATTTGAACATCAAGGTCCATGATGCAAACAATGTGAGGAGTTGAGCGTGCTATCCTACGTATCTGCACAAGAGTCAAATCAAGAACAAGCTCAAGGAGACAAGTGGATAAAGAGATGGTGCAGATAGAGACAAGAAACCCTAATGGACGTACAGTATATATGAGGTCACTTAGCCAAGAAATTAAGGTAATATTAACAACAATGACATCAAAGTATACAATATAAACAAAAACGAGAGAAAAGAACAAAGAAAAAGAAAAAAGCACACAAAATGAATCAAAACATGGCAGACTCATTTTTTTAAATAAAATACAACTAAACTACACCACACTACATTACACAAAACAAACTAAACTAAATGAAGATAAACTACGCTGACTCGTTCCTCTAATTTAAACCTAATCCTAATTCAAACCTAACCTTAAACCCAAGTCCTGACAGTAAACTGGTGCTGTGGAGGAGTGAGGACAAGTGAGGGCAAAAATGTCTTTCTTCTGAAGTGCACGAACGAACGCACGCACACACACACACACACACACACACACACACACACACACACACACACACACACACACACAAACACACACACACACACACACACACACACGCACACACACACTTATGATGACATCATCGTGATTGTGCTATTGCCAAGTTTAGTGTCAATCAATAAGCTAGGCCAGTGGTCCTCAAACCTGGTCCTCGGGGTGCAGTGAGTGATCTGGTCCTCGGGGACCACTAACTGTGTTTTTCTATTCTGTCAAGTAGTTAAATGCAGTCACCTGTCGCCCCGGGCCTAAATCACACCCTGATTACACGGCTACCATGAAAAGTACCAGGCTTAAATCAGCCCGATTAGACAGCTACCATGAAAAGTACCTGGCAGAACCAGCAGTACCCGGGCCTGGACTAACCCCGACCACCACGATTTGAGGACCACTGATGCTACGCCATGCTATACTTGCCAAGCATACATATCAGTTAGCCTGTGTAAATCTGTGGAGAAAATGCACTGCACAACTATTCAAAGCAATCATTCTCAGAATGTACCATTCTGGTGAATTTAAAGGGGGAAAAGCACACACACACACACACACACACACACACACACCCAACACACACACACACACACACACACACACACACACACACACACACACACACGCGCGCGCACACACACACGCAAGCAACCCTAACCATAATGGCTGAGGTCCAAAGCGAAGTCAATTACATAGATTGGTGCGGTGACATAAAGTGTATTCCATTTGGGAGCAGATTGGTCATGGCCAGTAATGTTCCCTTCCAGCGGGCGCACCTTTAAGCATCGCTCGCAACCTATTCCCCTCCTCTCCAGAGGGGTCACGGGGTCACGCTGCCAACGCCATGTTCTCCTATTTAGGAGCGCCGGGTGAGAAATGCTACGTCGATACCGCCGGCCGCACAGGGACACCGCCGGCCTCAAACACTCACATATCATATCAGAAGACAAGCCTCAGTCTGAACACACTCACATATCAGATCAGAAGACACAGCAGCAAGCCTCATCCTGGTCAGAGGTGTGAGAAGATGTGTATGTGTGTGTGAGTGCGTGTAGCACACCTTAAACATCAAATTAAATGACTTCTCAAGGACTTTCCAGGCCCCATTCCCTCAAATTCAAGGACCCAACACAGCCTAGTTTGAGACGTGGATCAAGGCTCATTACTGTCACAACACTGAGCCTTTTTATAATGAGGACTAGCAGCTTTACAGGAGCTCACAGACAACAATTAAAAAGAGAGACTTGAATGTGTGAACACTTCTCAACTGTGCTGGGTTACACCTATTTACTCATATTATTTAAGAAAACAATGTGAAAAGAACTTCAATTCTTGCACAAAATATATAAATTCAAGCATGTTCAATGACCTATGTCTATTTATGTCTATTTATTTTGATTTCAATGCAGATTTTTTTAATTATTATTCAGAAACCTTCAAGGATTTCAACAACCTGTGTGTGTGTGTGTGTGTGTGTGTGTGTGTGTGTGTTTGTGTGTCTTTAGAAGCTGTAATGTAAACTAAGTGTAACTCCTAATTGACTTGCTTTAAAAGGTGCAACTTAGCAATTTTTACGCCAATATATCACTGCCAAATTAATTGTGACACTTTTGGTATAATTAGCGGAAATAAATGAGAGGATGGTAGAGACGACTGGTTGCCTCGATCTCATGACAGTGAGTATTGCGGTACGGTTAATCAAAATTAAGACCGCATTTCCATAAGCCCTGTTACAGTACGTCCTGTCACAAAGACCACGTGATGAGGAGGAGGATGAACATGTCGCAGGTGATTTTTGCATCTTCCTTTTGCTCCTCCCACCATTTCCTGTCGCCAGAAGCTCTAGATTCAAGATTCAATAAATTCATTGCCATGTGTCGGAGGAAGCATGGTGCTAGTCTACGGCTCTGCCCAGATCGGCAGAGGGTGGAGCTGGAGCAGCGACTGGGAGGGAAATTGGACAAGTACAACTGGGGGGCAAAGGGAGGGAAATCATAAATAAATAAATAAATAAATAAATAAATAAATAAATAAATAAATAAATAAATAAATACATTGCCATGTCAACATATTTTCTAGTAATTGGTCTTGGTTCACTCTCATCTAATATACACACAATATACAAACACTAAACATCAAAAACAGAATCTACATGAAGCAGCAGCCTGGTTGGTATCCAGCATAAAGTGCATACAGTTTTAAAGTGCAATGGCTAATACAAATTATTCCGTGCAAGTATTGCACAACCTTTAGCTTTGTTCGTTCTGGAAGAACGGCGCCAAAGAGTATAGAAGGCAAGAGATGGAACTCTTGTGTTCGGTATAAATGTACAGCACTTTGTAGGCGTGACGTTTCACTGGTGACATTACGGTAGTCTCCTTCAGGCCAAAATGGCGGAGGCGTAGCTCAGCTGCTGCACGCTGATGTTGCAGTGGACCTACCTACTGTAATAGGTTTCACTTCTTATCAATGTAAGTTATTTGACGACGCCCTCTTTCCGCTTCACCTCGGGAGGGGATCCGGGAGCACACACAGTGTAAAAAGCAGCCAATCATCTCTGTGATGGCCGTGTTTGTTCCCGCCTATTATGCTAATGTATGAGAATGAACGTGCTGATGATTTATTGATGTTAAAACGCTACACGTGGCACCTTCAATCATCAAGCCATGGCACTGCTCCAGATGGGCCCAGACAGACAGACACACACACACTTAGCTGTGTGTGTGTGTGTGTGTGTGTGTGTGTGTGTGTGTGTGTGTGTGAGTGTGTATATTGCACCTAAAAGCAACATTCAGAGAAAATTGCCCTGAAAGTTGGTGAACAAGTTCGGTTTAACCTGAACAAGCTTAGTTTGCAAACAAATTATATGTATTTAGTGATGCTATAACTGTTTTTTGTTATATTGAGTGTATTCTTTAACATCTAAACTCATGTAATATGATTTGAATGAGCTATATATATATATACACAGTGTATATATATATATATATATATATATATATATATATATATATATAGAGAGAGAGAGAGAGAGAGAGAGAGAGAGAGAGAGAGAGAATTGTGCTATTTCATGGCTACTGTCACATGTCATGTCACACATCTCTCTATCTGTTCCAGTCCCTGTGTACTACTGTACCTGTGTGGGTGTACGTTGTGTATGTGCCTACTGTATTGCTGTCTGTCCCTGAATGTGTGTTTTCTCTCCTTGTGTCCTTGCCTGTGTGTATGTGTGTGTGTGTGTGTGTGTGTGTGTGTGTTTTCTCTCTCCTTGTGTCCTTGCCTGTGTGTTTGTGAGTGTGAGTATGAGTCTTTCAGTGTGTAGATAGAATGTGTGTTTTCGCTGACTGTGTCCTTGCCTGTGTGTGTGTGTGTGTGTGTGTGTGTGTGTGTGTGTGTGTGTGTGTGTGTGCGTGTGTGTGTGTGTCTTCCCAGTGTGTAGATAGATAGAGTGAACCTGCTGGGCTGTGAGCTCTTCTGTCTGTGTGGAAGTGCCCTGAGCGGCTTGTTGTTAGCTCAGATCCACCCTTTGCCCTGTGCCCACATTACCCGGCAGCACACAACACGGGCCCGGGCCACCTTTTGCATTCTTTCCACTTCAGCGCCGTCAAAACAGACCTTGGGGGCCGTTCGCACAGATACACATTTTCCACGGACACCTGCCCCGGGAAGCACGCCGGCACCGCAGAGAGAGAGAGAGAGAGAGAGAGAGAGAGAGACAGAGAGAGAGACAGAGAGAGAGAGAGAGACACAGAGAGAGAGAGAGAGAGAGAGAGAGACAGAGAGAGAGAGAGAGAGAGAGAGAGAGAGAGAGAGAGAAAGCCGACGGGCTTTGGAAAATTCTGCCCAAAGGAGGTGCAGGAAATGTGAGTGTAATATCTCTGTGTGGGAGTCGCTGTCATGAATGTAATATCACGCTTCTACTCCCACCCAACCCAAACGCTGCCATCGCCCTGTTCAATATTTAAAAAAAGCTTCCACGCCGCCCTGTTCAGGGCATGATATCAATAGTTCCAGAGGAGAATGTTCAAGTGTCAAACTCTGCGATGGCGCATAGCCGCGGGGTAGAAAATGACACCCGCGCAACAACGCCTTTGCATAATATACAGTACAGGTGAATGTTTTAAAACACGGTGAGAGGGATGGCTTCTCCCCCGTCACGCGTGTCCGTCGCCATCAGTCACGCTCATGTTGCCGTATTACTTACGCCCCCCCCCCCGCAGCCTCTAAACGCTATCTGTCAGTAGGTGTTGCAGGACCGATGGAGGCTTGTCGGTTGCCTTTCTCATTACAGCGGGAAGAGACAAAACCCACCAAGCGCACTAACCTTTCATAGAGACAGAGGGAGGGAGGCGTCCACACAGAGCCAACACCTTCGTCTAGTTGACATAACCCTATTACCACTTCGCTCATTTGTCCCGCCGTGACAACTCCCAGCCACAGAAACGCTTAAAAGAATGAGTGGACAAGAGCTGCATTGCATTATGGGGGGGAGAGGGGGGAGGACAATAGGTAGGCACAGCCGAGGCACGAGCCACAGTGGATCATTTCCCCGAAGCGGCCCCGCCGATATACTCGACTTAAGTGATCGCGCTCTGTCTGCACGCTAAAGAATTTTCTAACTTATTGTTCATTTTTTTCGTTCATTTTTTGGTCGAAAATTGACTGCGTCTTCTTTCCATTTGAGGTAGAAAGTTGAAGATTAAAATGGCAGCCAGCCGCTGTGCTGAGGTTGAGCAACTTCCGGGCAACTTTGTGTCGAAGCCAAAGAGACTGTCCACAGTTTACACCGGCCGCATTTCAAACAGCTCGCAAATCATCTTTTATTCTGTTTGGATCTTTTTCCCCCTCTCCTGCCAGAACATCTGCTTTTGTTAAGTACAAAATGTAATGTTTCTCTTTCTGTTTGATCTTTATAAACAGTAAGGTTCTAAAGAAACCTTTGCTGTGCCTCCTCACAACTCTGTTTGTACCCAGCATGATCAAAGCTTCACGTAGACACAGCGTACATCGTATCAAAGCTTCACGTAGACACAGCGTACACAGCGTAGACACAGCGTACATGGTACAGAACATCGTACAGAACATCCACATCCACATGGAAAGTGCGATGATGCCTGAAAGATAAGGACAGTAAATGAATAACGGCTTCAAAATAGTTGATAATAAGTGAAAGCTCAGAGAAATGCCAAACACTCAAATGTGACAAATATGACAGTAAATAAAGATGACACTAAATCCTGTATCCGCCACAGAGGAAAGGGAGATGAGGAATATCTTTTGTGTGCAAACGTTTAAAAAAAAGCCTTGATGTTTCTATGGCTGCTCTACTGGACATTTTTCAACATAATTGCCATCATCAAGAGTCTCTCAATTCAAATGGAAAAACAGATAACATACATAACATCTACCGTATATATCCTTCCTTATTATAAAAGGGAGCATGTGGGCAATCTCTGTTCTCTCTCTGTTTCAATTTTTGTCCCACTGATGATGTCATCAGTGATGTCACAAAATCACTGATGATGTCATCAGTGATGTCACTTGAGCAATTGAGGCAACTGATGATGTCATAGTGACTTCACTGATGATGTCATAGTGACTTCACTGATGATGTCATCAGTGATGTCATACATATGCATTGTGACATCACTGATTATGTCGTTAGTGACACACACGCGCGCACACACACACACACACACACACGAGAGACAGAGTGAAGGAGAGAGAGACTGAGGGAGAGAGAGGAGAGGGAGAGAGACTGAGGGAGAGAGAGGAGAGGGAGAGAGACTGAGGAAGAGGGAGAAAGAGGGGAGGGGGAGAGAGACTGAGGGAGAGGGAGAGAGAGGAAAGGGAGGGAGACTGAGGGAGAGGGAGAGAGACTGAGGGAGAGAGAGGAGAGGGAGAGAGACTGAGGAAGAGGGAGAGAGAGGAAAGGGAGGGAGACTGAGGGAGAGGGAGAGAGACTGAGGGAGAGGGAGAGAGAGGAGAGGGAGAGAGATTGAGGGAGAGGGAGAGAGATTGAGGGAGAGAGAGGAGAGGGAGAGAGACTGAGGGAGAGGGAGAGAGACTGAGGGAGAGGGAGAGAGATTGAGGGAGAGGGAGAGAGAGGAGAGGGAGAGAGACTGAGGAAGAGGGAGAAAGAGGGGAGGGGGAGAGAGACTGAGGGAGAGGGAGAGAGAGGAAAGGGAGGGAGACTGAGGGAGAGGGAGAGAGACTGAGGGAGAGAGAGGAGAGGGAGAGAGACTGAGGAAGAGGGAGAGAGAGGAAAGGGAGGGAGACTGAGGGAGAGGGAGAGAGACTGAGGGAGAGGGAGAGAGAGGAGAGGGAGAGAGATTGAGGGAGAGGGAGAGAGATTGAGGGAGAGAGAGGAGAGGGAGAGAGACTGAGGGAGAGGGAGAGAGACTGAGGGAGAGGGAGAGAGATTGAGGGAGAGGGAGAGAGAGGAGAGGGAGAGAGACTGAGGGAGAGGGAGAGGGAGAGAGAGGAGAGGGAGAGAGACTGAGGGATGCGAGCTGCAGGGCCAGCTTGGCGGAAGAGGCCGTGCAGCTGCCGAGCTAGCGAGCCCACGGAACTAAATAAAAACACTAGATCCACCTGTACCTACATTAATTGTCTCTAATTATATACTACTGTATGTGGTTCATACTGTCTGTCTTTTCATTTGACAGATTTGACGATTTCATATGTGTATTTTGCTGCACTACTACGTCTACTACTACTACTACTGTAGTAGTAATAGTCGTAGTATTGATGATTAAGCTGTCCCAGTTCATGAAAACTTTAACATTTGTTTTCCAAACAGCCAATGTAAGCCTTTCCTGGGAGAAATACCAAAGTGTGGTTGGTTTTGGATCAAACATAATCAAGAGAAAATCCAGGGAAAAAGTCCTCCCAGTAGGCTACTCGCCACACTGTTTGATTGACAAGTGGGAAGGAGGAAGTTGAAATGTAGCAAAAACACCGCAGCAACGAGCGCTTAGCATCTCCAAACAGAACCAAAGAAGAAGAAAGCAAAACAATATAACAAGGTTCTCGCAGAACAAAAGAAGACGAAGGCAAAACAATATAACAAGGTTCTCGCAGATTGCCACTTTAATTGAGACACAGCAGATGCTGAAACACGTGGGCTAGTTATAGAAAAATAAAGACTTTTCTTCAACTTCGCCACTCACACACTTGATCGTTTTTACGCCTCGACTCCAATGAGGATTTTGCTAACTCTAATGAGACTTTAATGGCTGGGAGAAGCAGCTTGAAGCAGAGGTGCACACACTCTGATCTCCTCTAAACAAAAGCATCACTTAGAGAGAGTTTTGGTGGAGTTTGGTGGTAAGAAGGGGAACTTCTCCCGCAGTCGCCGGGCTCTCCTCAGCACCCGGGAGGGACCCCCGTGTTGGTGACCCTGGTCACCCCCTCTCTCTCTCTCTCTCTCTCTCTCTCTCTCTCTGATGTGCAGCAGCAGCAGCAGCGATAGCAGCGGCTGCAGTGGGTGTGGGTTCAGCGGGCCGAGCGGGGAGCTGTCTATGCAGAGAGATTAAAGGCCCTGTATCGATCCACCAGCGCTCATGCATTTTGCATGAGGGAGACATTGTCAAAGAGGCATCTCGGATTAAAAATAAATAAATAAATAAGGCGGGCGGAGGGAGAGTTCCAGAAAATATGCTGAACTCGAAACTGTCGAAAGTGTTATGCATGTAAACTCACTTTTATATATTAGATTGCCCATGAACTCTCATCGACCTGAGATATTACTCGTTTTTCATTTCCTCCCCCTCCCCACATGTCCCCCACGCTCGCCTTCCATTTTTTGGTGGCGAGGTCGTAATGTTTGCATTCAGACTCACAATGTGAAAAACAAGCCCCCCCCCCCCCCCCCCCCCCCCCAAAAAGAAAAGAAAAAAACTGGCAGTCAGAGAGTGTCTAATGGCGGCAGTGAGTCCGTTGGAGAATTCTCAAGTAGAGTGTGAATTATTTAGGATGTGTGGCTAGTGTACAGAGCCACCCCGCCCAGCACCAGCGGGCAGAGTGGCCCAGAGACTTGGCCGTGCAGCGCTCCCTCCCTCCCTCCCTCCTCTGTCTGAGATCTCTATTTCTCCTCCCGGGCGCCAGAATAAAATGCCGGCATGGTTTCTGGACGCCACAGAAATGTATATAGCCTAAAAACATTTCTGAAGCAAAACACATTGCATATCATGTTTCTAGATACGTGAATATTTAACGTAATATTAAGTACGTGCCCGTCTTACAAGCGAGAGAGCGAGGCACGTCATGCTTTTACTTTGGGTTTGAACCTCAACGTAACCTTAAAGCCCCCCTATGCTTCATATAACAGTCTTTTATAATCATTGTGATGGTACAGTGACTTCTCGTGGTGCTTCTGTCATTCCCACACCGCCCTCCAAAACCCTGTTGCTGCACTATGGATTTTTGGTGACTACGTCCCGGAGTGGCTTGACAGTGTCAAGTTGAACTTTGTAACTTCATCTCCTTCACAGCCCCAAATTAAAACAGCTCTTCAGATTAAAAGTGTTCAGCTGACAAACTAATGGGATGCTTTTATTGTGAAGTACGTACAGTATAGGTAGTGAAACATGTTGATTAGCAGCACAATTAGCAACTTCTCTCACTAAAACCAGCCGAGACAACAATATTTGGGGATATTCGGATTATTGTTTCCCAGTGAATCAGTTATAAACATTCCAGAAAGGTAAGCAAAGTAGAGAGTACAAGCAGAAACAGGAAAATAAGGCTGATATCTGAACGTACATCTGTATCTGTGGGGGCGCAGTTTCCCCAAATTAGAAAACTATATAAAGGGGCTTTAACCAAGTTCCTTTAGTTTCCTAAACCTAACCAAATCATTTTACTTGCCTAAACATAAGCAAAGTTGTGGCAGTAGTGGCAGCAAGGTTTTCAAATTAACCGGTGTTTTGCTTCAAATCTACGTTGAGATTACGCAGACGTGAAACGGCCCGTTTTCGAAACGTATTTTGCAGATGTTTTGTCTCAAATGTACGCTGATATTGTACACGTCCCTGGGTTTGCAGACATGTACAAAGCCAACGTTTTACTCTGGCGATTTGGTTGCAGCGAGGCTGAAGATACAGCGCACGCACAGACCCAGGAGGAACACACATGATATCATCCTATACCTATATACATCATCCATACAGACATGAAAATAAGTCTTCAATGCCTGAGCACGTCCCCCCCCCCCCTCCTCCCTCCCAAATATTAGAATGTATTTTACCTGGGGCCAGTAAAAACTCATGTTCTTCTCATACTGTATTCACATCTGGCAGAAAGAGAAGTCGCTCTGACCCATTTACAGGCTTCTTAATGTTGCTGATTATTCATCATCAACATTTCATGCAGGTTGTGCATGCATGTTTAAAGACATGCACCCCCCCACCACCCAAACTCTGCTTGTATCCTCCTGGAGGCTCTTTATCCCACGAGCACATGTCGATCTCACCTGAACCCCGCCGATAACGAGACAAAAGCAATCAATCTCTGATATTCGCTGGGTGGGAGAATGGCGGGAAAACACCGACGCTATCAGCGAACGGCAACAAAGACGGGAGATTTCTGCGCGCCGATGATTAGAAACACAGGGGGCTGGTGTGACACGCTGATCCACAGGCGCTTAGACACAGGCGGCTGTCATCGTCTGGCAAACGATGACGACGCGCCCCGCGCCGATAGGGGAGATGGGATCTGGGTGCGCGGATCAGAGGTGCTCGTCGCGAGGGCTGCGTCGATGCAAAAACGCAACGGCACTTTGCACACACACACACACACACACACACACACACACACACAGACACACACTTGCGTACAGGCAGTAACATCCAGTTTTGCAAGTTCACACACACTATATGAAGCAGGCAACACATGTGAACACACACAAAAACAAATGCATGTGTGTAAGTGCACACAGTCATCAGCTGATGTGGGTTTTTGCGGGCCAACACCCATCTTTATGTAAGTAGAGCTGCAATGATTAGTCAATTAATCGATTAGTCGATGGACAGAAAATGTATCGCCAACTATTGTTATAATCGATTGATCTTTTAGACTCATTTTTAAGGAAAAAAATACTAAAATGATCTCGTTCCAGCTCCTTAGATTGCAAATCTTTTCTGGTTTCTTTAGTCTTCTTTGCCAGTAAACTGATCATCTTTGGGTCGTGGAAGAAAAAGAAGACAAAAGACAAAGACAAAAGAAGACATTTGAGAACGTTATCTTGGGCTTTGGGAAAAAGCTATCGACATTTTTCACCATTTTGTGATATTTTATAGACCAAACGACGACTTGATTAGCGGAGAAAATAATGGACAGATGAATCGATAATGAAAATCATCGTTAGTTGCAGCTCTATATACAGTGTGTAAAAAAGCAACAGAAAAAAACCAGAGTGCTAAAATTGGGTGTGTAAAGTGAACATCTGCAGGAGGAGATGTTCTTTGGTAACGGCATCAAAGAAGGAAAACCAAATCCCCTCACCGCTCTTAGAACACGGACGTGTTTGATGTTATTTTAACCTGTTCTTTGAACAAGCCAGTGGAATAAAGGCTTTTTAATTAACCTTCTTCTATGAAGAATGCCTTGGATTTTGGTTTGGTAACACTTTTTTATTTGGCTAGTCTGCCTACAGAGACCCTACAGAGTATTTGTAACATTTCAACAGTTTAGATTCAACAGTTGACATTCAACAATTCAAAGTGTTTCACATGATCTAGAGTATGTGACAATTCATGAACATATGACACTATAGCTGCAGGGGTGTGGAACAGAATCACAACAACACACAACAACAAACAGTTTGTTGAATCTTAACTAATAAGCTGTTAAAACAACAGAAACAGTTTGAATGGTCAACTAATAAGCTGTTGAAATGTTCCAAATACTCTGGAGACTCTCTGTAGGTGGACGACTCAAATAGTTTTATCTTTGTTTTTCCTTCACCGGATATTCCCCCGGGGATATTTTTCTATATTTTCGCCCAATAAATAAATAAATAAATAAATAAATAAATAAATAAATAAATAAATAAAATGTGTTCCCCCCTGTCATTTTCTCAGCAGTTACACCATCATGGGTCACTAAAGTCTCAACTAAAACCCAAACTATAATGACATTATTTCAGGTGTAGCAGTTCCTCACCACACCTATTCAATAGTAAGGAAACTCTGTGATACAGCACTGTCTTTAAATGAAGAATGAATGTACAAAAACATGCACCCTTGGTAACAGTGAAATTAATTTAAAAAGTGCAATAAAACACATTAAAATCTCACATTTTCCAGATTATTTTCCAGATGGTTTTTGTGCAGGGAGAAGCCTGCAGCGTAGTGGCTGTGGTGGACGATACTGACTAGTCGATATCCAATAAAAACACAATATCAGCCTCGTATCGGGCAAACGCCTC
>NC_139644.1:10472429-10474929 GCF_964638095.1 Poromitra crassiceps
AATTAAAACAGCTCTTCAGATTAAAAGTGTTCAGCTGACAAACTAATGGGATGCTTTTATTGTGAAGTACGTACAGTATAGGTAGTGAAACATGTTGATTAGCAGCACAATTAGCAACTTCTCTCACTAAAACCAGCCGAGACAACAATATTTGGGGATATTCGGATTATTGTTTCCCAGTGAATCAGTTATAAACATTCCAGAAAGGTAAGCAAAGTAGAGAGTACAAGCAGAAACAGGAAAATAAGGCTGATATCTGAACGTACATCTGTATCTGTGGGGGCGCAGTTTCCCCAAATTAGAAAACTATATAAAGGGGCTTCAACCAAGTTCCTTTAGTTTCCTAAACCTAACCAAATCATTTTACTTGCCTAAACATAAGCAAAGTTGTGGCAGTAGTGGCAGCAAGGTTTTCAAATTAACCGGTGTTTTGCTTCAAATCTACGTTGAGATTACGCAGACGTGAAACGGCCCGTTTTCGAAACGTATTTTGCAGATGTTTTGTCTCAAATGTACGCCGATATTGTACACGTCCCTGGGTTTGCAGACATGTACAAAGCCAACGTTTTACTCTGGCGATTGGGTTGCAGCGAGGCTGAAGATACAGCGCACGCACAGACCCAGGAGGAACACACATGATATCATCCTATACCTATATACATCATCCATACAGACATGAAAATAAGTCTTCAATGCCTGAGCACGTCCCCCCCCCCCTCCCTCCCAAATATTAGAATGTATTTTACCTGGGGCCAGTAAAACTCATGTTCTTCTCATACTGTATTCACATCTGGCAGAAAGAGAAGTCGCTCTGACCCATTTACAGGCTTCTTAATGCTGCTGATTATTCATCATCAACATTTCATGCAGGTTGTGCATGCATGTTTAAAGACATGCACCCCCCACCACCACCCACCCCCCCCCAAACTCTGCTTGTATCCTCCTGGAGGCTCTTTATCCCACGAGCACATGTCGATCTCACCTGAACCCCGCCGATAACGAGACAAAAGCAATCAATCTCTGATATTCGCTGGGTGGGAGAATGGCGGGAAAACACCGACGCTATCAGCGAACGGCAACAAAGACGGGAGATTTCTGCGCGCCGATGATTAGAAACACAGGGGGCTGGTGTGACACGCTGATCCACAGGCGCTTAGACACAGGCGGCTGTCATCGTCTGGCAAACGATGACGACGCGCCCGCGCCGATAGGGGAGATGGGATCTGGGTGCGCGGATCAGAGGTGCTCGTCGCGAGGGCTGCGTCGATGCAAAAACGCAACGGCACTTTGTACACACACACACACACACACACACAGACACACACTTGCGTACAGGCAGTAACATCCAGTTTTGCAAGTTCACACACACTATATGAAGCAGGCAACACATGTGAACACACACAAAAACAAATGCATGTGTGTAAGTGCACACAGTCATCAGCTGATGTGGGTTTTTGCGGGCCAACACCCATCTTTCTGTAAGTAGAGCTGCAACGATTAGTCAATTAATCGATTAGTCGATCGACAGAAAATTAATCGCCAACTATTGTTATAATCGATTGATCTTTTAGACTAATTTTTAAGGAAAAAAATACTAAAATGATCTCGTTCCAGCTCCTTAGATTGCAAATCTTTTCTGGTTTCTTTAGTCTTCTATGTCAGTAAACTGATCATCTTTGGGTCGTGGAAGAAAAAGAAGACAAAAGACAAAGACAAAAGAAGACATTTGAGAACGTTATCTTGGGCTTTGGGGAAAAAGCGATCAACATTTTTCACCATTTTGTGATATTTTATAGACCAAACGACGACTTGATTAGCGGAGAAAATAATGGACAGATTAATCGATAATGAAAATCATCGTTAGTTGCAGCTCTATATACAGTGTGTAAAAAAGCAACAGAAAAAAACCAGAGTGCTAAAATTGGGTGTGTAAAGTGAACATCTGCAGGAGGAGATGTTCTTTGGTAACGGCATCAAAGAAGGAAAACCAAATCCCCTCACCGCTCTTAGAACACGGACGTGTTTGATGTTATTTTAACCTGTTCTTTGAACAAGCCAGTGGAATAAAGGCTTTTTAATTAACCTTCTTCTATGAAGAATGCCTTGGATTTTGGTTTGGTAACACTTTTTTATTTGGCTAGTCTGCCTACAGAGACCCTACAGAGTATTTGTAACATTTCAACAGTTTAGATTCAACAGTTGACATTCAACAATTCAAACTGTTTCACATGATCTATAGAGTATGTGACAATTCATGAACATATGACACTATAGCTGCAGGGGTGTGGAACAGGAAGCAAACAGAATCACAACAACACACAACAACAAACAGTTTGTTGAATCTTAACTAATAAGCTGTTAAAACAACAGAAACAGTTTGAATTGTTGAACGTCAACTAATAAGCTGTTGAAATGTTCCATATACTCTGGAGACTCTCTGTAGGTGGACGACTCAAATAGTTTTATCTTTGTTTTTCCTTCACCGGATATTCCCCCGGGG
>NC_139644.1:10477429-10487429 GCF_964638095.1 Poromitra crassiceps
TGAAACCCGAGCGGGCCCGGCGCTGATAGAATCAATGGATGACGCCACCAATACAGGGCCCCACGATACAATACAAAACAAATACATTTACAGAACCTTATAAAACGCACATCCAGAAACTATGACTTTGTTTAATCACATCCATAATAAGGAGAGTCGTTCACCTTCAGTATTCTAGTCGGCATTCTGGGGTTCAGACTTGATTCCCCCAACTAATACCACTTCCACTGAAGGCTAATAACAAAAGTAGCAGGCCCATTTTAGCTGTGACAAGTGTTTCAGGATTAGAATTTCATTCCTAATGGCTTCTCTGGTAACGGTTTAATTCACTACCTATGCGATATCAATTCCATTATAATCTCATTAAGCCATTGCACACTGAGGTGATTTCAAATGAATGTGAAACAGCCAACCGTACGCTCCCCTCTAATTGAGCAATACTTTTTATTCATTATTACGGCCCCATTATTAAATTAATGAACTTAATGGACTTATTTTCCAAATTGCAAAGACCTCTGGCAACATGTTTTTAATTCCATTAGCCGGCATATTGAGGGGGAAAGAGAGCGGGGGAGATACACAGAGGTGTGTGGGGCAATTAGCCTACTGCTGGGCCAGATCATCAGTGGCACAGTATCCCTCCTCTCACTAGCGGGAGTTTGTCCATCTTGTCCCAGCTCTCTGGTGACAGCGCTCACCTTGCACACGGAGAATAACACGCCAATGCAGAGTTGCAGTAAAGTCACATTGGCACTAAAAAACTCGCTACGGTGTATATCTCCTGCGCTTTGTGATTAAATATTCTCTCCCATAAACGCAAACTGCTGCATCATATAGAAAGCACATTTCTCCCTCTCCCACTATAGTTTGGATTTGGTTCGTAAATAGTTTTTTTGGCGACGCGCCAAAGAGGACGAGTGCGTTTTTGCTTTTTTCTGCATTGACAACACAGCAGAAAGGCCGGTCGTGCATATTTCAAATGCCATTTATAGGCTGGATCGGAGTGGAGACTAAATTGAAATAGCTATGGAGAGCTACTCTATAAGAGATTACAGATTTGAATAGAAACACGTTTGTATTGTATTGTTAAGATAATTCATATATATATACACACACATACTGTATATAGTATATCAACAAACCATGAAGTGGGCTTATTTGGAACACCCATGGGCTTAAAGGCTATGTTAGACCTGTACCCATTAAGCCCATGCCATGACTTTTGTTACATATTTTGACAAATAAAAACATTTAAACATTAGAAATTGGTATAAATGAATTATTGACACTTCAAATGAGAGATTAGACTTTGATTTGAACTAAAACTTTTGGGGCAACACATATTTAAAGTGTCTGAAAAGCGGATTTGGTACATGTAGGGATGTTTACCCTAACTGTTTCATACTGACTTCTGCCTCAAACCTGCCTCTGTTCTGAAGCCTCGACACGTCACCCTTGATATTAAAAGGCATGGCACACTACATGACAACATACGTGTATATTGTATTGTAAGCCAGACTAAACAAAACTTGAATAATATATGAAATAGATTTTCTGAAATGAGATCTTTTCAATAACCAGGGGGCCTCCGCACAAAATTGCCCACAAGATGAAAGCGGCGGATCTGCATAACTGAGCGGCCGATCGATAAGTCTCAAACTAAAATGGCAAGTCTTGATAAGGTTATTGAATTTTCTTTTTAATTAAAAAGCATACTACTGCGCTCTCCGTCAAAGACCACAGCATCGCTGATGATGGATTTGGAAGAGGGGGAGAGGCTGTCCTTGGCTATATGTTCATCACGACATGAAAAACACTGGGCAACGTGTCAGTACATTATCAATCAGTACAGCAATGAAATTTACTCCGTCCCCCCCCCCGTCCCCCCCCTATATCTTCTCTGGAGACTAAGCTGTCATGCAACTCCTCAAAGCCCAAACTGTGACCTTCAATATAGATATGAATTCTATATTTACACATCATCCATCAGCTCTACAAGGATCTAGGTGGGGAGGCGATGAGTTATTCAAATTATCTATAGCCATTTCCAAAACAGCTCGCACACTCGCATGCCACCGTTTCCCTCTGAAGATTTATTTTTGCTAAAATGCGTCATTGCAAAGGGCTTTCATCGAGACATTAAAACATGCGACAACAAAGGCAACCCTAATGGATGTGATGGCTTATGCAACATGCAGTACACAGTTAGCGTTTTGTTTACTGTAAACGTCCAGAAGTGCCACGCTCTCTTCCCATATTCTAGTCATGAAAATGCATAATTTAAAAGAGCTGAGACCAAGCTGTTCCTCTGCGGTGCAGAGCGAGCGGCGCGCTACATCGTATCAGTGTGAACATCAATGGATAGAAAACTCCTGCTCCCCGGAGAGAGTGCCATTACATTCAATCGTCAAGCGCTGGATAAAACTCATTTCACTCTGCACAATGTCTGAATGGCCCTATACATTCTGCACAGGCCGCGCAGCGATAGCACAGCATGTCAGAAGCACACTAAAGGCCTTTTAAAGCAGGTTAGAGCCAAGCGCCAAGCCACAAAGCATCAGGGCAGAACGGAGGAGCCACTGGCCCTACTACTACTACTACTACTACTACTACTACTGTACTACTACTACTGCTACTACTACTACTACTACTACTACTGTACTACTACTACTACTACTACTACTACTACTACTGTACTACTACTACTGCTACTACTACTACTGCTACTACTACTACTGTACTACTACTGCTGCTACTACTACTACTACTGCTACTACTACTACTACTACTACTGCTGCTATTACTGTACTACTACTACTACTACTACTACTACTACTGCTAATACTGCTACTACTACTACTGTACTACTACTAGTACTACTACTGCTACTATTACTGTACTACTACTGCTACTATTACTGTACTACTACTGCTACTATTACTGTACACCACCACCACCACCACCTCCACGATTTACTGTGCACACGTTTTAGTCCATTTGTGTGCACGAGATACAATTAGTTCCCTCAATTTCGAAACTGTGCAGTTTAGCAAAAAAATGCTACTTAAAATATACCTTTTAGGTATTGCAGATTGGCCTAGTAAGGATTTTGTATGTAACCATTGTCTGTTTGCACTGAATAGGCAAATCTCCCAAATATGTCAATATATTTAGCTACTTCAGGCCATGTAAACACAGCCAGGACAGCACAGCCAATCAGGTGGCTGCAACACATCCAGCACAGCACAGCCAATCAGGTGGCTGCAACACAGCCAGGACAGCACAGCCAATCAGGTGGCTGCAACACAGCCAGGACAGCACAGCCAATCAGGTGGCTGCAACACATCCAGAACAGCACCGCCACATTCAACATAAACACCACTATGTGCACTGACTTGTTAAGTGCGCATGTATCGAGAGCACCAGATGACTATTTCAAGGGCACGTTTTGGCAATTTGTGTGCACGTAAAGAGGAAATCGAGGGTTACTCAAACTGTATCTCGTGCACACAAATAAAGCAAAACGTTCATTTTTAACCAGATCGAGGGAACGAATTGTATCTCATGTGCACAATAAAAGAGAACGAGAGCTCAAATTGCATATCGTGCATACTGTACGTTACAGTAACTCGTGGGCCACGACATAAATTATTTTTCTCTGGCTCTCACTCCTGGGCTCCGTACAGCACTTTAGCACTGGGTCATTCACCGTTTCATTTCTAGCATCTCTGAAAGCAACCACACGATTTAGGAAAAGTGATTTAAATGATGATTCTGTGAGATTATCAGACGAACAATAAATCAGAACCAGGTAAAAAAAGAAGAAGCTGACTATAAGGCCACGAGCATGTCCTTCCCTCACCTGTAGGCACTAACTTGTTTATATATTTTGGGGTATAAAAATGCCAGTGTCAGGTCGTGTCACATTAGACAGCGTTTCAGTGGGAATTATTTAGCAGCAGGACTGCATTCATCTGTACGGTCTGGTCCTCTCTGCACAGATGAAGAGCGCCACCTCCACCAGCGCTGAATATTTCTGTTTCTACTCCCGCCTTAAACAGCCAGCTTTGACCAGCACACACCGGTGGCCATGACGCTCTATACAGCGGGTTATATAATGATCATGAAAAGAACATGAGAACCAGCAACACCCGTAGACACACACACACTGAAAATCACAATGACAGCGTGTGCACGTGTGTGGACGCGCACAGGCGCACACACACACACACACACACACACACACACTCTCTCTCCCGGTGACACGGAGAGAGGGCGAGTCTGACATGAGGTGAGATGAAGTAGCGTTTCTCATCATGGGCTCTGTCTGACCCAGAGGGGGGAGGTAGGCCCGGGGGGCCGGGGGCACGGCCTGAGGAACCCAGGCAGCAGCAGTGAAGAGACGTATATAAAGTCCCAGCCACAATTGAGTGGGGAAGGCTCAGGTTGTGGTGTCCAGTGGCCCCACAGCGCGGCCCTGCTGTCACGGCCACTCTTATTTGCTTCATTCCCTTTGACACCGCCTCTCGATTAGGGTCATAAATTCCCCCGAAATCGCTCAATAACCTATAACACTAATGTCACTCTCTTGCCATTAATTTTACAGCCTGTGTGACACACTGTTTCTTAACCCCTTTTACGTGACAGGGGATTTTATACTCCCAGGGATTGATTGAGAAGAGTATATATAACACGCTTTAAATAGAGCTTTTGAAAACTATAAAGATTAAAAAAAACATATATGGAGAATGCCGGTCGGTGGTGGAACATTGGCAAATTTTAATATCCCGCTCGCTATACTTGAGCTTCAGTGCTCGGAAAATTGTCAACTGTTTTGTCGCAACCACGGAAGCCACTGCCAACTGCTTTTTCTTTCTTTTTCCTGCCATTTAAAGAGTATATATGACTCATGAGCAATCTATTTGATTAATAACATAAATAAAATAAAATATTGGAAAGCACACAAATCACATTTGTTGCTGGGAAAGAGTCAGAAGTGGATTCCTTATCCCGCGTGGCGCGTTGCCAGTGGATATGCTAGCTGCCATCCTCACTGGGGCTTCTCCTCCGTGCACGAGGAGGACTGACACTTTGGGGCATATCTATGGCTCAGACGTGTTGGCCATGCACACACCTTCTGCTCCAACGCTGCAACAAGAGAGGGAAGGCAGGATCACCGGGTGACACTTTAGGAATTTACTGGCAGTGCAACAGGCCCACCGCCAAAACATTTTAAAAATAAAACCCCAGAATGGGTTTTGAAACGCTCACTTAAAAATATTACAGCTCAACCGCATTTTGTAAGAAAAAGCAGAGGGAAGGCAGTTTTGTGCTGAGAGAGGCGTTTTCTTTCTCTTTAGTTTTTTTCCTGGATCAGCTGTTGGGGGGGGGGGGGGGGGGGGGGGGGGGACATTTTTAGTCTAAATTGGCCAGGAATAGATTCCTCTGCCTCTGCTGGGCCTAAATGACACATGCTATGATCCCGGAGCTTACGTGTTATCCTTCCAATCAGTGTCCAATCTCCGGCGATGTCTTGCCTTATTGATTAGTGTTTTACCTATAACCCAACGCTATCAAGACATCATAAAATGGGGGGCAGAATCTTTGAACTTTTGCTCCAGTTTCTTGGTGGATTCTTGGGACGGTGCCATAAGCCTAACTTCATATTTCATCGTGCTAGACGGGTGAACAGCGGGAGCTGGGTGGCCTGTGCGCTGCAGAGATTTTCATGCATTATTCTGCATTAGAAATTAAGATGTGTGGTGAGTCGAACACGTCCCCCTCTGCTGGTGATTGGCTGGTCCGGCCGTGTTGACTGACTGGACGAGTGAGGAGCAGACAACATGGCCTGCTGATTGAACATGGACGAGTGTCTTAACACATGTGCTGGCAGCCTTCCATCCTGCTACTCCGCCGCTCGCTGGCTGCTGCCTCATTGTCTTGCAGGCAGTTGTGTTGTGGAGCCGCAGTCCGTTTACTCTCTCTCTCGTTCTGCTGAACAGAACTGACCCGGGCGAGAACATCGTGGCCGTTAATCATTCAAACGGGTTTTTATTTTTTCCTCCTCCTCCTCCTCCTCCTCCTCCTCCTCCTCTGGAATGGCTGGAGTTTTGAATTGACGCGAAAGCCTCGACGCCGCGGTGGCAAAATGGCCGTTCGCGGGTAATGGCTCACGAGCCCCCGGACAACCTGAGGCATGGCCATCCAATCCCACATCATTAAGGCTGGAGTCCTTTATTGTGTTGGAAGGCATTAAACGCTGCGCTGGCTCCAGCCCTGAAGTCACACTCCACTAGGAGGAAACAGCAGCAGAATAACGCCACAGCTGGATAATGACTTTTCCCTGGGAGGCTGACCATGTGTACAAAGGCGCTAATGATAGCAGGTGCAATAAGCGAGCGCAAGGCTTTTACTGCGTCTGGATCTATTTTCCTCAGCTAAACTCGCCAGTGATTTCCCCCGTGTAGGTGTCTTTCTGTAGTTTAAGGAGAACACCCACCCTCCCCCCTCTTCCTCTTCCTCTCCTCTCCTCTCACTCTCTCCTTCCCTTCTCCTGTATCTAATCTCTTTATCAGCTGTGCAGCTAATATCAAAGAGGACTGTGGTGTGAAAATCCTGCAAGTAAAACCCGCTGTCGGAGTCTAATCACAATTAGCCGGGCTCTAGACCCATTAGCCCGGAGGGGGGAAGAAGACAGCAAAAAGCACACAGACACACACACACACACACACACACACACACACACACACACACACACAGGATGATGCTGAAAGCTACTGATTGCTAATGATCCCGTGGAGCACAAACGGTGGGGATCTGATTTCGGATTCCCCCCCCACCAAAAAAAAAAATCAAAATTGGAATTCTCTTTTTTCCCCCCATGATGCTCGAAATCTGCGAAACTACTCCTGTATTAATGCATAAAATTGACCGTGCAGCTATCAACATAGGCCCGACCATGTGTTAAACCTAGATAACACGTTTTCCTGGATACACACACACACACACACACACACACACGACACTGCTTCTTTAAGAAGGCTTTGTAGCAAGCAGAGGCTGTTACATCAGGCCAGGCGTGTGTGTGTGTGCGTGTGTGCGTGTGTGTGTGTGTGTGTGTGTGTGTGTGTGTGTGTGTGTGTCTGTGTGTGCATGCGCCTTGCAGATTATAAAACATGATGTGGAAAGTTAATGACTGATTGCGGCAGCCATTACCTGATCTTACAAGAAGATGAGAGTCATAACAAGTGGCAGACAAAACAATAGCACGTGACGACGACGACGACGACAGCAGGCTGAATCACCTGCAGTGTAAATGCTTTCAAAGAAAATACCCCTCTGGTTTCATGCTAAGCATCAAACTGTCCTGGCCAGGCCAGATAGAAACGTCTCAAGTTATTACAGCAGTCAGGTGAAGTGTGGGGAGACGAGCTGCTGTAGACGGGGGCGGAGAGCCGGGGCTAGCAGTCAGCTCATGAAAGCGTCTGAGGGAGTACTAAAGAGTCTACGTGACACTACTCCTGATTGGCCTGTCTGAGGACACAGATCAATTAATACATTAACAAACGATCGCAAGCACTTCATCTTGCAATATGAAACGGGCCGCCTGGAACTCGCTGCACCTCGCGCCCGGAATGGCTGATCAGCTCAGGCTCGATCATCCACCAGGATCAACAGCCTCTGCCGGCTATAGGCTGAGGAGGAAGCCGCCATGTTGATTTGTACTGTCTCACCGGAGGCTGGGGGGCCTGTAGGTAGTACGCATGCCTTTTAAAACACATTTATGGCTGGGCGATATGGTTGAAATCGATATGACAATAATTATTAAGATTTTTCCTCAATAGCAATATACTGTATATCCCGATATGGTTCGCGTCTGCAAAATCACGTTAAATAATCAAATTAATGTAATTTTAGGTGTGATGTCAAACAAAACAGTAATATTGAAATAATATTCCTAACATACCTGTGTTTTGAAGTAAAAATGTGCTCGTCGGCATCAATTTGGACAGCAGAAATGTGTGTCACGATATTCAATGATCTTCATATCCTCACGACATGATTCCAGCGAAAGACGATAAACGATCATATTGAATTATGGACCAGCCCTACTCCACGATGCACCAACATGTGAAAGCTGCACGTACAGTACTGTATATACGTATGTAAGTCAAGCAATTTCAAAAGGGGCGCACAGGCTACAGCATAAGGCGGCACCTCAAGCTATTCCATTTCATCTTAAAAACAAATCTTCTCGGGAGTTGTAGTAACCTACAGATAATAATTTGCTATAATGTGTATAATAACAACAACCACCGGAGGGAGCATCTCCCTAAAGGTGAGCCACTCCTACTAATGACCACTTGCTCCAATGACTCAAACCGGCGCCTTCCCAATCCTTTCGCCCCGGTGTTCAGTATGGACCTGCCTTCAGCACCGGCGTTCAGTATGGACCTGTGTTTAGTCCCGGCGTTCAGTATGGACCTGTCTTCAGCACCGGCGTTCAGTATGGACCTGTCTTCAGCACCGGCGTTCAGTATGGACCTGTGTTTAGTCCCGGCGTTCAGTATGGACCTGTGTTTAGTCCCGGTGTTCAGTATGGACCTGTGTTTAGTCCCGGCGTTCAGTATGGACCTGTGTTTAGTCCCGGCGTTCAGTATGGACCTGTGTTTAGTCCCGGCGTTCAGTATGGACCTTTGTTTAGTCCCGGCGTTCAGTATGGACCTGTCTTCAGCACCGGTGTTCAGTATGGACCGCTCAGATCAAAACAAAGAGTTAACACGGGCCCAAACATACCGAGCAGCCCCCCCCCGGCACACTGGAACGTAACTCCTAACGTAAAGCATTGCTCCTCGCCCTGCCATATATACTATCCACTCTCCCCATTAGCAGCATCTCTACTCCACAGCGCCAGGCCCTGCACTGCTAAATTATTCATGAGGAGGAGGGGAGGACAGAAACATGCATGGTTTCCCCACTCGCTCTCTCTAATGCAAAGGAACAGCCGGCTGGAGAGAGTGATACACAGGCGAGCTCTCCATCACTCTGCGGCCATCGCGGGGAGACGTCGCCTCCACTTCCTCCAATTACCACAAGGCGAGCCGAGGTTGGCTTTGGGTTGCACGCTGCGGCCGACCGCCGGCCCGCCCGCCGTGCACATGGGGGATAAGGTGGGTGGCACCCAGGGGCACCGTGCATAACTCGGGACGTCTTTGTACACACATTCATCTATATCAGTGGGCAGCAGGGAAGTGTAAGCCAAAGGTAATTGCCCCGGATAAGAACATCTGCTTGGTGAATAAATATTCTAATGAGGGGAGGGAGCAGCTTCCCCAGACTGATGCACGGCTGACAGGCCTCCGGAGGGAGCTGCAGGTAATGCTCACCACCTGCAGCTCAAACAGGAGGCGGTCCCACCCTCCTCTCATAGCTAAACGCTGGCCAACCGACAAAACGCACACACACACACACATGTACGCACGCGCATGCACACACACGCGCACGCACACACACACACACACACACACATATACACACGCGCATGCACGCGCATGCACACACACACACACACGCCACTGATATCAGTGTTGGGTGTTTAATGCCTTGCTCAGTAACGTGTTGCAGCCGCAGTGAGTCGAGGAGTGTAATTACCATTTCTACTTCAGAAATGAGCAAACATTTGGACTTTGGACAGATGTTGATACGACAGCCTGCACATGTGCTCAAGATAGAGCTCCAACCATTAGTCGATATCGATTAGTCGATCGGCAGAAAATTAATGGCCAACTATTTTGATAACTGATTGATCAGTTTGAGTATAAAAAATAAAATAAAGAAAAATAATCTACGTAAATGATCTGATTCCACCTTCTTAAAGGAACACTCAAACGGTTTTGAAGTCTGTCATTTAATTTGACAGTTATTGAGTGTTAAAGTGTGGACCAGTGACATCACTGGTCCACACTAACTCAAATTAATAACTCATTAACTCTCAATAACT
>NC_139644.1:10492429-10497429 GCF_964638095.1 Poromitra crassiceps
GCCTTCCAGATGATCTGAGAGGATCTGATATATATATATATATATATATATATATATATATATATATATATATATATATATATATATATATATATATAAATAAATAAATGTAAACTAACATCCCATCTATTCAGTCTGCTTTCATGTAGTGATTTATAATTTTATGGTTTTGGTAATTATACTTATTTTATTATTACCATTATTATTTATTTTATTCTATTTTGTTTTATCAAGATTTTACAGTTAATCAGTATTATTTATTTTATTAACTTTTTACTGCTTTACTGTGATACATGCTTTTTGTATAGTATTTCATAATTACATTTTTGATATTTGTATTGCTTGTATTATCTTGCATTATTTATCTTTATTATTGTCTTATTCAATTATTTTTTGGTGTGCATTAGTCTCTAAATCCATTTTTAACATCATGGGTTTTGCCAATCACTTTTGTAACATACTTTGAACTGCATTTGATTGGTTGAAAGGTGCTATATAAATAGAGCTTGATAGATCGATTGATGATAAATATCAGATTGAAGTTGTGTTATCTAAAAACTATGATTATCCCCATCCTCTGATTAGCTTTTCTCATAATTAGTTCTCTGTAGCTAGACTGGATACAAAATGGCAGAAAAGTTGTCTTTCTTCATGTGGAAGTTTTCCTACAACTTTGGTTTTATCAAGCAAAAAGATGACAACTGTAAATCCAAGAACACCTGCGGTGATTGGCTGTGAACAACACCTGTACAAAAAGGATTGAACGCACATATGAGCCCAACACTGATAGATCCCCACATGTGTGCACGCGCGGACACACGTGCACACACAACGCACGCACATACGCACATACACGCACACACACACCCACCCACCAGTAGCTGCTCAGCCACATTAGCTGGGCCAGCTCAAGACGGTTACAGTGCCAGAGCCCCACTGTAGCACCGGGGGCCCTGGAACTACCAAACCACTTTCACTGGAGTTTACATCTGTGTGTGGTCAGACTGGAGTTTACATCTGTGTGTGGTCAGACTCCAGTTTACATCTGTGTGTGGTCAGACTGGAGTTTACATCTGTGTGTGGTCAGACTGGAGTTTACATCTGTGTGTGGTTAGACTCCAGTTTACATCTGTGTGTGGTCAGACTGGAGTTTACATCTGTGTGTGGTCAGACTCGAGTCTACATCTGTGTGTGGTCAGACTGGAGTTTACATCTGTGTGTGGTCAGACTGGAGTTTACATCTGTGTGTGGTCAGACTGGAGTTTACATCTGTGTGTGGTCAGACTCGAGTCTACATCTGTGTGTGGTCAGACTGGAGTTTACATCTGTGTGTGGTCAGACTGGAGTTTACATCTGTGTGTGGTCAGACTGGAGTTTACATCTGTGTGTGGTCAGACTCGAGTTTACATCTGTGTGTGGTCAGACTCGAGTTTACATCTGTGTGTGGTCAGACTGGAGTTTACATCTGTGTGTGGTCAGACTGGAGTTTACATCTGTGTGTGGTCAGACTGGAGTTTACATCTGTGTGTGGTCAGACTGGAGTTTACATCTGTGTGTGGTCAGACTGGAGTTTACATCTGTGTGTGGTCAGACTGGAGTTTACATCTGTGTGTGGTCAGACTCCAGTTTATATCTGTGTGTGGTCAGACTGGAGTTTACATCTGTGTGTGGTCAGACTCCAGTTTATATCTGTGTGTGGTCAGACTGGAGTTTACATCTGTGTGTGGTCAGACTCCAGTTTATATCTGTGTGTGGTCAGACTGGAGTTTACATCTGTGTGTGGTCAGACTCCAGTTTATATCTGTGTGTGGTCAGACTCGGCATAGCTGTGTGTGGTCAGACTCAAGTTTACATCTGTGTGTGGTCAGACTCGGCATAGCTATGTGTGGTCAGACTCGAGTTTACATCTGTGTGTGGTCAGACTCGGCATAGCTATGTGTGGTCAGACTCAAGTTTACATCTGTGTGTGGTCAAACTCGGCATAGCTATGTGTGGTCAGACTCAAGTTTACATCTGTGTGTGGTCAAACTCGGCATAGCTATGTGTGGTCAGACTCAAGTTTACATCTGTGTGTGGTCAAACTCGGCATAGCTATGTGTGGTCAGACTCAAGTTTACATCTGTGTGTGGTCAAACTCGGCATAGCTATGTGTGGTCAGACTCGGCGCGACAGCCGCCCGCCGGGGGCAACATGGTGATGAAAGTGGAGGTGGAGTGAGGTGAGCTGCAACCCCACAGCCAGTGTTGGGCAAGTTACTCTGGAAAAGTAATTAGTTACTGTTACTGATTACTCCTTAAAAAAGTAATAAAAGTTACTTTACTGATTACTTTTTCAAAAAGTAACTAGGTACGTTACTAGTTACTTTACTAGTTACTTTTATTTTTATTTTTACCCCAAATACCGTCTAGCATGTCATTGTATTAATTATTTTCGCTTTGGTATTATATAGGCTATGTTAAACGAAAAGCCAAAGGCATTTTACTTTGAAATTCGGTTAGAAAGAACAGGAAGTGGTGTGTTAAGACTGGCTAGCTTCACACGAAATGAAATCAGACAGTCACACACAGATAACGTGAGTGAAAGATGCTGTTACTGTCGGAAACTCGGAGTGGTAATACAACAGCCTCAATGCAAACGTTTCAAGCTTCGTTGCTGAAAGAAAAGTGATGATCTGTCAACATTCCCTGGGCCGGCCCGTCTGACTACGGTGAGAATTAAGGCTTTGACGAGAAGGTTAAGAAGTAACAAAGTGTAGCCTACAACACTGACTTACCCAAAGTGTATCTGTTAATCCAGTGAACACACCCAAGTCTACCTCACCCAGCGTCGCCTTCAATTTAGCCTCCATCCCCGCATATTCTCTCTCGAGGTAGCCAGGTTTCTCTTGCTCTCTCCTTCTTCTGACTCGGTTTGTTTTGAAAGCCAGCGTGCACGCTCTGACGCTGTATCGCGCACACACACTACGTATATGTGTGCGCCTGAGTCCGTGAGGATAAAATGTTTTCTTTTACATAGAAAACACTGCATTCTGGCAGGCAATGATGTAACGCAGTAACGCATGCGTTACTTGGATTAGTAACTGTAATTAATTACTGTTTTGGAAATTGTAACGCCTTATATTACTTAGTTACTAAAAAAGTAACTAATTACAGTAACGCGTTACTAAGTAACGCGTTACTGCCCAACACTGCCCACAGCACACCCTCAAAGAGGCTAAAATACAGGGAGGTGCCTCTTTCAATTAGCACCGACACCTCGTTAGCAAGCAGTACCTCTCTAGTCTCTACCAAATATAACTGGTCTGACTGTTGAGGAGGCCTGAGTTGGTCCAGGGACCAGCGGTGCTCTGCTTAATCAGAGGGAGGGAAATGGATTACACTTCACATAATTTTCCCCAGCGATAACATGCTTTCATTTTAATTTTATGTGTACTTTGCTTTCCCTTCGATTTCACACAAAAAATATTTATTATTTATTTATTTATTATTATTTTCACTTATGAGGTCATTTAATGGAATTGTCCAGGTACAGTCAAGCAACTTTTTCTGTTCAACCAGAAAGGACTCTCTCCTCTCAACAGAAATCTGAACTCCAAATCAATAACTACTTCTATTTCATTCATACAGTGACATGCTTTTGTTTTCCATAGACTTTGCTACACCTTTTCCACTCTATTTGGAACCAAAAACCCAAACTTATCCTGTGGTTCAAATAGGAGCTCATTTCATGGAGTTGTCCAGTTAAGAGTAACTTTCGCCCCAAAAAGATTCCCTCTCTGCAGGAATCTGAGCTCAAAATCAATATCTACTTGTATTTGATTCATAACATGCTTTTGCTATTCACATACTTTGCTGTCACTTCCATTCCACGTGCAGACGAGAAAAACACACAAAAACTTTTTCCTTGTGGTTCACATATGAGGTCATTTATAATGGAGTGGTCCACGTAGAGCAACTTTCCCCAGAAAGGCTCCTCTCTCCCCAGAAATCTGAACTCAAAATCAATAGCTACAGTACAGCACCTCACACGCAACCTGCTTCTCCTCAATGCAGCAGGCAGCACCTCTTGTCATGTCATTACAGTTGGAGCAGTTGACAGTGGCAACACTAGAAACGTGCGCCGCGTCAACTTAAAAACAACTTAATTTACTTTGTATTATTTCGATGAAGGCGTGAGCGCAAGTTTTGCGACAAACGCGGTGGATTAGAACGCTGTGCGATCGGCGTTGGTGAGAATAATGAGTGTAAAAGGCACAGCGGCGGCGAGTATTGTTGTGGTGTGAATACAAACCACAGAGGAGACAAAAGCAATCCGACTAATCACACATGATCTCATACAGAATTAATCAGCAGCTCTGCTTAACGAGCTGTAATCATGCTCATTCTAGCCTTAATGCCGCTTCATTTATGAAAAGAAAAAAAGGAGGAAAATCAGAGGAAAATTGTGGGTGAAAACGACTTCAACCCAGAAGAACAACAAGACGTTTGAAATGCGTTGGCTGGCGGCTACAGGGCGTAGGGGGAAGACTTCGAAATGTGTCCCCGAAAGACCCGGGGCCGGCGACGGCGTCATGAGGAGCCAGCGTTGAGATGGGGGGGAGATATAGTTTCATATGGCAGGCGTACTGTACGCCGGGCAGACCCACTGTACGGTCACATCAGTGTGTGAATCACAGTAGTTGGTTGTAACGATGCTTCCACACGTCCTCCCGTGTTTACAGGCTGGATGAATAGGACGTGTATATAAGATGCAGGCCTCGGTAGCCGCCGTATGCTACGGGATCCTGCGCACCGTCATCAATAAAACACAGCAAAGTGCTATAGCTATCAGCTCTGTTCATGCATGTGGGAGGGCGTTACACACACACACACACAACACACACACACCGACATACTATAGGCGCATGGTATACAGACTGTGTACACTCCCGCCTGACGCAGGCGATTCACACATCACCTCTGTCTGCTCTCGGTGCCGGAGCGGAGGAGCAGTGTTCAGAC
>NC_139644.1:10502429-10509929 GCF_964638095.1 Poromitra crassiceps
AGTATTTTTCATTTTATTCTTGTGGTGACAGTTGCTACTTACTGCTGCTAGCTAGCCAGGTAGCCACTCAGGCTAAAAACATTAGCATCTATGAATAAAGTGGAGTCGAGGTTGATCAGTCATCACGTGGTGCGGTGTTGGTTAAAGAAAATAAAATCTGTCTCGCTCACTGATGACGTCAGCAGCTCGCGACGCATTAGCCATGGGAGGAAAGTAAACACAAAGTAAATAATGACTTGGGAAAAGCTGGTAGGCTATAGCAGTATTATATGCCAGACAAATGTTAATATATGCATGTCATATAATAAATGCATGTCATGTTAAAGTTGTGTGAACTGTCGCAGTTTTTAAAATATAAACAGCATAGCCGGCTAGAGTGAGACGCTCAAGGTCAGGCTCCATAGGGTCCCATTACCGTTTCCACGCAGTTTGTTCACAAAAATGCTGATCGGCTGATCCCTCGTATTCCGAAACAAAAAGAAACATGCAAAGGCACAGGGTTAAGCCAACTAATGTACTGTATCTTAATACAGTAGAGAGGAGAAATGCCAAGACATTGGCTAAGGAGCGCTGCTTCATGACTGCAGGTGTTAAAAACACATTGGCTAAGGAGCGCTGCTTCATGACTGCACGTGTTAAAAACAGGTGCTCATTGGATCCAAGGGAAATAAGTAGAAACAAAGATGGTTGACTTAATAGTAAATTCAACTTGGTGAAGAGTCAGAACCAAAAAACTACCAAGGCACACTGTTTGCAGATCCCCCCCCCCCCCTGATTTTTTATCCCATTTTTATCCCCATTAGTGCTAATTTGATTTATTTATCCTGGTTGCTGCTCCACCCTCTGCCGATCTGGGGAGAGCCGAAGCTGGCTCCATGCTTCCTTCGAGACATGGGCAGTTAGCCAGCCGCTTCTTTTCACCTGACAGGGGAAGCTTCACCGGTAGGACATAGCACATGGAAGGTTCACGCTATTCCAACCAGTTCCCCTCCCTCCGAACAGGCGCCCCTAACGACCAGAGGAAAATTTGCAGAATTTTTAAAAAGCCTTTAATTAAGTGGCTTCACGCCTACGCGTTTCGACACATAGTCTTCAGCAGGGTATCAAGGACAAAGTGTATCTTTTTGGTTCTGACTCTTCACCAAGTTGAATTTACTATTAAGTCAACCATCTTTGTTTCTAATGTAGCTTAATACTTTCATTAACAATAAAACTATCAATAGTAAATAGATCTAGAAAACAGAAAAAGACAAAAGTTGAAGCAGCAGCAGCTGTGGCAGGCTGCCTGCTTGCCTCAAACCACGTGATGACGGGTCGACCTGTGGTAGCACAAAGACTAGTCTATGCAACCCCCTATCACATACAGTATGGTGTTTTGATGTCTTTTGAGCTATTTGCTTTCATTTTTGTATCATTTTATTCGAGCACTTTGAGCTACTGCACTGCATGAAATGTGCTCTATAAATAAATGTATCTTTACTTTGACTTAACTTGGCTACATTGTGTTCAAAACGTCTGGAATCATAGGGAAGCTCCTAACTAGATGACTGCAATAAGCTGCCTGTCAGAAGTGGGATCTGAAGCCACACCTACATCAAAAACCATAAACACCTAGACATTAGCCATGTGTGTGTGCATGTGTGTGTACTGTATGTGTGTGTGTGTGTGTGTGTGTGTGTGTGTGTGTACACACTGTATCTGTGTATGTGTATGTGTACAGTATGTGTATGTGTGTATGTGTATACACTGTATGTGTGTGTGTGTGTGTGTGTGTGTATGTGTGTGTGCGTGCACGTGTGTGTGTGTGTGTGTGTGCGTGTGTGTGTGTGAAAACAACAACATGGCGTCACTTATCCCTGTGACTCCGGCTCTCTCACACTCTGTACAGTATGTTTAGTCTGGGAACAGCCCGGGCAGACCTCATTAAACATCATTGTAAGTATACATCACAGTATATACCCTGCAAATCATATACATCACAGTATATATACCCTGCAAATCGCCCCATCTGCTGATTTCTGAGCTCACAATAAATCCAGTGCGCGGCTTAACGTAAAGAATGGCGCTAAGCTAACGGCTCTGTGTACACATCCATACGTGGTGGAGGAGTTACGTGTGCGCAGACTGCTCTGTAGTGTGAATAATGCAGTGTTTACATCTTGGTATAGAGCAGGCAGTACTGGCCCAGGGGCTGCAAACTGCCAGTGTTGTGCAGTAATTAGGGGCTGTGTGCTCGCCTGCTCTGCTCTGCTCTGCTCGGGACGGGAGGATCTGTGTGTGCGAGGCTCAGAGGCTCATACCACTGGCGGGCTGGCGGCAGGCGCGCGGCGACGCCTGGTCGTCACAGCGGGGACGCTCTCACACACCTCTCACTGGAACAAGTGTTCCTGCAGCCTCTGAGCTCAACACACACACACGCTCATGCACGCACGCACGCACACAAGCACGCACACGCACACGCACGCACACACACACACGTGCGCACCCACGACGCACTTGCACCTTTGACTGGAACAAGTGTTCCTGCAGCTCAACGCACCCACACACACGCAAGCACACACACACACACACACACACACACGCACACACAAACGCACACGACGCTCTTGCACCTTTGACTCGAACAAGTGTTCCTGCAGCCTCTGAACTCAACGCGCATGCACGCACACACACACACACACACACACACACACACACACACACCCGCACACACACACACACGACGCTCTCACACCTTTGAGTGGAACAAGTGTTCCTGCAGCCTCTGAGCTGAGCTCCGGGCAGGAAGGGACAGGACAGGGAGGCTGGCAGCAGCAGGGAAGCAGCCATTAGCTGTCTTCATTAGCTCTGTGTGTGTGTGTGTGTGTGTGTGTGTGTGTGTGTGCGTATGTGTGTGTGTGTGTGTGTGTGTGTGTGCGCTTGTGTGTGTGTGTGTGTGTGTGTGTGTGTGTGTGTGTGTGTGTGTGTGTGTGTGCGTACGAGTAGAGATGTTCCGATAGCGTTTTCTCCTTCCCGTTCCGATACCTGAACTTACATGTGTCATATCGGCCAATACCAAATACTGATCCGATACCAGTGTGACTACTACCCCTGTATGGATGTGATATGATTGTTATCATTGTTGTATGGTCTGGCTCAGGTTGAACCGTGCGATTTCCAGGAAAACAGACGTTTTATCCGGGTGAAACTACCTTTTTCTGGGACAATAAATTACGCGGTATCGGATCGGTGCATAGACTCACATACTCGCTGATACCCGATCCAGCACTTTAGGCAATATTGGAGGCATTTCCGATACTGGTATCGGTATCGGAACAACTCTACATATGAGCAGTGTCTGTGTGTGTGTGTGTGTGTGTGTGTGTGTTCACATTCAAAAGTATTTGTTGCAGAAACTATTCAAATGCTTGTAACTCTTGAGATCATTCTATTAAGAAGAAAATAAGGGGGAAAAACTGTCTGACTTGTGAACCATGAAAATATCCCAAATGTTCTGTTTTCCCCGTCATCTCTTCCATGGCCAAGAACAACAGGCACGTTTTTGGAGAATAATAAGCCTTTCTATTTAATTGAAAGCCAAATGCCTGACAGGCATGTTGTTTGATGTCTTTATCATTTCTCACATCTTTCAAACACTTCTTTGGATCGCTTATTAGCTTGGGTGTTTACGTGTCAATGTCTCTGTGTGTGTGTGTGTGTGTGTGTGTGTGTGTGTGTGTGTGTGTGTGTGTGTGTGTGTGTGTGTGTGCGTGCGTGTGCGTGTGTGTGTTCAGATATTTTGTTTTCCTTCTTGTTATATATTCCTTCTTGTTATATATCATAATGTAAGTGGCAAATAAAAAATAGAAACATTTAATCAGTGAAGCTTTTGGTGAATATGTGGGCGACTTTGGGGCTTGCATTGTGCTCATCAGGTGTACCGGTACTAATGAATATGAGTGACATTTCTCATATGGCAGAAACAACTTAAACAGCTGATCTTATGGCAGAAACAACTTAAACAGCTGATCAACAACTTAAACAGCTGATCTTATGGCAGAAACAACTTAAACAGCTTATCTTATGGCAGAAACAAACATCGATCGTTGATATTCACAACACAGCGATGAGTGACGCTTGCAGAGCCATGCTGAGACTGGTTTCTCAAGCCAGTCTATCTCTGCCACAATGAGACAGTCTGTACTTCAGCTGAATGCTCCAGAGACAGTATGTACTTCAGTCTGAAATGGTCATCTTCCAAAGAAAAGAAAAACAAAAGCAAAAACAAAAACTCTCCAGACCCGAAGGAAGTTTGATGGCATTCAACCAATCATGACACAAAAATATGAATAAAATAATATCTTGTCAAATTTCTATTTCTGCTCATCAGCTAGCTAGCTAGGATTCGACTAGTTTCTTTTCCAGTCTGAGCTATTAAGCGAGTGCACAGGGGACACAGAAGTGGGGAAATGAGCGGATATCCCACCTTATTTTGACCAGATATCCCACCTTATTTCGACCTGGTGTCCCACCTTATTTTGACCTGGTATCCCCCCTTATTTCGACCAGATATCCCACCTTATTTCGACCAGATATCCCACCTTATTTTGACCTGGTATCCCACCTTATTTCGACCAGATATCCCACCTTATTTTGACCTGGTATCCCACCTTATTTCGACCAGATATCCCACCTTATTTCGACCAGATATCCCACCTTATTTTGACGAACTCTGAGAGCTGCTGAAGTACAGACGGGTCGGCAGGAGCGTTTGTAAATTGCGGGAGCCAACGCGTCTGTCTTGAGAGACGATGCAAAGATGGATCCAGCTGGAGCGACGCTGTAGCTTTGCCACTTGGTCTGGGAAGCAGGCAAACCCAACTGGAAGCCTAAGCGCCTCTTGCATCTTCGTTTGACATTAATTGATAATCAAACAAGCCTTCACATTAGACATTAATAAGATCAGCTGAATTATCTATTTAATGTAACCCAATTATATGCAACCCTTGTGCACCGATCAACGGCAATTCCCAACTCATAAATGACAGCTGCAACGACAGATTCAATCAATAATAAACATTGATGGAAACTTGCGAAGCGCTTAGAAGGAGGGTAATTAACAGGAAGAAATAGTGCTCCTCTGAATTTGTTTCTCCGTTGGTGAATGAGTCCGTGATCCTCACGACTGACTGACGCCGTGCACAATCATCTCTTTTGCACAGCGGCTCACGTTCTCCGGCACCAGTGAGAGTTAAGTGTAAAACAAACATTCAATTTCCCTTTGACAAGTAGGGATGGATAGACTTATCATTCATTCTTAACACCGGCTTCAACTACTCCAGGCCTTAATTATTACCTTGTAATTTTTGCTCAGGCTGTCGCCATAAAGCTAAGTTCCATGAATTATTTAGTTGGGGTCCTTTTGTTCAGTGCAGACTACTAGACCTATACGCTCTAGCAGCCTCAGATGGGAAGACCTGTGAATCTGGGGCCAGAGAAGACACTGGAAGAAGCTGCCTCACATCTTTGTTGTGCCTCACATGGGAATTTCTTACCTGGAGCTCAAGCCTTCAGAGAGAGCAAAGATGTTTGTGTTAAAAGGCTGGAATGCAACACCACGCTAAGACGTGGTGGGAGTCTCTCTAGTCTTAAACCGGCAGCAGAGGACTGCTCCATCGTGAATGCTGAGTACAACTTCAAATAACACATGTCAACAGTGGGGGCATCAGAACCAGCCCATTAGAGACTTCAGGGAGTGATGCACCTGAAGCCTCCGCGGGTCCGACGGAGCCGCCGCGCATGAAACAAAATGGAGGTAAGTGTGCGCAGAGGGGCCTGCTGCTGCTTACCAGTCTTGTGAAGAGGGGCACGCCTAAATGCCAGAGGTGCTCGTTCAGCAGGCCGCTGTACACCACGTTCCCGAAGACAGCAATACTTCCTGACTTACACAACGTGTTTCCTGCAGGGACACACACACACAGACACAAGCAGGCGTCACTTACACAACGTGTTTCCTGCAGGGACACACACACAAACACAAGCAGGCGTCATTGAAACGGACAGGAAGCGACGAGGGGCGAGTGCATGTACTGTAGTGCAGCGGCAAGACTCTATGTTATGAGAAGAGAAAGACAGGCAAATTAAATCAAAAGAAATCATTGCACAGGAAGGAGGAATAATAGAGAATGTGGCATTGATCGTTATAAATATTGATCGCAGAGGTTTATTGACCTTACAGGTAATGACCAATAGAGATAGGTAGCTCCTCTAAAATCAATAGGGTTGCACAACTGCTCTAACTCCACATGATAGGCCGTCCGTACAACCAAATGAGATCCTTAGTTATGAGGGGGGGGGGGGGGGGGGGGGGGGTGTACAGTTGTGAAAAATGAGGCCAATGCCGAAGTACCAAGAACTGCAGTTTTATCGAATGGCCACTTGAGACTGGCTGCAAAAGTGAGTCATTCCCCATTCACTCCCATGTTAAAGTACCCGACATTACAGCAGAAATAATCATGTTTACAGCCTGGTTTAAAAAAAACGGTTTTGGTCTGTATAGCTAATTTCACCTTTCACAAAATAATACTACTATATAATTCACCTGTTTAGAGTAAAATAGATGATATGAAAAGACTGTTTTGTGCGTGATTGACAGGTCACCTGTCCAGTGATCATGCAGCTCGCCATTCATGGACCAATAGCAGCGGCTCTGTGAGAAACCCCTGGACAAGATGGCAACGGCCAAAATGCCAAACGAGAGGCTTCAAAACCACAAACCAATGAGTCGCGCCACCCTCACGACGTCCATGTTGAGCTGCAACCATCAGCTCTATAGGTCGCTCTGTCAGTCAGTCAGTCCCTCGGTTGGTCCACAAAAAGTTCACCGCCCTTTAGCGGGCACAGTATTTGGCGTGGAGGTCAAGTGGAGGAATCTCGTAATGCAGAGTTAGGGTGGGCTGCCCCTACCATCCTGCATTTTCGGAAATTCACATATGTGATCGCAGCTATTGCAAATTCGTGCTTGTTTTTTTTTTTAACAGTCTACGGGTTCCAGTAGGAAGATGGCAACTGCCAGAGAAAACACTGATTCCGAAAAGCCCTGGAAAACCAGGCACGGATCTTCAGTCTGTGTGTTCATCACATGACAAACCCCAAAGCCCCTGACCTGTAAACGCGTGGTGGCCGTCACCTCCCAAACATGGCAGCACGTAAATACAGTTCCCGTGTAGCCCTGCAGGGGGACACAGCCACACCACAACGTTGGCACATTGTCAAGGTGTGTATGAAGCATGTCGCATCAGACGTCTTCTCGCTCCTGCTGCACACCCAAGTCCTGCCCACACCACACACCCTCCCAACGACACTCTTAATTAGCTCAGTGCCAATGAGGGGCCTTTACAAACAACACAGAAACACACACACACACACACACACTCACACACACACACACGCACGCACACACACACACTCACTCACGCACACACAGATGTCCCCAAGAGTGTGATGTAGCGCACACCGCGG
>NC_139644.1:10512429-10552429 GCF_964638095.1 Poromitra crassiceps
AGGGATCAGGAGTTGTGTTTTTAGAGCCAATTAAGTTGCTGTCAACCTACAAACAAAAACAATCTACATTAGTGATAGCACATTAAGCACTATCAACGAGCCCTGCTCTGCGTTGTAATACAGTTATAATACAATACAAGGTTCACACAGACCTGGAACATGATCGCACGCCACAAAGCGTGCTGCATCAGAACCTGCTCAATATCTATGAGGCCATTTACACCTGGCGCTAACATGTGTTTTCTGTGATCAGATTGTAATCAGATTGTGTTTTATAACTTGAAATGCCAGGTGTAAACACCCCCAAAACGCATTGAAGAAGGATTGCAATCTGAACGGCCAAACCACCTCCGGAGGTGGTCAGGGATGCATTGTGTACACATTGAACACAAGTGTAAATGCAATGTGTCCTCTCAATCTGGATACAGCAACTTTATGCAGATTAAGAGGACACCGATTTCTGCAAACTGATTGTAATCAGATTGCAGAGAAAACGCATGTTAACGCCCGGTGTAAATGGCCTCTAAGAAAAGAGAAAGGATCTGAGCATTTCTTCACAATATAGGTGATGCTATTTGGCTGTGTGTGTGCGTGTGTGTGTGTGCGCGCGTGCGTACGTGTGTGTGCATGTGTGTGTGCGCATGTGTGCATGTGTGTGTGTGTGCGTGCATGTGTGTGCGTCCGTACGTGTGTGTGTGCATGTGTGTGTGTGTGTGCGCATGCGTGTGTATGTGCGTCCGTACGTGTGTGTGTGTGTGTGTGTGTGCGCGTGTGTGTGTGTGTGTGTGCGGTGCCCTAGCCCTCTGCTCTCCAGCCGCCTCCCCTGACTCTGTGCCGATGGAGGTGGGTGGCTTTAGCATGAGGGCTCCAGAGTGTGCAGCTCATTTCTAGCAACGAGGCACATTGCTGCAATGCAATAAGGGAAAACAACACTTTTAATAATTCAGGCCCCGAGACCGCGGGGGGGGGGGCGGGGGGAGGGGAGCCGAGGGGAGGGGCGGGGGGAGGGTAGGGGACGGGCAGGGGGAGGGAGGGTGTGGAGGGAAGACGTCTTAAAGCAGCGCAGAATGGCTCATTTAGCTCTCTGCCACGCGTTATTAAAGTTGTATGGAACCTCCCTCCTGGGTCTTTCCTAAAGTTTTTTTTTTCCTCCTCTCCTCTCTCCTTTCCTTCCATTCTCCCTTCCTATTTCCACAAAAGCCTGCGAGGTAACCAATAACAGCAAGCAACATTTATAAACGACAAAGTATCCTGCACCTTAGAGGAGGTAAACAATGGTGTAGCTGTTAATCTCTCTCTTTCTCCCTGTCCTCCTCCCCGGCTCGCTATATAGTCCTGCGGTCCGAGAAAAAGTGTCAGCGCTTTATCCTGTTTGAACCCGTAATACAGATTCTTTTCTGCCTGAGCTATGAGCTATAAGCTTATAATATATATTATATATATATATATATTATAATATATAAGCTATAAGCCCGCCATGCATAAAAAATGTGGGGGAATGAACCTTGCACAGAATCAAATTGAGTAATAAAAGCCGTGTTCAGTGTGGCACTGACGGACGTATGATGGTACTGCTAAGGACGTGTTCAAAGAGACCGTAAATTGCCTCGGGGGCCTGATGGCCGTTTCCAGGGCAAAAGGGAGCTAATGTCGATAAATAAAATAAAAGCGGGGGGGGGGGGGGGGAATATGAACCTGTTAAAATGCAGCACGTGCTTATTTTTCTGTTATAATATGGGAATAAGAAGAACAAGGCGAGGGTGTTGAAATCATCACACGCAGCAGGTCAGTCCAGCCTGCTGTGTTCCTTTCTAGGCCATATTGTGACTAGCATTTTCGTTTACTTCCGTTCCCACGGCAGGGGCACTACACACTTTTTTCTCCATAAAAGAGATCTATAGGTAGAAAGTACAAATAAAAAAGTTCTACTCGTGTTATCCTGCAGTATTTTTATAATCAGTGGTCAAAGACGGCACTATTTCTTACTAGGCGTACTAATCTGTGCAAGGGGAGTGGTGTGGTTTTGGTCACGTGGACCAATCGCGTAGCCGCTTTATTCCCTTGCCGTAATAACATTAGAGCCATGGCGACCACCAGTTCAAGCAGCGAAGAGGGGAAAAAGAAACCAAAACAGCTGAAAAAAGTGCGTAAAAGCCGGGAATCAAAGGACTCCAAACGATGCTATATGCACTTTTTGTCAGTACAGAATGAGGACGTGCAGGATTTTACCCAGACAAGGTGGGACACTTACAGGTCTGTCGTCAAACAGTGGCTTTGTCTGGACGGCGATAGTAAAGTTATCGCTGAAACTTTTAAACATTGCGTGGACGTGGATTTTGACCATGTTCCCGAGGACGCTGGATTTCACCGTTACCGTCGCTTTATTTGTAAAAGACGTTTGGGTTTGGCTGAGAAACGCTGCACACAGATGGTGCAGGGGGAAGAAGAAGAAGAACCAGATGCAGCCGCAGCCTCGGACAGCATCGGCCCCGACGGAGCCACGTCTGAAACCCCCCGAAAGAAAGTTCGGTCTCGGACAGGTTTGCCCGTCCGTTCTGCTGGCCCTGTCCTTCCAGCCATCTGCATCATTTGTAAAAAGGTGGACAAATATATTACTGTTGGTGGAAAACGGAAGAAGGATCAACTTTCACAAGCAGAGACAGTGTCTGCAGGTAAGCGACCCCCCCCTCTCTCTCTCTATCTCACACACACACACACACACACACACACACACACACACACACACACACACACACACACACACACAGAGAGAGGGAGCATTTTCTTTTATTGCCTTGATCTCCTTGCCCCCCCCCCCCCCTCTTTTTTCTTGTAATAACAATACAATGGATAAAAGATACAAAAACAAATGTCACCCACTTTTTTTTAATGATAAAATGTGTGATTTGACAGTAAAGCTGATTATAACTTTTTTTTGTTTTCAGGCCAGTTGCGGAAGGCTGCTGAGAAGAAGGAAGACTCTAGCGTTCTTTTGCATATCAAAGACAAAGACTGTGTGTCTCTGGAAGTGCGTTACCACAGGTCCTGTTACAGAGAATACACAAGGTCCTTGTCAAAGTCTACGGCAACACATAGCTACTGCAACCACAGATGAAGTGTGAGTTATTACATTGCATTAACACTGCACATTTCAAAAGTAAGGCTTTGACCTACAACAAATACTATTTTGTCTGTCTTTAGATACAATGTTGACAGCAGACCTCTTTGCACATGTTAAGTATTTTTTTGTCTGCGTGTGTGTGTTTTCAGAAATGAACAACAACCCTTTCCTGCCAGCTACAAGATATTCTGCGAACGAGTCATCCGTCAAAGGATTATCGATAAACAAGAAATCCTGAAAATGAACCAACTAAGGAAGAAGTTCATAGACATCGTTAAGAAGAATGAGGATATTGATGCTTCAGACTACAGGTAACTGTGTCCTTGACAGTTCAGTAAACAAAAAAGAACCTCTTTCATACTGAAAAGTTTCCATTTTATTGATTTATTCGCTCACAAGAAAGGCTGACAGTATGTTTTAATGTATTTGTTTCTCATTGTGAAAAAAATCCCTTTATTTATACATTTGTGCTCGTCTTTTTCTATATTTTCATTTTGCAGGCAGGATAAACTGAAAAAGCGGTTGGCCCGTGATTTCCCCCAGCTGGTGTTTCACAGCCCTGCAACGCGCAACATCTCCGAACTGGTTTTTGTTGAAACATTATCAGCAGATACACTGTTAGACAGGCTACCGCATCCATCAGACACGACAACAACTGAGTCAACCGAGGTAAGCCAAGCTGAAAGTGACAATGAACACACATCTGGACAAACTACAGAGCACACAAGGACACTGTACAGTGCAGGACTGATATTGAAGAGACTTGTGAATGAAACTCCCGGGATGAAATGCCCCTGGCCTCCCACAGCAGAGGATTTGAATGTTTCTGACGCAAAATCTGTTGTGCCAGTTGAACTATTCAATGTGATTTCCTGGATTATAGGTGCAACAGAGGAACCAACACTAGACCATTATGTTGATATTCCTGAAGATGTGAACCTAAAAGTTTTATCTGTTTGTCAAGACATTGTGTATCTTGCTTCTAAAGGTCGGAAGCAGACGCCTAAGTCACTGTGTCTTGGTCTAACTGTTCGCCATTTAACAGGTTCATCCAATGTTCTGTCACTACTGAACAGATTAGGACACTGTGCTTCATGGAACACAGTTGTCAGTCTAGACACTAGCCTAGCGTCACTACAACTTCTAGAGGGCAGAGACAAAATCCCTAAGGGGTTCTCAAAGAAGGCACCAACCATACTGGTGTGGGATAACATCGATTTTGGGGAGGAGACACTGTCAGGTCGTGGAACTACTCACCATACAAATGGCATTATGGTACAAAGTTCTGTTGTTGAAACAATGTCTAGACCAGACAGACAGCCACTGCCGAAGTCAGTTTACACATTCAAAGCACCTCCTAGCATCCCGCTACAACACTATCCACAGACTAAAAGACAAGGGCCACAGAACTTGCTTCAGGATGAAAGTGTTCCATTGCAGGTGGAAACGTACAGGTTGAACACTGTGTCTGCTGCCAAAACAGAACTGGCATATGTTTTAGTGAAGAACACAGATGCTGAAGCATGTACAGTACCAGGCTGGACAGGTTTCCACACAATGCTACAAAGTGATGCCACTCTACCTAAGTCAGCACTGTATTATCTTCCAGTCATTGAGGCTTCACCGACAGAGATGTCAACAGTTAACACTATTCTGAAGCGAAGTGTTGAACTTGCTGATCAGCTAGAACTGGACCATGTTAATTGTTAAATTGTTAAATTGTTAAAGAATTGCCACACTGCCTACATCCAGTTAAATGCAATGCATAAATGCAAACAGCACAGACTACTTACACAGCCAACAGAAGGTTTTATTGTGATGCATTTGTATGCTATTTTGTATTTTCATATATTTCCTTGGCGGGGGGGGGGGGGGGGGTGTACAAATGACAGATGCTGTGACACTTTGTGGTACTTGAATAAATGTTTCATACCATATGTTGTAATAATTCTGACCTCTAGTACTTTAATTTTTAGTCTTGTCCATTTTTTGCATTATTCCAATTTAGGGGGCGTGGTAACATTTTGATAGATTTTCTGCCATTTTGGTCCAAGGTGCCCTGATTTTCTTTTCTACCTTTCATTACACAGTAGGTTGAGACATTTTCTATGTATGAAACATAAGCTTTTGGCACAATTTACTGTGGAGGTTTCATTGTACTGTGTGGCAAACACTTAAGTTGAAGCATATTCTTTAACAAATATGCTACATTTCATGATCTAAATTCACATGAGTAAACTAAAGGCACCAATACTTGTTTCAGATGTTAAGTATATGCATTTTAGCATTTATGACATTTGAGAAAGATTTTGTGTTGCCAAAAACACATTTTACAAGCAAAAACAGCAGCACAAGATTTTCGTTTTTTGGTTATAAACTGTTTATACATTTCTGGCTGGTGACAAAATACTGCAGGATATTATGAGTAGAACTTTTAACCCAAAGTCCAGAAGGGCATTGTCTATGAAAAAATGCATTGAATGAGTAGTGCCCATGACATGGGAACGAAACTCATTTTCTAAGCACTTTTTCATGGGTCCCAACACGGCCTATTCTGCCCAAAAATGATTTTAAGTTTAATTAACGTCAACATTTTGTTGTTGCCATGTGAACAATTTGGGGGGGAGGGAATTCTGCACCCTTTGGGGCTGATGAACGCCTCACACCACGTCTGTGGTTTTGACGTTTGGGAGATACGGTGCAAGAGGTTTCCAACCCGACAGCGGTTGAATTGTTGCTTTATAATTACTGCTTACATTGCACAATACAATGGGGGGGAAAGGGAAAGCCTATTAAAATGTCCATTTAGGATATACACAACACAAAGTGCTGCAGAGGGTCTTCAATCAAAACAAGAGCAACAGATGGTGAGGAGGTCAGGAGTGAGGAGGAGCACAGGAGGTCAGGAGGAGGAGCACAGGAGGTCAGGAGGAGGAGCACAGGAGGTCAGGAGGAGGAGCACAGGAGGTCAGGAGTGAGGAGGAGGAGCACAGGAGGTCAGGAGGAGGAGCACAGGAGGTCAGGAGTGAGGAGGAGGAGCACAGGAGGTCAGGAGGAGGAGCACAGGAGGTCAGGAGTGAGGAGGAGGAGCACAGGAGGTCAGGAGGAGGAGCACAGGAGGTCAGGAGTGAGGAGGAGCACAGGAGGTCAGGAGTGAGGAGGAGGAGCACAGGAGGTCAGGAGGAGGAGCACAGGAGGTCAGGAGGAGGAGGAGGAGCACAGGAGGTCAGGAGTGAGGAGGAGGAGCACAGGAGGTCAGGAGGAGGAGGAGGAGCACAGGAGGTCAGGAGTGAGGAGGAGCACAGGAGGTCAGGAGTGAGGAGGAGGAGCACAGGAGGTCAGGAGGAGGAGGAGGAACACAGGAGGTCAGGAGTGAGGAGGAGGAGCACAGGAGGTCAGGAGGAGGAGGAGGAGCACAGGAGGTCAGGAGGAGGAGGAGGAACACAGGAGGTCAGGAGGAGGAGGAGGAGCACAGGAGGTCAGGAGGAGGAGGAGGAGCACAGGAGGTCAGGAGGAGGAGGAGGAGCACAGGAGGTCAGGAGGAGGAGGAGGAACACAGGAGGTCAGGAGGAGGAGCACAGGAGGTCAGGAGGAGGAGGAGGAGCACAGGAGGTCAGGAGGGAGGAGGAGGAGCACAGGAGGTCAGGAGGAGGAGGAGGAGCACAGGAGGTCAGGAGGAGGAGGAGGAACACAGGAGGTCAGGAGTGAGGAGGAGGAGCACAGGAGGTCAGGAGGAGGAGGAGGAGCACAGGAGGTCAGGAGGGAGGAGGAGGAGCACAGGAGGTCAGGAGGAGGAGCACAGGAGGTCAGGAGTGAGGAGGAGCACAGGAGGTCAGGAGTGAGGAGGAGGAGCACAGGAGGTCAGGAGGAGGAGGAGGAGCACAGGAGGTCAGGAGGAGGAGGAGGAACACAGGAGGTCAGGAGTGAGGAGGAGGAGCACAGGAGGTCAGGAGGAGGAGCACAGGAGGTCAGGAGGAGGAGGAGGAGCACAGGAGGTCAGGAGGGAGGAGGAGGAGCACAGGAGGTCAGGAGGAGGAGCACAGGAGGTCAGGAGTGAGGAGGAGCACAGGAGGTCAGGAGTGAGGAGGAGCACAGGAGGTCAGGAGTGAGGAGGAGGAGGAGCACAGGAGGTCAGGAGTGAGGAGGAGGAGCACAGGAGGTCAGGAGTGAGGAGGAGCACAGGAGGTCAGGAGGAGGAGCACAGGAGGTCAGGAGGAGGAGCACAGGAGGTCAGGAGGAGGAGCACAGGAGGTCAGGAGGAGGAGCACAGGAGGTCAGGAGTGAGGAGGAGCACAGGAGGTCAGGAGTGAGGAGGAGGAGCACAGGAGGTCAGGAGTGAGGAGGAGGAGCACAGGAGGTCAGGAGTGAGGAGGAGGAGCACAGGAGGTCAGGAGGCGGAGCACAGGAGGTCAGGAGTGAGGAGGAGGAGCACAGGAGGTCAGGAGGCGGAGCACAGGAGGTCAGGAGTGAGGAGGAGGAGCACAGGAGGTCAGGAGTGAGGAGGAGGAGCACAGGAGGTCAGGAGTGAGGAGGAGGAGCACAGGAGGTCAGGAGTGAGGAGGAGGAGACCACAGATATATTGGCCTTTAACTGAAGAAGTGGGACGTGGTCCAGCCCGCGTCGTCCCCCTCTCTCATATAATGGATGTGATGCAGTTTGTTTGATTACATATTTATTGTGGAATTGATCAACACTATATATATATATACTGGCTGTTAACACTAATTGATTCTAATGCAACATTTGGATCGCTCTCCCACACAAAAAATGATAATGCTCATTACGAGGAGCAGTATTATCAAAGAGTAGAGAGAAGGCAAGAGATGAAAATCTCGGTGCTTTTTTTTTTTACAACAGCGCTGCCGACCATTTTGGCCTGAAAATGCCTCCTTGTGCCAACGGGAGAACAGCACAAAACCACAACAGCCAATCAGAGGCAGAGAAAGGCAAGGTGTTGCAATGGAACAACCTATTAGCTTTCATTTCTTATCAATGCAAGTTCTTTGGTATTATTAGAGTACATGTATACTTTACTACCGTTATTATTATTGTCCTGGTTTTCAGAGGAGAGTTCTTGTGTCCAAACAAGGATACAAAATAATAATTATTGTTATTATTTTCAGAAGCGTTTCCACCCTGACAAGAATACAATTCTGGGGGGAAACACTGAATACTGAATTCTGGCATTAAATCGCTCAATTTCTAAGACACATCTGGTGTGAAAAATCACAGCTATTGGCAGTTTCAGTCCGGAAATATCTACATCGGCCTTCAAAGTCCCACATCGCTCCCTGGTAGAGGTGAAGCTTGATGAGGCCATGAGGGGGGCTTGCAAATCCAAGCAATATGGGTGCAGTCAGTCAGTCCTCCAGCCAGCCTGAACCTCCAGCCTGCCTGAACCTCAGACAACAGTCAGTCAGTCCTCCAGCCAGCCTGAACCTCCAGCCTGCCTGAACCTCAGACAACAGTCAGTCAGTCCTCCAGCCAGCCTGAACCTCCAGCCTGCCTGAACCTCAGACAACAGTCAGTCAGTCCTCCAGCCAGCCTGAACCTCAGACAACAGTCAGTCAGTCCTCCAGCCAGCCTGAACCTGACAACAGTCAGTCAGTCAGTCTTCCAGCCAGCCTGAACCTCAGACAACAGTCAGTCAGTCAGTCCTCCAGCCAGCCTGAACCTCAGACAACAGTCAGTCAGTCAGTCCTCCAGCCAGCCTGAACCTCAGACAACAGTCAGTCAGTCAGTCAGTCCTCCAGCCAGCCTGAACCTCAGACAACAGTCAGCCAGTCGGGGCGGCTAGTCTACCGCTGAACGTCAGACTCTAAGCTCTCCCTGCTCCTGGCATCTAAGCTGACTAAACACAGACCCCATTTTCTTCAAAGCTATGCAAATTAGCCACGTTGCTAAGTGGATTCTTCTTTCCTTTTTTGGTGCGGTGCCGCAGGGCCGATTTCTATCTCCAGAATATAGACACACCTACATGCAGTGGAGCAGTGGGCTGCAGGAGTGCCTCAGGGTAGCTCTTCCTCTTTCTCATAACACGACCCCTGCTTTCACAGATTAGTGGTTGAATTTAAAGTGGAAAGGGAATACATTTCAATGCTATAGCTGTATGAATCAAAGAGAAGAGACAGACAGACAGACACACAGTATAGATGTATGAATCAAAGAGAAGGGGGAGGGGCCAGAGACAGACAGACAGACACACAGTATAGATGTATGAATCAAAGAGAAGGGGGAGGGCAGAGACAGACAGACATACACACAGGGGGAGGGCAGAGACAGACAGACAGACACACAGTCCGATAGCAGCTGTGAACTTTGATCTTCAGTTATTCTGTCATTCATCCTCCTCCGCTGCGTTATGAATACAGCCGTTCAGTCAGTGGGCCTTTTTCACAGCTGCCATTTTGTGTCTAAAAGGCAGGGTAAACACAGGTGCAACCAACTCATTAATTATCCAGGGCCACCAGCACTGGAACACCGAAATGGACCGGAAGTTGGGAAACCCTAATTAATGTTTCGGTGCACCTGTGTTACTTCCTGCCTTTTAGGCACAAAATGGCTGGCGTGAAAAAGGTCTGTTGTGGCTTTTCTCCCTCTCTCACTAATGAAAAGTGGGATTGATGAAAGTGGGTGTGGTCTATTGCATAATAACCAAATCGTCATCTTCATTGGTAGTCACACATTTATTAATGTATTTTTTCTGATTTCCCCCCAATTATACTTGGGCAATTTATCCCCATGCTGCCCTATGCATGCTGAAACTAACACCATGCTTCCTCCAACACATTTGCAGTTGCCAGCCGCTTCTTTCCACCTGACAGGGGGCGCTTCACCGGTAGGACGTAGCACATGGGAGGATCACGCTATTCCCACCAGTTCCCTTCCACCCCAACCGACCAGAGGAGGCGCTAGTGCAGCGCCCAGGTCACATACAGTACCCCCAATCTGGCTTCTCACACTCTGGCACAGCCAATCGTGCCTGTATGGACGTCCAACCAAGCCGGAGGTAACGTGGATACGAACCTGCGACCCTCGTGTTGGTAGTCGGGGAATCTACCGCTACACTACCCGGACTCCCAGTCACAAATGTATGTCTGTCTGTCTGCAGACATTTTCAGAACATGTGGGCTGATATGTTTCGCACACTGGTATATATTCTGAAGATTCTGAAGTTGCCCGCCTCTGTTTACAGCAAAAACTGACTATGATTCCACAGTGTTGTTACATTACAGGGAAACAGATTTTTGAAATGGCGTATATTAATTGGTACAAAATGATAATGATATATCAGTGCAGAGTAGATGGAAATGTGCAGCTGCAAATAGTTTGATAAATTGACAACGTGATATGTTCAAGATAATTTGATCAATCTTCATCAAACTAAAGACAAATGATGTCTGACTGTCAAACAAAATGATGTGTGTAAAGCCATGTGTGAAGTGATTAATAGCACTAGTACAGTTATACTCTTCTTTCTGAGGCTTTCAATATGGTTGGAATAACACCTGTGACATCGTGTCACTTGTCCCTTTGTTTGGTTTCCCCGCTGTGACACACAGACCACAGTGGACGTTGGCAGAGTGGTCAAGCTCAGCTCTTTGGACCTGAAGGTTGTGAGTTCAAGTCCCTGATGAACAGTGACCATTTTGAAGTTTCATGAAAAGTAATTCAACAGTAAATCAGAAGATTGGAAGCAGGTGTTTGTGACAACGTGACAGATCGGGGTGTGGCCAGGCCTTTCAACCCATACAGATCAGTGTCTGGCCCATGTGACTTAGTATTGTTTTGTATTGGTCAATGGAGAGAACAATGTTTTCTAAAGTGATTAGCAGTGTCAATCATATCCCACTACTTCTCCCTTTAGTTATGCCTACCCCACACTACAGGATTTTCAAATCCTTGAAGATTATAAAAATCTTGAGAGCCCACACACTACAGGACAGAGAGAGCCGATTTTTTAACATTTCAATCTTGGGACACACACACAATCGCGTCTGTTCAAACGCAACCCCACACACTAGAAGATTATGCCGAAGATTCACCTTGGAAGCAGGGCTCGACGTTAACTTTTAAAATGCCTATTCAGTGTGCGCACCGGGTGTAGTAGTGTCATTTCGTTTTCTAAACAAATTTTATTTTTTGTTTTTATAATGCATTTGCACTGAAAGGATTTGTTTAACTAATATTTGCGCGGACAGCCGCGTCCATTCGGGGTGTAGGCCTACTGTGCACGGCCAGGCGAAAACCGTCTGCACAGGTGTCTTGTGGAGGGGCGCGTCTGCTGATTTGACTCACTTTTCCGTGCGGACACTCGCCGATGCGGGAAGCTGAGACCTAAGCCCTTTTTTGTAGGCTACATGCTTTGCAGTATAGCATTAGTTTTCCGTCCCGTTCAAAGACGCACGGGTATTTCACCTCGATGACAATTTCCTCGTTCTTTGTTTCTGTGCGGGGCTGCGAGCGGACGCGGACCAGATTATTTTGCGAAAAACTGTAATGGAAACGCAGCTACTACTGGCTCTCTGCTCAAGATGCAATCGCCTGTAAATATCTAACATGTTAGATATGCCCGATTCACAATCGGGAAGAGGCAGTCTTCCCGATTGTGAATCTTTGAACCCCACACACTACAGGATCATTTGGGAAGATTATCTGCCCGACGCGCTTCAAATCGGGAGCACCCCCGAGAAAATCGGGAGGGGGGAATCTTGGCCATAATCTTGCAAATGATCCTGTAGTGTGGGGTAGGCATTAGTGTCTCCTCACTACACCTAGAAGAGGCGTGTGGCTGAGTAGGCATCAGCCTGGAAGGTTGTGAGATCAAATCCACTTGTCTTTTCCAAAGTCATCCAGGACAAACAAGTGAAATGTTGGCAGGTGTGAACAACTCCAGCAATGCGGGTGCAATGAAAAGATCAACTTGACAGAAGTCACAGCTCCACTAGTATAAAGCTGGTGTGACTGCATATCTGAACTTCACATGTCAATTCTTGTGTGCGTCTTTCTACCTTCTGTAATGCTTTGTCTATCTGTCTATATGTACCATAATGATTATTATTATAAGAATAATAATAATTATTATCATCATTATTATGACTGGTGTAGGAAGGCATGTCCGTGTTGTCATGGAAATGGATGCGATTACACAAACAGCAACCCTTCTATTTGCTCCAGTCATTTTCATTGCTCGTTCCTTCTCGTCGTTATCAGCTTCATCCTTATCTTCATCGCGCCATCATTATAATTGTTCTCATCACCACCACCATCATCATCATTATCACCGTTTCTTCTTATGATGATATCAAGAGGCTGTGGAAGAGAGTGATTCGAATACAGGGTGAAGTAGGCACAAATAAAAATGGCCGATGGAATCTGTCTTGAACTGTCTCTCTCTTTCTTGCCTCTTCTTCTTCTCTCCAAGCGTCTCATTTTCTGATGGGTTCCAGGGAACAACAGGCCACCAAAGGGATAGAAACCAAAAGCTGCTTAGATGTCTCAGTCTGGGCGTCGGCCTGCACCAGGCGCACCGAGGGCCTCAGGATTCCATCAGACTATCGATTGTTACCAACACTGGAGTCCTGCTTTACCACCCTTATAAACAATCTCTCTGTCAAGTACACTATAGGGCAACAAATGATTTGATTTCATAGATTTTTGGATTTGACTGATGAATTATTCATGGACGCACTAGCCTTGGCACGCGGATGGGGAGGGGAGGGGAGGAGGGGGGGGGGGGTGTGAAGAGAGAAACGCTAAAAGACATTTGAAATGCTATCATATACACGGCTGCATAGTTGAATGGTTTCTCTGCTCTTCTCTTTCTCGTGCTTTGTCAACATCAGTTGAGTGAGAACTCCCAGGGGCCGGCAAATCTCCTGTAATCTGCCAGACCTTTCTTCCATGTCCGGCGCTGTTGTTTTCCTATATCCTTCTAACTGCTATTGAGTCTGCAAACGCTGAGAAATTGTTATCAATTTGGATCCAACCCAGCACTTTTGAAATGCACAGTATGTTTTTTTTTTAAACACCAGCTTTTAGTGCCATACACTTTTAGCCCAGATGTTAGGAATAATGTGAAAGTAAAACTATGAAGAACGATGGTTAAAGGCAGTAAAAAAAAGAATTCACAGTTTATGTTTTGCGATGTTTTCTGTTTTGTAAGGTATTTAACTGTGCAGGTCAATTGCTGCTTTTTTATTTCTTCTCTGAAAATTTCCAGCATTTTTCCCCCAATTGTACTTGGACAATTTTTCCCCTTGTTGCCCCGGTCGCTGCACCACCCTCTGCCGATCTGGGGAGAGTCGAGACTAGCACCACACTTCCTCAGACACATATGCAGTTGCCAGCCGCTTCTTTTCACCTGACAGAGAGGGGGCTTCACCGGCAGGACGTAGCACGTGGGAGGATCACGCTATTCCCACCAGTTCTCTTCCACTCCGACCAGGCGCCCCGACCACCCAGAGGAGGCGCTAGTGCAGCGACCAGGACACACACCCCCAATCCGGCTTCCAACCCGCAGACACAGCCAACCGTGCCTGTATGGATGCCCGACCAAGCCGGAGGTAACACGGGGGTGCGAACCTGCGACGCCCCGGGTCAATTGCTGCTTGCTGGTCTGTTGTGTACGTGTGTGTATGTGTGTACACGTGTGTGTATGTGTGTACACGTGTGTGTATGTGTGTACACGTGTGTATGTGTGTACACGTGTGTGTGTGTGTGTGTGTGTGTACTGTATGTGTGTGTGTGGTCTATTTGTGTCCTTGGATGGGAGCTGTTGACAAGTGTCTGTTTAAGAGCTCTGCTTCCCACAGGTGGATTGCTTTAGTAATCCTGCACTGGGGAAATACTGGGCCTCATACTTTGGAGGGCTGAGTGGGGTCTATAAAATATCAAAGCAGATCGATCGGCCTGACCTCATCCCATATCAGCAGCTGGGGGGGGGGGTGACCTCATACCATATCAACAGCTGGGGGGGGGGGGGGTGACCTCATACCATATCAGCAGCTGGGGGGGGGGGGGGGTGACCTCATACCATATCAACAGCTGGGGGGGGGGGTGACCTCATACCATATCAACAGCTGGGGGGGTGACCTCATACCATATCAACAGCTGGGGGGGTGACCTCATACCATATCAGCAGCTGGGGGGGGGGGGGGTGACCTCATACCATATCAACAGCTGGGGGGGGTGACCTCATACCATATCAGCGGGGGGGGGGTGACCTCATCCCATATCAGCAGGGGGGGGGAGGGGGCATGTGGAGTTAAAACCAGTCAAAAGAGGAAAACAAACGCTTCACAATGGCATTTCACTGATTTTACACCGGACGAATGTGGCTTCTTTTTGAACCCCCCCAACCCCCACCCCACCTCCCCGAGCAGAGAACAGAACAATGTGTGGCCTCTTTGTGCGTGCAGCAGTACCAGCTGGAGTCGTGCCCAAATTAACTTGAATGCCATCATCCTCTCTGTCTCTCTGTCTCTCTCTCTCTCTCTCTCTCTCTCTCTCTCGCGCGCGCGCCAGAGAGAGAGAGAGAGAGACAAGGAGGCTGAATCGTGGAGCAGTGGTAGCGCTCACTTCCTGAAAAATCACCCAAATCACAGGGGATGATGATGGTTGCATGGCGCTTGGCATTTGTGTTGTATCCAGTATCGGACCAAGGCACTCTCAATTGCACCCTGGAGGGGCTGCAGCTTGCTAACTGAAGAGAAACCAGGTCAACTGATAGGGGAATTGTGTTGTTATCTTTATATGTGCATGCTGCAGATACAGTGGCAGAGCTCTTGTTAGCGGCTCCCAACATTTCACAAAGCAATCAGGGCCGGTTATCGACGCACGGGTAGTGGTGCTAAACTGCACTAATCCACTCCGTGTCTGCTAATGAATGGCCATTTAGAGACCCGGGCTCGATGCTGGATGGGGCCGAGGCCCGGGTAAAGTTCTGATCCGAGGCGGGGATGTGCAGGTGTGTGAGGAAGGTGGGGGGGGCAGGCGGTAGACCCAGCCGTCCTCCCCCCCCTGCCTTGACATCTCATCATGCGGGCCGCGGGCCGGGCCGGGCTTGCTGGCGATGCAGAGTATGTTTGTTGTGCATCCATCAAGCCACCGTGTCCTGCCCGGGAGCCGATCGATAGCCAACACAAAAGCTCATTGATGACAGACAGCTCTTGACAAACATATAGCATTTTTTTCTGTCTAGTGTAGCAATAATCTCCAAGGTCACCGCGAGGCATGTCAAGACGTGCTGCTGAAAACAAAAAAGGTGTGTGTCACGCACGTTAGCGAGCGAGCGGGGGACGCCACGCTCTCTCTTGGCACGTTGTTAGGCAGGCAGGCAGGCAGGCAGGCAGCGCACGAGGAGGAGAAGGGAAGCGCACACAGACCTGACGATGGACGGACGGAGGTGAGGCTGTCACGCGGTGTCATTCACTGACAGCGAGAAACCCCCCCCCCCCCCCCCCCCAAGGACACCGCAACTAACCCTGCAGTTAATGGTCTAATGGGCGTCAGATCAGTGGGCATCGTGAGGCTAACAGAAGCCCTGTGAAAGCAGCAGTTCATATCTTTAGAGTCAGGTGTGAGTTAGGGCAGAGACTTGGACTTCTAATAGGAGGGCCAGGCTTCCCCCCCAGGCCATGCTGCCAGCTGGCCGGACTGAGCGTGAGTGATGCCCGGGCGAGGCCAGGCGAGGCGAGGCAGGGCCATTAGGGAAGTGCTGCTGGTGAGCGCGGGATAGCCGGGGTAATTAAAGGCAAACCAAAGCAGGCGGGCCAGGCGGGGGCTCCCAGATTTATGTGACTGAGTAATGCAACACTGAAGCCGGGCCGCGCCATCCACAGACACCCCTTACTCACCAAGCCACTCTCATGACGCATTGGCTTCCTCCTCCTCGCCACGCTGATGCAGTCTCTCTCTCTCTCTCTCTCTCTCTCTCTCTCTCTCTCTCTCTCTCGTGCTCTCTCCATCTTGTTCTCCAGACAACATGTTGTTTTGGGGTTTGTCTCTTACTCCTTCACTCCACCAGATGATGGCCACTTTTTTGTTTTGTTTTGTTTGTTTATGTGGTATTATCAGCCAACTAGCTTCAGGGGGCACACTAGGGTTGAAGTTTTCAGAGAGGCATATTTGTTTGGGTATGCGTCTTTGCATTTTATGGAAGAATGTTCGATCACATCCACAAAATTGTGCTTATTTTTCTTTTTTTATATAGGACAGTAGGCAGACGGGAAAGGTGGGGAGAGAGAGAGGGGATGACATGCGGCAAAGGACCGCAGGTGGGATTTGAACCCAGGTCGGCTGCGTGAAGGACCTTCGTGGTATGCGTGCTACCAGTTGAGCTACCAGGAGGCATGTGCATTTCTTTGTTGAATGTTGCTTTGCCGTGTGACAATGTTTTGCAAGTTTTTTCCTGATCTGTTTTGATGTGAACCTTGCAAGGCAGCTGGATTTGTGAGATCACAATCACGCAAGAAATCCATGTTGCTGCACTAGTCCAGAGGAAGCTACGGGTGGGATTTAGGTGTGACGACAGCAAGAGGCCAGCCTGTGATCGACAGAAAGTCCATCCAATCACCTGCCAGGTATTTTTTCAAAGTGCCCGCCCTTTTCCAAACAGTTTCCAGTGACGAGGTTCCGGGTGGTTCTGTGTAACAAACCATCTGGCAACGCAGCATCAGGTTACCATGAGGTAGCATTAAGAACTGCAGAAACTACTATATAAGAAATATTTTAGCTGTTAATACTGCTACACAACTTGAATTATCCCATGCTGTTTATTTTGTTAAATTAGTATCAAATAATAATAATTAAATTAGTTGGGATTTGGCTTATCCGTCAGTTTTAAATTACACTCTGGCAAGTCTGAATAGCTGAATATAAAAGCATCATAATCACATTCTATAACTTTACTCAAGTTGCTAATTGTGCTTATGGGCATAGAACACTATTATTCTCTGGGTGTGTGGTTGCCGAAACTGCCGCTATTTCAGTTTCAATTTCAGTACTTTTGCTTTTGACTGTTTCTTTAGCGCTCATCATTTAAACATGAGTAAAATAATATTCCAAAATATGATTTCATGCCATTCATCACGAATGGTGGAAATGTCCTGAATCCGCTTCACATTGAGCAGTGTGTCTGCCTCAGTGTTTCCCTTCGCTTCTCCTCGCTGGGAGGACGAGTGTTGCAGAGGCTTGAAAAGGCCCTTGGCAGCCAAAAGGAGATGGTCAAAAAACCGGCTGATGCAATGGATGTTCTGCTTTGCAGCATTGACATTGCCACTAGTTCCCCCAACCGCTGGTCATCTCCTTCAACAACCTACCTTCCTACAGGCATTCAACCCCTAAGCTGTGGCCAAGTACTGTGCACTATGCTGCTCCATATCCTTTGCAGCCAAAACTTCCAAGCTTGCTTATAGACTAAAGTTCTAGGGTGACCTCGCTCACTTCACTTAAAAGTGCCTCCTCCTTCCACTTTACATGCAAAAACTTTACTACTAAACTTTACTTTCATTTACTATTGCAATAAAGATTATAAATGTACATTAACTTAAACTGTACAGGCTCAACACACATACTACAGACAATGTAGGAACACGAAAATGACTTGACACCATAGATTGACTTGAGCCTAAACATGTCATTGTATATAAGCTTTACTGCAACTTCAGCACCATGGACAAGGCTCCACATGCCACCAGATAAGGCAGCAGTCACTTGAACAGGTGAAGTGGGCAGGTGAGGTGATGTGACAGTGGGGACCTGCAGAAGGTGAAATCAGCAGCACATTGAGACGATGTATTCAGGCATGGACTGACAGTCCAGACCAGCTCACCACCATCAGCTGGACACCAAGCAACCTTGCAGGTAATTTCATACAACCCGCCAGCTCTGCGGCTCAGATTAAACTCTGTCATTTGATGTTTTGTTTAACGAGGCTCCGGCGTTTTTAAGCACTGTGATTGGCCCGAGGCCCGGCGTTTAAGCACTGTGATTGGCCCGAAGGTCCAAACACCGCCCAGCTGTCATACGTTGTGTAAAAACTAACCAAACCTGTTGTTTAAGCCACTAAAACTTTTATAACCACCTGTACTGCTCCGCATTGATTTTGTCAGAACCACAACACGCGTTCTGTCATCAGATTCACTCCCGGATTGACGTCCCAGTGCGTTCCGCCCCCCATGACACTCACTCTTTATAGAGTAGAGAGAGTGACCTACAGTACCAGGACTTCTCCCTGGTAGTCCGATGGCGAGTCCGTCCCTGAACGTATCGCAATGCGTGCGCTATTAGAAATGATGGTTGTCACGAGCAGGACACACCGTGCAGCCAGCTCAAGAAGAAAACCTTTCCACAAGCATCGACTCAACCAGTTCGCTCTTCATTCTTTGAAGGTGGGGAAAAAAGATCTCTCACCCTTACAGTTTGGTAACAGCAGAGTTAAGAAAAAGCCTGACTGCGGCAAACACACTTGGGAAAGTAGTTTTCAGCCCACTTTTTTTTTCAGCAGCTCCTCCGGTGAGCGTTTTTTTTTCTTCTCTTCCCACACAAAATGCTTGAACTGGACAAATTCAAATGTGATGGGGAGGTGGAGGGGCACCGACACCAGTCACCATTCTGCTTCTTCTCCTCTTCTTTTTTTACTATCAAAGGTTAATGTCGGCCGTGTACAGTATGCATCCCCGCCAGAGAGTAATACATTACGCAAATATGACACAACTTTTAGAAGTATAATTAAAAGTATAATTGGATGCTGTGTGGTGCCCCCCCCCCCTTAACAAAGCAAATTGGCTGGTGCCCCCGGGCACTCGCCCGATGCCATAAATGGATAATCCGGCCCAGCGTGGATGTGATGCTGAACAATGGTAAAAAAGCAGAGCAGCGTTTATCACAGTGGTCGGCAGTGTTCTGGAGTGAAAAGTGTCAGGGAAACTGTCAGTGCAAACATCTCAAAGATGAGCTTCTCCCAGGAAACAGACTGTGCACTTTGACGGCGTCGAGGCTTCCTGGTCCATCAGACCTGTCAGCCGACACATCAGGTGCCCATGTGCTTCCTTGTTAGTTGACTGATGATCTGAACAGCTCCGGACTGCCCACTGCTCTGGACAGGGTGGCGGGTTTCATATCTCTGACCAGAACTTCACCCAGCCTCACTGACCACACATCAGGGCCTCGCTCGGCTGTTCCACGGATCAACTCAAAGACTCAAACTGAACACAGGGATCAGGAAGTGAGTGAGTGAGTGTCTCAGAGAGACAGAGAGAGAGAGAGAGAGAGAGAGAGAGAGGGAGGGAGAGAGAGAGGGAGGGAGAGAGAGAGAGAGAGAGAGAGAGAGAGAGCGAGCACGTTGTAAGGTAGCATACAGTAAATCCAACCTCCTGTCAGCTCACATTTCATCCCCATCTCCACAGATGGAAAGATAGCTGTAGACACACAGACATATCAGATGGACAATGCTTAGATTGTCAAACAGAAAAACAGATCAGCGGGAGAGAATGAGAGACGGGCAGCCGGTCCTCCAGGAGAGAGAGCCAATGAAAAAAGGCAGATGGGCAGACAGGCATAGAGTAAATCATGGAGCAGCTACTCAATGCTGGAGCACTATGGAGAATGGCAGCCCCGGGTTGGGGAGAGTTAGCCGCAGTGTGCAGCAGGCTAGTGTTATCAATGCTGACAGGCAGACAACCCGTTTATAGGGGAAGGGGGAAAAAAGCATCAAAGAAATCCTGCTCTTGTCTATCCCCGATTGAATTACCGCCATGATCTGAGGAGGGGGTGGAGGTGGTGCGTGGGTGGGTGGGTGGTGGTGGTGGTGCTGCTGGTGGTGGTGGTGGGGATAATATTCTTTGACGAGAAGGGCCGCTCCAAATGTGCACAGAAAATGTATATCCATACAGGGTGTCCCTCAGGTCTCACATCCCACAACTTTGCCCATCTATTTTTATTTGTTCCCCGTGCTTCTAGTTAAAGCAGTGCTGCAGCCCACAAAATGGAGGGAGGGGAGGGGGAGGGAGGAGGGAGGGGAGGGGAGGGGGGAGGGAGGAGGGAGGTGAGGGAGGGGGAGGGGGAGGGGGGTGCCCGGGCGTAGATCACATGACCCCTGCGATGTTGCCAGAATACTAATGTCATACAAAGTTCCCCGGCACAAGAGATGAAGGAACAAAGTGCATATGGGAGTGTGGTAGAAAAACACACATGCGCATACACACACACACAAACACAAACACACACACACACACACACACACACACACACACACGCACACACACACACCGTGTGCTCTCCAAACACACGGCCTGCACGCAGAGAAAACCCACAGCAAAACCTCAGGAAGCCCAAAGGGGAAGATGTCCACCAAATGAGCCCCTTTGGGCACCTTCAAGATGACAGGACTGTGGATGAGAAGCCCGGGTCCGGTCCCGCATCCGGTTCAGCCCAACACACTATAATCACGCTTCACCCTGCTCACCCCCGGAAGCCACCAATGACCGCAACTCGGTTGACATGATGTGCAAACGGCGCCCCCGCTGCGGCTTCGGTCGCCGCCAAAATCAATGGCGGCGGGCGGTAGACAGTGTGCTGTGCAGCCAGCCGTAGCTGCAGCTAAACAGCGACGAGCAGCAGCCTTTTAGCTCTCTCATGGAGAGTGATGCGCCCGCAGAATGTGTTGTATTACTGCAGAGACTTCTCCCGCAGTCGTCAGGGAGGAAACGCCAAATGATGCATAAGTATCAAGGATTTACTGTCACATACTGTATGGCTGTCATCACATGGAGGTGCATCAATATGATCTACGCCTCCAATCCTCCGTCTCCACTCAATGTCTTTATAACTCTGCATTAAGCCAAATCCGCCCGGCACCGGGGGGGGGGGTGTCATGGAGGGAGATGGGGGGGGGGGGGGGGGGAAGCTGAAGGTGGGGTATTTCCTCAGTCACACCTGCCTATTACGCCTGCTACTCAACTCAATGGCACTCGCAGGCATCGAGGACGTCTTGGCGAAGATCATTTTCTTGACAAAATGCTCGACTCGGGAAAGCTATTCTGCAATATTTTCCGAAAAACCCGTGTATATTTGGCTGAAGAACTGGTGAGAGCAAAAGGAGTCTACACAATGGTTCTCATTATTATCTATTTCCTCTCACTCAGCGCCTCAGCGAGTGGCAGTAGGTGACACAATTTGAAATATATAATAATAACTAGGCCATGTTAAATGGCTTCTTCCGGGGGATGGCATCTTCTTGAAACAGAGAAGACGATAAGATTGAAAAAGCGCATATCCCTACTCAGGTTATCAGCGGGCGGTGAGAACACGTGACCACTCCGATGAGGCTGCGGCGCCATTCCTACAGCATAGCCGTTAGCACAACGCAGCTAACCCACTAATGGAGACAGACCATTTGGAATGAGCCAATTGAGCACATGCTGCTTAGCTAATCCCACACATTTCTGTACGCCATTGATTTCATTTGACCATTATCGTCCGAGGTTGTGACCAAAATTAGATGCAGCCCGACTAATTATCTGACAGTCGGCAGCTAATTATCCGGCTGTAGCGAGCGAGAAAGAGAGCGAGAGAGAGAGAGAGTGTGCGAGAGAGAGAGAGGGAGGAAAGAAAAACAATAATCTCCCACCACCTCTCGCAAACTGGTAATCTGCAGGAGTCACGAGAGAGACCACACGCTGTGCAAAACCCCCTAAGAATCCAGAGATATTATTGCCTGAATATTCCAAAATATGATCCAAATATGAGGATATACATAGTGGATACTCTGCGATTATGAGAGTGACAGAGTTCACGTTCGGAACATTCCAACCTCAGGAGGGGGCCACTTTATACTGCTAGAAATGTGGAGTTCATGTCATACCAGACAGATGCGATGCAATAAAACCATCTCCTATCCGGAAGGAATCTAGTCAGAAATGGACAGCTGTCTGCAGCAGATTCACTAGTCATGCCCCGTGTCAGGAGATGGTATAGATATGACCAGTAACCGTGTTTGAAGTCCGAACACGAGTGACTCCTGCTGTCTGGATATTTCAAAATGCCCTCACTGTACAGTCAGGACGGAGATCAGGTTGGCTGCTTCCACTTCCAGATGAGATGCAGCCATCTCCAACTGGTGCCTGGGCCATGACAGCTCCCTGCAGGACAGGGACCTGTCAAGAGCCTTGGCAGATTAAACAAAGATCAAACAGAAACTTAACTAAATATACTTAAACATAATTTAACATATATCATATCATAATATAACACAACATAACATAATATAATAACTTAAACCAATTCAACCTCTCTTAAAGCACCAACTGCACCAACTGAACAATGCTGTCACTGTGAGATGAGGAAGTGGACTCCTACAGGCAAGAGTTCTGAGGCAGAGTGTGGACTCGAGTGGACTCCAGAAGACCCGCAGGAGGCCAGTGCCATGATTGGGCCGGTGTTGATCTGATGAGAATCATCTCCATCATTCACCCGACAGTGGGAGGAGAAGTGTGTAGTCAGTCAGAGCCAGCAGAGCGTAGCACACGCTGTGCAGCCGCAGAGCGTAGCACACGCTGTGCAGCCGCTCGGCCAAACACACCACTGGACCAACGTGCATAATGGCAAATTAGCAGCGATGCTACTCCCAGGGATCAAAAGCTGTTTGCTCTTTTGCTTGGCAGAGAGGCTGGCGAGGAGATGTCAGCGTTGACATGCGGAGAGGAGGAGGAGGAGGGGGGGGGGCAGGAGAGGAGTGTTGGGGGACACCCAGCGAGGTCGGAGGTCGGGAAGACGGACCTGCCTCAGATCCGTTAATTACCCAGGAGGCTACGGCCGGCCGGCTGCTCGCACGCGGGGATGAGCTCCGCTGCACACATGACACACACACGTCCGCAAAGGGTGGAAGTAACACAGCACCTTTTACTGGCCTCGCTGTGACCGAGGAGCTTCACCAGGGCTCCTCCACACCTTCTTCAACATCCAACTCACAGACTGCTCAAGGACTTTCCAGGCCCAATTCCCTCATATTCATGGACCCGACACGTCATAGTTTGAGACATGGATCAAGGTTAATTACTATTACAACACTGAGAAGTTTTTATAATGAGGACTAGCAGGCTTTACAGAAACTCAGAGACAACAATTAAAAAGTGAGAGAGGCTTGAATGTGTGAACACTTCTTGTTCTACGGAACGTAGGCCATTTATTAATGTTAAGTAAAAGAATATCAAGAGAGCTTAAATGTATATTCTTGCTCAAAATATATAAATGCAAGCACTTTCAATGACCCATGTCTATTTATGTCTATTTAAACTTTCAAGGATTTCAAGGACCAGTGGGAATCCTGTGTTTTTTGAAGGCAGCGATTGTACTTCTGTTCCCCAAGAATATTTTTGCTCCATGTTAAATTGCCTCCCGTTAAAGAGGACAGGTTTAGTAGGCTCTCCATAAGTGTTGCATCAAAAACCGGCCAGTGGTAAATTGTACCTGCATCAAACCTGTGCAGACGTGTGGAAACATTCACTTAACTGAGTGTAACATTCAAGAGGTTTCTATATGAAAGTACACCTGTCTTAGCAGCCTGAGTCACAGAGAGGAGCCCAGACGTCCCCGATGACGGAGCCGCTGCAGATGCAGATGAAATGTTAGTTTTGGGAAGGGCCACACGGGGGAGGAACGTCTCTCTCTGCACACCAGGAAGTGGTGACGATGTGGTGAATGGAAACTTAACAGCAGCTAAATACAAAACCGTGTCCTAGCGTTGGAATCCTCCACATGATATATCACATACTCATTGGCTTCGGAGCTTTTTGGACATTTCATACCTGGAACTATCTTCAGCAAGAATTAACAATGCAAAACCAAACACGATTGTAGTATGGACAGATTTAATTTTGAAGTTAAAAGGTCTTCTGATTAGGTGATTATTTTTATTTGATGTCTGCCTGTTTTTGTTTTTGTTTTAATTTATATGGTCAGTTGCAATATCCGGATTGGTGGTTTTTTCAGGAGTGCCCTGTTCACATTCACACACACATTCATACCTGGAAGCTGACCAGTAGGGGAGAGTGGGGTGAGTTGTGCCAGTGGGGAAGTTGTGCCACCCCTTGTATCTAGAAAACCATAGAAGAAATTGGTCATCTGACCACACATTTTTGAAGAGGCATCCATTTTACTCACTCTGCAAAGAAGGGAGGCAGATGGCACAAGAGCTAAGCACATTTAAGTTCAAAAAACTGTTTTTTGCCTCTCAAAGTAATTTTTTTATGATCAAGGTTTATTGATTGTTGTGTCTGAACAATTATAGACAAGCTTGAAAACATTTCACACATGTGTTAGTGTTTTAGTAAGCTACAATATGAGGCTATACTGTTAGCATGATGTTAGCTCCAAACCAGCTATATGATACAAGTTTGTTAAAATGGTGGGGATGGGGTGATTTGTGCCAAAAGGCCTGGGTTAAGTTGTGCCAGTGCAGTTGCAGTTGATTTAGTGAAATTTTATTTCATTTTGTTCTTAAATGTTTAAATAGACCTTGTTGAAGAATATTGCAGTATTGGCAAGTGTAGCCTGGCTCTGTGATAGTTGATTTTGTTCATTTTGAACATAATTTTTATTTCTGAAAATGTTAAATATGTAGGTCAACTGCTGCTACCGTTTAGCCTTGTTTAACCCTGTTATAGTACACTGGACTTTAGTGTTATCTTTATTTTGTCTTGCTTTGATATAGCATTACAGTATATGAGATGAAAATGTTCTGTTTTACTTCAGTAATCAATGGCACAATTTACCCCAACGTATTCTCTCCAAAGGCACAACTTACCCCGCACCGGGGGCAAGTTGTGCCAAGAGACCACTTTTTTAAGAATAGCCATATTTTTTTAACAGTTTATTTAAGATCCAAAGGGAGTGTTCCCAGTGGTGCACAACATCCTGAAATATATTTACATATTGTAGTTGGAGGCATTACTGTCATGCCCTCACTTTAAAGACACCTCAAGTAAAAAGTGGCACAACTCACCCCACTCTCCCCTACAACCACAGTCTGATCTGCTGGCCACTGATCAGCTCCACTGGAGCGGTTAGGGATAAGGGCCTTGCTCAAGGGCACCTCAGTGGTGGTAATGAGGGAGGGGCAGGCGCTGCCTTTTCACTTTCCCCACCCAGATTTATCCTGCCGGTACCGGGGATTGAACCGACGACCTTCCGGTCACAAGCTCGCTTCTCTAACCATTGGGCCACCACTGCCCACGAGGGGGGGGGGGGAGGGGGTAGAGGGATAAGTGGGTTTATAATAATTATTCATAATTGTAGGGTAATCATAGGATAATGTATGTAATGTATGTATGTATGTTTTGCCTACAAAATAAAAAAAAATTATGAAAAAAAAAAAAAACGTCTCTGAGAAAGCAGAGAGCAGGCAACAGTTTGCACTGAGCAGCGATGGCTGAAGCCACTTTCTGTGCGGTGAGGTCTTCAAAATTCCCTTCAATCCTCTGGCGGCCATTTTGCCAGTGCCAACAGGTGAAATTGCCTAGTGCAGGTTTAAATGTATCCATGATAGTATAGCTTCTTAGCTTCATTCATGTTAACCAAAAGCCAAGCCTTTCTGCTAGACGAGAATAGGAACGGACGGCACACAAACGCAGCCATGGAATTAAGTGTTTTTTAGGCCAAGGCCACTTTGGCCTTTGATACATACAAACTTAGTCGGGCATCGTGGCCAAAATGTAGGTCAGCAAGGCCAAAACCAATCCTTAAATATAAATAAATAACCTAATAGACAGTATAAATTAAGTTACATTAAATTACACATGTCCCCTCACGTCGTCATGTAGACACTACAATTTAGCGATGTTCTTTGCGTGGGAGTGGGAGAAATCTCTCACTACTGTTGATGTCAAATGTGATGATGGAGACACTGGGAAACTAGTTTTAAATGAGGAAATGCACACGTTTAACAGTCAGTTGAAAACAGGGCATGCCAAACTGGCCTTGTGGGTAGTTCGAGTTTGAGGGGGCATTGCGGCCAGACACAGGGCATCCGCGCCACTGGCCTTTTGGCCTTGGTATAATTGCCGCCCTGAAAACCACCATTAACATCCATAAATTGTTGTGTTGCTTCATGCATATTTAACTATTTTAATTAAAGAAGCTAATTTGGAAGCTCTTTGTCGTCTCATCAGTTTTGCATTGCATGGAAAAGATCACATTTACATCGCTTTCTTTTTTTTTACATAAACTTTTCCTCTGGATACATTTTTAAAAGGAGCTTCTTTTTACTTTTGCTTACTGTTACAGGCGATGTACACCAGATGCGTTACGGCTGCGTTGCGGATCCGGCAAAACCGACGGAACGACTCTCGCCCATGTTAATTGATGGGCGATACATGCAGGTACCGAACAATTACGCACTTTTTTCTATTTTTGTCGGATCCCGCAAACGTCTGACAGATTACACGAGTGTGGGTCTGTTTCGCAGACGTACCGGAGCCGTACCGCCTCTGTTCCGGAGGCGATGTACATTAGCCCTTAGACTTTCACATAGGTAGAAAATGTACCTCGACATAAGCAAATTTCACCCCTGCATGCACGCACACGCAAACACAAACACACACAAACACACCACAGGCACACCTGGTGGTTAACGTAAACGTAAACCACGCGCAATCTCCTTCCTTCGTGATGCGTGACCCCGGAAGTGCTTTTTTTGCAGGAAGCGCCCAGCAGGCGAGCAGGCTGTGGACGGGCCGGTCCGCCTGGCTCTCGGTAAACAATCTGCGTGCTTGCGTGAGCGATGGGCACGTCGTTTGTTTTGCTAATGGCTGTTTTTCTCCTTCACACTCCGCGGGGAGCGCTATCTAATGAGCCGCCCACCCGCGCGCTCCCTCCTGCAGCCCCGGTGCCCTGAGTGTACGGCTTTAACCCCGGTGCAGAAGAGGATGGATCACAGGGGCTGGGGCTACGCATACACACACACACACACACACACACACACGCACACACACACACACACACGCACACACAGACACACACACACACAGAAACACAGACACATTGACACGCACACACTTACAGTGCCCAAGCATGAGAAAACGCAGAAACATGCTTTTATAGAATATGTTACATGTATGTTACACGTGTTTAAATATTGATACAAGGCAGGCAAATATGCGGCCGTATAGTCACGTGGATTTGGCATGGAGCTGCTATTCACAAGCTAGTGCACAGAAATCTTTGCTAACACACACGGACATTGGTGAAGCGTTGAGAATGCGTCAGCTCAGCTATATGATGTTCCTTCTCTGCAGCACCAGGGAGGATGTTAAATATACATGTGAACCCGTGGAGCCGGGGCATCAGCCTCTTAGTAACATATCACACAGGGGGGATGTCACGCAAGGCTGCAGACAAGGAGGGGGGGGCACCCTGATCAAAGCTCCGGCCTATATGTACGCATGTTAATGTCCTCCCATTAGCATCGCCTGCTCTGTTGGTCGGCTAGCATGTCCTAGCCATTTGAGAAGGCGGCGAGATCGGTTTTGAAGTGGATTTCCAAGTCTGCAGGCTATAATAGGCTTTGATGGAAATGAGCTTTTCAAGGCCGATGATGTCTTGTACCGATATTCAATGTGTTTAGATTTGAGCCGTGCTCATGTCAAGATCCACAGAAAGAGAGAAGGAGCTGCTGTGGCTTGTACACGTAACAATGGAGAGGCGCACGTTGAACAAGCTAGACACAGATACAGGATTATCCCGAAAGACAGAAACCCAAGGCACACTCGCTTACGTACAAAACCAAAAGCCTTTATTAATGTAGCGAATGCATGGCAAGAGTAAAATATGATATCTTTATGAATTTGACCATGTTCAAGTCAGATATTCCAAACATGTTGGGAAGACTCAGCATTTACACTGTCAATCATGGGACTCACTCTCCAGTGGAACCCAGGAAAATAATAGCTACTAAATTATTGCGTGCTCCACGCGCTCCTTTCTACCTTTGCACATGTGCAGTTGAGCGCTTGTGCACCGCCGTGGCGCGCAGAACCCCTGGATGCCTTATAGTGAGATATTGATCAAACGCAGTATATCCATACATACTTCTACACATATCTGTATGGAATCCCATCATTAGAATCAAATCGGGGGCTTAGACAACCAGTGTAGTGTTGATCAATTCTACATTAAATTAGATTTTTAATGAGAGACATAACTTTTTGATGTTAATCATAGCAGAATGGAAGCATGTCTCCGGCAGTGAAGGACACTATGTCAAAGTGCATTTTGTGTCATATTTAACTTGACCTCCTGTCAGTGACACGAGCTGCACCGGCCTAACTAAGGCACTGGAACAACACGCCTGTAAGCATGTTCTATGCATGATGGCATATGGATCCCACCGTCTCCACCTGAGGCGCAGGGTTTGATGTGCACCCCATGCTATATTCAGATTAGTGTGACATCATATAAAATGCATTTAGATTTGCTAACCATCTGGAGGCAGGGGGGGGGGGGGGGGGGGAACAGGTGTTCCTCCAGAGTGGAGAGGCGCTCCCTCAACCCAAATCTCTGCACGGACGAGGAAACACATCAATAGTGAAAAGCACAGAGGAGTTCAACAATCCTCAAATCTCATACGGGCAGATAATCCCTCCACTGCATCATCTTAAAGATGCACTCGTACTGAAGGAACACGCAGAGAGAGAAGCTCCTTCTGTCTAAATGGGACTATCATATCATCTCATTCAGCCACGTTATGTTGCTTTCCGTCGCTTTGAGAATAATCTCGCGGAAAAAAAACAACAACAAACGGCACCCGTGTTGACAATAAATTATGAATTCAACACAAAGAAAGTCTTAAGCACACTGATATTTTAGCTGAGTGAGTGCTCGTCTCGTTCCACTCGCCTCCCACAGTGTCCATATTCATGTGTCGGATGATGTAGATCGGGCGAGCCCATTATGGCTGACGGCGGGCGGAGACAGACACGGCGGTGTGCTGAGGGAACGAGGCAGCAACAGCTTTCCTGGGAGCTCAGAAGGTATATGGGCCTTCTGTAAAACAGCGGCACAAAGGAAGGGAGGAGCTCCATGTTTTTTTTTTTTTGGACCATATGCTCCTGTTCCGCGCAGGAGCTCGCCTGAATGGGATATGAGGTCCGGAGACACCGGCAGGTCCAAAGCCGAGCAGGTGTGCCGCTCAAACTCTCCATCACGCACGCACGCAGGCACACACACACCCATATATCGCTGTTTACACTCCGCAGAGTCGTAAAGCAACGACTCCTCCTAACACAGCAGCAGCAGCTGTCCAGATTGGCCATCTCGAGCCGGGACGCTGCGTACTTACATTGTTAGGCAATTTTCAGTTAGTAAAATCAAAGTTTTACGACTTTGACCGTACGAGAGAACATCACCGGAGAGAAGTGAAGGGTGGCTGTCTGTCCGGATCGCTGCTTTGTGTTTGCTGCAATCTGCACAAAGGTTTGATTGAGATGTGTCTTTTTTGAAGGGCGATACAGATGTTTTTACGTTGAAGATGGCGATCAAAGCTTAATCCTACATGTAACGTGTGCCTGTTAACGTAGTCCCACCATTGATACCTGATGCAGCATTTGTGTATATATCCCTCATTTGTGTGTGTATCCCTTTAAGACCGCGAACCGCGTGATGCGGTTCGCGGTCTTAAAGGGATACACACACAAATGCTGCATCAGGTATCAATGGGTTAACATCGCCTGCTGTGTTGGTTGGCTAACTATGCTTTAGCCAAAGCGGCGCGCGACGAAAGATCAGCCAATGATGTCACAATGTCGAGATCAGCTGATGTCTCAATATCAAAAGTGACAATGTTGTGTCACAGACACTGTTGATGTCATTATGTCATGCGTCACAGTGATGACACTGATGATGCCATTGAACATGACCAAAACTGTGACATCATCAGTGATGTCACAGACACAATCAGTGATGTCAGATGTCTTATAAACGTGACCAAACTCATGACTCAAAACCTGAGCAGGATCGTGCCCGCCTAGGCAATTTCATGATAGGATGAAGCGAGGCTCTGTTTTTTTAGTGGTTTTAACAAAAGTGTATCTGCAGCAAAACTGAGTATGTTGGAGAATGCAGGCAGCCATTAGATCCAAATGGGATCTTCAAGGCAATATTGTGGCAAATATTCAATATCTTTGTTTTGGCCATTTTAATGGTCCCCCAAAAAACAATGTTTCTCCCAGAATTGTGTTTGACGGGATGGAAAAGCCTCAACGGGACTGTAAAACTCTCCATTGAAAGCCAGGATAATGACAATAACAATAAGAATGCTAAAACATCTTCATGTACAGTATACTTGTGTGGAATACAGTCAAAATATTGCATTAGAATCACTTCAGGTTCAGTCAGGTCTTCCCACTGAAAACTGGTGTAGTATTGATCATTTCTACAGTTTTTTGGGTAACAAGGAGGCCACAGTCATTTTTCAGGGTTTAGGCATTAGTAGTCTCGCTGGCCAGCCTCCCCTCCCTACCGTGAGAGGAGTCTGGGATAAACCCTCCCCTGCTCTACTCTGCTCTGCCATTGGAGCGACCGGATGTCCGCTCCCGGCTTATTACAAGCTCTGTCATTGGCTCCGACCATGTCAATCAGATCAGAGCGGCTTCCGCTCCCTCCTCCCTGTGTGTCGCTGTAAATAGTGCCCTGCCGCCGCAGTGAAAACAACAACGCTAAATAGCTAGCAAGCTAACGGCAGAAACCTACACGCTAGCTCGTTGCTACACGCTGAAAACGGCAAGTTGGATTGTTGGAAACTATTTTCCAAGGGCACTGCCGCTATGCGCCGCCCATCGCAATCCCACTATGGAGACCTGCGGCGCCAGACTCCTCTCACGGTAGGGAGGGGAGGCTGGCCAGCGAGACTAAGGCATTAGTAGCTGGTGTTAGGGTTAGGCATATGGTAGGTGGTCTTGGGGTCAGGGTCTGGATATGGTGCTGGGCTTATTGTTAGTGTCTGGATATGGTGGTGGGTTTAGGGTTAGGGTCTGAATATGGTGGTGGGCTATAGGGTTAGGGTCTCCAGACGCCCGTATCAAAGGTCTCCAGTCTTTGGGGTCTTCAAGCCCCAAGCCCATAACCCAAAACCAGGGAGATAGAGGGTCCCCTCTTCCCAACTCGTTCTGGACTACAAGCCCGACGGCGTACTTGACCTTTGCCTGAACCCACAGGTGCAGAGTGCTTTTTAAACGGTCCGCCCGTGGTGCGTTCCATGAAACGCACAAGGTGCTGGGGTGCGTTACCTCAAACGCACAATGCACGTGACAAAGCGGGGCTCTAGTATGAGTTCGGAGTGAGAACGGGCTGTCATATCAGAGGTAACCCAGCAGTGTCACCGTATCGGTGACTGGACCATATCGGACCAATATATCATATATCATATATATATATATATATATATATATATATATATGGGTCTAACCCGAGTTAGCACTGAGTTCACATTCAGAACTGATTAAGCACTTTCATTAACTCCATCGATTCACTCTTTCCCCTCCCCTTCGCCTGCTGCCACTCAAGTGATATTAAACCACGGAGCCCCGCCCCCCGCCCAACCAGCAACCAGGGGGCTGCAGAGGCTAGTAAAGGTGTTCTGTTTACACTTGTAAATGCACACACACACATACACAGGCGCACAATACACACTCCTGTTGAAATGCTAGTGCACGTACGCACACATCCAATGTGAACATGCACAAGTGCACACACACTAACACACACTCTAACACACACACACACACACACACACACACACATCCATTAATGCATCCCTCCCCTTACTTCTACAGCGGCCCCAGTATTAGTGAAAGCCCAGTCTACTGGCAGCGCTATCCATCATCGCGCCAAGCCAGACAGACAACAGAGCACACCCTCACACAGCCCACAGTCCCACATTTGCATTTGACTACCTTCATTAAATTCAGCAAAGGTAAGACTAATTTAGACTCTCGCCAGCAACTTGATCTATCCATCAAAACTTTCCCCAACACTGTCCTCTAATAGCGTTACAACTAAAGGTCACGTGCGCGCTGTATTAGTTTGCTGATGGAGTTAGTTACTTCGGCCCTGTTGTTCTCCAGCCTGGGGGAGTCATCTTCATCTTAATCGGGGCAGGAAACAACTTTTTTCTGTTGTTGTCTTTAGCAACAGTGGGCTAATTAATAATAATAATTCATTGGATTTATATAGTGCTTTTCAAGGCACCGAAAATGATTTACATATCATCAGGCCGTGTGTGTGTGTGTGTGTGGGGGGGGAACTCATCTCATCCACCTAGCGATGTGTAGCACCCACACACACTGTCAGAACACTCAAAACACCAGCTACGGTGGAGAGCTGAGGACTGAATGTGCCAGTGAAGATATTGAGGGGTGATTAGGTGATTGGTAGTTTCCAATCTGCTTCAAATGTGGTTTCGACTGATGTGTCTTCAGTGCGGACGCGCAGATCCACCAAATCTGATTTGAACGTCACTCGCAACGCGACACACGTCATATCCAGGCGACAAAAGCTGTGGTTATTATTGGGCGCGTGCGTTCGTTACCATAGCAACCCATGCAGATAGGCTGTTTAGGTCTGGACACACAGATCCGACTTGAAAATCAGATTTGTGGCAGTGCGGACACAATTGGGAAACCAATCAAGATAATGATGATTAACGACTTTAGCAGCAAATCGGATTTGCCTGTAATGTGAACATGGCCTATGACATCTCATCCGAGGGACGGTGCTCACTCACAGGACAGAGTCCCTGTCTCTGCCCTGGGGCACTGGGGAGGGGGATATTATTCATGAAACCAGAGGGAAGAGCACCTCTTACTGGTCCTCCAACACCACTTCCTAGAGATGTAATGCAGGAGCCATGGTGCACCGCCATAAAGGCTAGTATGTCAAATGCATTATTTCACTAAACATTTAGCACCACGCAAATGATAGTTGAGTACCTGCCAACGTGGTTGCTAGAGTACTGTAGACAAACTTACCAGCCATAGTAACAAATTTACGAGAATCTGGTTGGCGGCTCGCCTTGACTTCCCACCATAATCAGCATCTACAGTATGTTTTTCCATCCAACTGTGAAGAGAATTTTTTAGAAAATGTTTGAAATGTCACAAAACAAATGCAAATTAGGTATGTTTCCATCAGCTGAGATGAAGCGAATAAACAGGCTTCCTCCACGTTAGAAGAAACATCAAAACAGAACAAGTCTTTCAAGAATTGAATAGTATTCTGCAAAATGTGACTGTTCTTTCATGCTGTCCACAAACAAAAACAAATAAATGCACTTATGCAATATTAATCATATTAATCAGCAAATAGCCGCACAAACACGTCTGGGTGTTATATATCGGACTATACAACCGTGTGATTCACAGGTTTGCGGCAGACAGAAGTCCAAAGCCACTTTTTAACTGTGCGCTGAGATTGAACCATTTATGGGTCGATGGTGCCAAGCCCCGTAATGTATTCAACAAATGCATTTCCATAACAATGTAGCACATAACTCCTTTATTACCCCCACCCGCCCAGAATCACCTCAAATGAGTGCAGAGACTTGTTTTGGCCGTATTGAGAAGATTTGGTATTGAGAAAAGAGAACTTTGACATTTTCCATTCAGCTGTTCTAATTCAACCTGTCATCATTTGCATAAAAACATGTGGATGCAAACGCGTCTGCTGTTTATTCACAGGAGTGGTAACGCGGGAGGAGGCTCTCCTCTCAGACGACCCCGCGATCTTCAACAGCTACAACTACTTCAACTACTCCTCCTCTGGCCTGTTGCTGATGGAGCTCTGTGGTCCGCAGGTCCGTTGACCTCTCGCACGGACAGCTCGCGGCGGTGTGGATACAGGAAGAACCACCGCTGGCCCCAAGCTTCTGGCAAAGAACTTTTATGGAAAGAACTGAAAGCTCCATATTGCCCCATTGCAACATCAGCGCCCAGCAGCCTCCGCCATTTTTTATTTTTGGAAGCGTGACAGCGCCAAAAGAACCTCGCACAGGCTCGCAGTGGTCAGCTGCGGTAGCACGGGCCCCAATAATCAGCCTCTCTAAACAGTAACTCAACGGGAGAACACTCTAAACTTTGGGGATTCACATCTTTTCCGGGCGTACTGCAAATCTTGATTGAAGTGGTGTAGTGCAGGGATGTAAAACAACAACCATATTGTGGAAACTAAGCAAAATTTTTCGTTTTCTTTGTTTAGTTTTTTCAAGATAAATAGCTAATGCGGCTGTCGTCCACTCCGTCAGAAGTGCGTTGCCGTGGTTTTAACCTCGGGTCCTTTACATTTACTATTTATCTTGAAAAAACTAAAAGAAAAAAAAGAAAAATTTTGCTTAGTTTCCACAATATGGTTGTTGTTTTACATCCCTGCACTACACCACTTCAATCAAGATTTACAGTACGCCCAGAAAAGATGTGAATCCACGAAATTTAGAGTGTTCTCCCGTTGAGTTACTGTTTAGAGAGGCTGATTATAGGGGCCCGCGCTACCGCAGCTGACCACTGCGAGGCGCATTCTGTTTCCAAAAATGGCCGGAGTTTCGTCTCTTTCCTTCCATGCTCTTTGCTTCTGGCACACACAAGAGAGAGCGAGAGAGAGAGAGGGAGAGAGAGAGAGAGTCTACCCTCCTCTGCTGGCCTCTGGCCCCAGTGAGCGGGCTTTGTACTGAAGGATGTGAGGCGCTGTAACACATGAGATGTCTCCTCTCTGGGAAAAAAACAACAACCCAGCTTGGAGTTCAGTCTAGCGTGCACTGCATGCACACTCTGCAGCACAATACACAATGCCAACATGTTTGTGCAATCCCAAGCTCCCCAAGTTCCACTTCTGAAAATTGAGGTCAATGTACTGAGTACCAAAAAACTGCAGTTCCTCGAATGGCCACTTGAGGCTGGCTCCGGAAGGGAGTCATTCCACATTCGCCCCCATGTTAAAATGCCAGACTTTACAGGAGAAATAAACATGGTTCCAAAACGGGTTTTGGTCTCTATAGCTAATTTCAACTTTCATATATACGGTAGACGATTTAAAAAAAAAGATGCTTTGGGCGTGATCGACAGGTTGCCTGTCCAGTGATCAAGCAGCTCGCTGATTACAGACCAATAGCAGGCAGCGCTGTGGCTCTGGGAAACCCCCTCTCATCCAAATATGGTCACTTCTGGCCCCCAAAAGACAAGATGGCGACGGCCAAAGTGCCATACTCGTGGCTTCAAAACGAGAGTTCAGAAATTTATGAGTGATGTCACACTTGCTACGTCCATCTTTCTTTTTACAGTCCACGCAGACACACACACACACACACACATACACACACACACGCGTGCGCACGCACGCACACACACACACACACACACACACACACACACACACGCGCGCGCACCACGGCTGTTGTCAAAGTCTTTTCAATCCCCCCTCCCCTCTGTGTATTAGCTACTGTAGGCTGGAGTGCTGCCTTGAACAACATGATTGGATCTTCATCTTCACCAAGACCCCATGATGACATTTTTTACTTCCTGGATTAGATGCATTACTGTTAAAGACAGGATGTGGGGGTGGGACATAACGCAGCGAGGGATCATTCACAAGTGTAAATCAATGGATTATGAGTCAGAGAGAGAAAGGCAATTTCATTTGATGGGAGAGGTGTGGAGGGGTGGGGCTGTTCAAAAATCTGATGGTTTCATTGGTTAGAATAGAAATGTATATTTACGCCTACTGGTGCAGCATGAAGTCACCATGAAAGATACTCTGTTTTCCAGAAGGTTAAAGTAATGGGACTTCATCAACAATGATGCTAAAGAATAGGTTGCAATATTATCAGTTGTGCAGGCAGTCATTCCTACAGCACCCCACTGTTCAGTTCACCTATAGGCTATCTATATTTTTCTTTCATATCCAGGGCAAAGTGTAGACATCATGTTTGGGCATTCATTTCATATCAATCAATAAGCTGGAGGAGAAATGAGCATTTCTTTTGGTTTATTTTAAAACTGGAAAATGAAAAGTTGTGCGCTCGCTCACACGGTGTCAATCACGCGTCCTACTGAGCGCACAAATAATGTCATTTTCATTCCTGTGGGAAACAGAAATCAAGTTGCAGGCTGACAGTGAGCAGTGACTCAAGCTGTTCAATAAGTGCGTATACTGTAGGCTCTGCAAGCTGCATGGCTTTCACTGTGACGTCTGTGGAGTCAAGAAAGCGCTGCCGCTCTTCTTTTGTGTGAAAACATATTTATTTTGTGTGACGAGTCCTCTATGTTTTGGTAGAAGAGATCAGTCGTCAATCAAACTGTGTGCAGCACTGTCGCATCTTTTTCCTTGGATTTTCTGTTGAACTTTCCTTGGAGTTCCTGTAGGTGGTCCTCCTTTATTTGTCTGTTCAGTCATGCTGGTTTCCACTACTCGTGCTAACATACTGATGATACCCAGTTCTTGCAAACAAACCGCTGTTAGCACAACAATTCCATCATCTTTCATGCATTAGATACTGGTTCAATCATTACCGTCTTCAATTCATCAGCAAATTATTGATATGACATTTTTGAGCGATTATTACTTTAATATTGTCATTTTACTTTGATTAGAAATATTTCTATGGATTTTTTTCTTTCATATCAAGGTAACCATGCTGGTAGAGCATACTCGCTGTATTTGAAGATAAAGAGAGGAGTCTAATGTGATGCATGTTTCCACAGACTTAGGGCTCCCTATCCACTGTAGTTGTGTAAACGTACTGTAGTACACACCCGGGTTGGCGAGCCACCTCTTGGGCAGGGTCAGACAAGGGGTCATTTCAGTGTGAATGGCCCCGCCCGGGTTCCTATAGGTTGTTTTCAGGTGACGTCACATCAAGATGGCGACCGGGACGAGACTACTGACTTGTTTGCAAACCATGTGATCATGCTGCGGTCTACATAGGAAAGCAGTAGCAAAATCGGACAGGTTCCTGGAAAATGTGCTTCTCTATATGGATCATATTCGATATGTTTTGCAATCTTCTGGTTTTTCATTCTCTTAAAGCCATTTTGATATAAAAGCTTCTGCTTAAATAATTGAAATGTGTTTCTTAGACAAATATAAACAGTGAAGTTGAGAGCCTATGTAAAAAAAAAAAAATCCAAAGCCTTTGCAAGGCAAAGGGCGGCTATAAGAATCTATCAAATATAAGATAGCTTTGGAATGGGGGCGGGGGGGGGGGGGGGGTCTCTGCATTATTCAATTTGTGTTGTTTCATAGTATTGACGTCTTTACTATTATTATTGTAAAATGTGGAAAAGAGTCATAATAAAGGAGAATGTGAGCGGTAGTGTGTGTGTGTGTGTGTGTGTGTGTGTGTGTGTGTGTGTGTGTGTGTGTGTGTGTGTGTGTGTGTGTGTGTGTACATGTAGCTGAGATCACAATGACAAAGTGTGGAAGAGGAAAACGGGGGGAAAAGACAATAGGTTGCTGGCTGACTTACGTCTCATTACTTGAAATAGCAACAGCAGCGACTGAGCTTCTAGCTTCCTGGTCCACTGATTTCCAGAGGAAATCAGTGGAACAGGCACAACTCAGACAGCCCCTGGTTATTTCTTGCTACCGCGTTTCGGGACTGCTGTGATTTGTCTTCTGTTGAGCTCAATTAGCGATAAGAATTGGGGATTTGTTCCAGGGGAGAAGCTCTGGTGTGGACGGGCTGATCTAACGCAGTGTAAAGCACAGAGGAGAAGCTCTGGTGTGGACGGGCTGATCTAACGCAGTGTAAAGCACAGAGGAGAAGCTCTGGTGTGGACGAGCTGATCTAACGCAGTGTAAAGCACAGAGGACCTTCACAGGTCTCATAATAGCTACGAGGCTGCTGCTGCTGCTAACGCCGTTTTGTTGATGATATTGAGGACGTGCACTACATTAGCCAGTTGCAAGCGGCAATGATGAGTTATAAGTGAGAGCCAATTATCCCAGGGGGGGGGGGGGGCATATTACTGTACCGATGAGCTGTTCGGCCTCTGGAAGTTCTGTCAAGGTTAAAAAACAATGTTTCAACCTTTAGCATGCTGAAAGCGCCAGATAGGAGACAAAAGGGGGGAGACACACAGAATGCCAAAGAAGAGAGAACAAAATGTGGGTGTAAAAAAATAAAAAAATAAATGAGAGGGGGAGGAAGAGAGAGAGAGAGAGAGAGCAAGACAGAGGCCAGTCAGAGAGAGTGAGAAGGAGAGAGAAGACAAAAGTGTGGCCCTCCTGGGCTGGATGCTGACACCGGTGAGGGATTACAGAGGGGAGGAGCATGGCCATATGGCTGCATGGCAAAGTGGAACCCACGGGGAGGCGGCGGGCACATTAGCTTGCATGGGGCCCTTCCGTCGCTTCCTCTGCACTGCGGTTTGTGGGACGCACAGGAACATTGACAATGACATCAGGCGCTCCCACCTCCGCGATGGCTCCCGGATCCCAGCTGACACCGCTGGCAAGAGGCCAGCGGGAGAAAAATCACCTGCTCCGCCCCACAAGCACAGAGTTACTTATGCCACTCAATAATGACCCGGAGAACCTGCCGCAAAAACAACAAGCGGGCCGCCCGGGCGCTGCCGGGGCCCGGCCCGCGCGGGGGGGAAGGCTGGAGAGGGAGAGAGGCTGGAGGGTTTTCACCCCCTCCGGCACACGCCGCGGCAGCGTCGTCGCCGGCCTCCCCCCTTTCAAACAACAGAGGAGAGAGTCATAATAGCACCACGTTTCACACCAAAAGCGCCACTGTCGTTAAATCAATAACTCATTACCTTTAATGGGATAAGCACTTTGAAAACTAATTGAAAACAGCTCCATTTACTCCAGCCGGGCCCTTAATGCAAACAATACTGTTGTTGCAGCGGGCGGGCGGGGGGGAAAGAAAGGAGAGAGAAAACCAGAGGGGGAAAACACAGAGAGAAAAACATGTGGAGTGGCTAGGGATCCAATATGTGATCATTTGGTCAACTGTTTCGCTTGGTAATCCACTCGTTTGCACAATCTTTAAACCAATACAGCCATTTAAGCCTCGCCAAATTCAAAATAGGCCTTTGAAATTAAGAAGGGAAAGAGCCGCATAAAGACAATGAACAATGGTCGAGTCAAAACAGTAGGAAAGCCGGTGCCGTCAGTAAGCCTTATGCATTCTACTGGGCGAAAAAGGCCGGTGCCGTCAGTAAGCCTTATGCATTCTACTGGGTGAAAAAGGCCGTTGCCGTCAGTAAGCCTTATGCATTCTACTGGGCGAAAAAGGCCGGTGCCGTCAGTAAGCCTTATGCATTCTACTGGGCGAAAAAGGCCGGTGCCGTCAGTAAGCCTTATGCATTCTACTGGGCAAAAAAGGCCGTTGCCGTCAGTAAGCCTTATGCATTCTACTGGGCGAAAAAGGGCATTGCCGTCAGTAAGCCTTATGCATTCTACTGGGCGAAAAAGGGCATTGCCGTCAGTAAGCCTTATGCATTCTACTGGGCGAAAAAGGCCGGTGCCGTCAGTAAGCCTTATGCATTCTACTGGGTGAAAAAGGCCGGTGCCGTCAGTAAGCCTTATGCATTCTACTGGGCGAAAAAGGCCGGTGCCGTCAGTAAGCCATATGCATTCTACTGGGCGAAAAAGGCCGGTGCCGTCAGTAAGCCTTATGCATTCTACTGGGCGAAAAAGGCCGGTGCCGTCAGTAAGCCATATGCATTCTACTGGGCGAAAAAGGCCGGTGCCGTCAGTAAGCCATATGCATTCTACTGGGCGAAAAAGGCCGGTGCCGTCAGTAAGCCTTATCCATTCTACTGGGCAAAAAAGGCCGGTGCCATCAGTAAGCCATATGCATTCTACTGGGCGAAAAAGGCCGGTGCCGTC
>NC_139644.1:10559929-10594929 GCF_964638095.1 Poromitra crassiceps
GCTCCATCTCATCCTCCATTTGTGCCTTTCCCCAGGATGACCACCAGGGCAGGTCTTTGCTGTAATTCCATTAGTGCCTGCTACTATGGCATGCTATCATCCCGCAGGAGAACTTAGGGACCACTTAGACACTTGTGCACGTTTAAGCTGCGTTACAGTAATGCTGCCAACTGGCCAACAAACACTATCTATCACTATCTAACAAACAGTGTGGAGGCTGCACTTAGCAACACACCAGTGGGACACAATAGAACAGAATAGAATAGAATAGAAATAGAATAGAATAGCCCAGGACAGAATGACACACAACACACAGATAACACATCTTATACAACAGTTAGTTCCGGCAATTTGATTGGACAAGAGGCATTCCATGAGTGCTGGTATATTGTATAACCAGAGAGTATATAGATGGCAAGAGACAAAACTCTGGTGCCTTTTTGGCAACAGTGTTGCCGCCATTTTGGCCTGAAAATGCCTCCTTTTTAACGCCTCCAAACTTCTCTGTCGGGAAGAAGACAAGGCCATTTTGCGGTGCTCTGCTGCTGTGCGCTGATGTTGCAGTGGAACAAGCTAATAGCTTTCAGTTGTTGACCATGTAAGTTCTTTGCTATACATGTAAGAACACTGGGATGCTCATGTACTGTATATATCACTCTGCTTCACACGTGTTCTAATGTAACCTTGATTAGACTGCAGCATTCACAGTGTGTTTCTGTGCACACCTCGTAGCGACAGTGATATGGATACATTGATTCCACCTTAATTATGAACGCTAAGCTAGCTTGCAGTCGGGAAACGGTGCACGTGTTGCTTGGCAACACTTGGTAGCGTTAGTTGCAATGCTGAGGGAACTGTTTTTGTTGGCGGAGACAAATAACAGACACAAATCATCTGTTGTCTCAAATGACTTAAAATAAATACTATTGTTACTTGATGAATAGCTTTTACAACTGTTGTATAAAAGCAATATCACACTCGAGGTCGTGCTGTTGTGAGCAGAAATAAGCACACGACTGTGATTATCTTCACTGAATCACAGCCGTGCTGATATCCAGTAGGACAGCACTCCCTCCTCGCATGTCATATCGCTTGACATAATGACACAAAAACATAATGACGAATAGCGACACCTCACATAATAACACAGAATACCACGTGACACATGATAGATCATGACAAAGAAAACATGACACATGACATGTAATATATGACACGACACCACAGCATTGTGACACCATAACATGACATACCATCACATCACATGACACATCATGTAACATAATGACAGATCGTATAGTATAATATAATATAACATAACATAGCATTACAACACATAGCATAACATGATGACATAGCAAAGAAGGTCAGGTTGTAGAGAGCAGCAGATGCAGAGCAGAGCAGAGGAGGAGAGAGCAGAGAGCATAATGGCTGTGATGTTAGTGCTGCGATGGCTCAGTGGATTACAGTGGGACCACAGCGTGAGGAAGTGCTTTCCCCCACACTGGGCCCACTGCTGTACTCAACAGATTAGCCGCCTTTGTTACACACTTCCTGTCGCGAGTGGTGTTTTCTAAGAGAGGGGAGGGGGGGGGGGGGGGGGGGGGGGCATCTGGGAGGCTGGCAGAGAGGAGAGAGAGAGTGTGTGTGTGTGTGTGTGTGTGTTTTTCTCTCTTCTTCTGCTGTCCACACACACACACACACACACACACACACATATACACACCAAAGCTCAACGGATAAGGCCCAGATCTCATCACCCAGCGGCCCACATGGCAGCGCTCGTTCCTCACTCGTCTCCACCTACGCCCGGGGTGGGTAAAGTGGGGTGGAGGAGGGGTCAAGCGTGGGCTCACCCAATAAACCCGCCCACCCCTGATCACCCAACCTCCCCCCCCCCCCCCCCCCCTCTCCCCCCACGTCCCTCCATCTCCCGGCCACAGTGCGTAAATCTACCCTTCCTGACAGTTGCAATCAACAAGGGCCGTAGTGAACCATGCGTAATGGGCGGTTAAGACAGGGGCGTAGGGGAGCGGCAGAATTTACAGCAACAATTATAGCCCCCCATACAGCGAGAGAGAGAGAGGCCTGGGGGCGGGGAAGCTGCTGCAGGAGGGTGGTGGTGCTGGTGTGGTGGGGGTGGTGCTGGTGGGTATAAGGCTGTAGTGAGACACACAGGTATGTCCCCACAGAGCCGACCACTCACACAGCCAGCCACAACCTCATAGTAATACATTTGGATGTGGAGCAGAGCAGAGCACAGCAGCCGCGCTGAATTCCCCCAGCGACGCTACAGAGCAATTGCCTTGCAGCAAAGCCAGGGAGCGATCCGCTAGAAAGGGCCGCAACAGTGCACAGGAAAAAAAAGAGGAGAAGAAGAGACAACGTGTAAGAGATAAATGATGACAAGTGTGAGGAGAATACACGGATAATCCTATTCAACGCTGCTAATACTAGCCCTCTCTCTCTCTCTCTCTCTCTCTATGTCTCTCTCTCTCTCTGTCTCTCTCTCTCTCTCTCTCTCTCTGTCTCTCTAACGTATCTCTGTCTCTGGGTTTGTCCATATTAAGAGTCAAATACTGTAAGCTGCTCTTCCCTCTCATACGCACGCACGCGTGCACACACACGCTCGCACACTCGCACACTCACACACACACACACACACACACGGTGACGTGACCAAGGGGGTCGCTCCGTTCGTGAAAAGTGAAGCCAATGCATAAGTGCCATAACCCTGTATTCTTTCTAATGGCCTGCAGGGGGCGACTCCACTGACTGCAAAAAGAAGTCTGATTGTATGGAAGTCAATGGGGAAAATGACCCAACCTACTTCTCTCTTGAGGCCTCAGTAAACACTTTCCTAATGATTTGATGGTCTCAATCGCTAGTTTCAAGTCTTTTTTCAATACAGCATGATGAGCATTTAGCAAATGATGGTCCCATTTCCAGTCAAATAGAAGATAAAGCAGACTATCTTTTGGGCGTGATTGACAGGTCGCCTGTCCAGTGATCGAGCAGCTTGCCGATCGCGGACAAATAGCAGTTGAGCAAAGAGCTGCAGCTCTTCTCGTCCAAAACGTACGTCACTTCTGGCTCCAAGTAAACCAAGATGGCTTCGAATCGGGAGTACACAAACCAATGGGTGACGTCACGGTATCAGTCCGTGTCTGGGAACGCCCATACAAGCTCTAGGAACGCCCACAATAGACGCTGGGTTAGCCTGGGGGCGGGGTCAGGGTGGGGTAAATTCCCCCGTTCTATCCATTCAGCAAAGTTAGAATTTAGCTGATAGCCCAGCCCAGGCAGACACGATCGGGGATTTAACCACCGCAGTAAACGCACATCTGAGCAGACGTCTTGTGTTCTGCTCTAGAACCCCCAAACCTGTAGTTTAGAGCCGCAGCACCGTCTTTTGGTGAGTCAGCCCATGAGATATATCGGCGGTTTTACCCCACTCACGCGCCAGCCGTTTAACATTTTGTGGGCGTTCCCAGACATGCGGACTGTCTCTATGTCCATATTTATTATACGTCTATGGGCGTGACACAAGAAAAATCTACCAATATTTGAACTGAGCGCAAATCTATCCGTACATTTGCCTGACCTACTCCACTAATCCATGTATCCATGGCCCTCTCTGCATCCGCCCATAACAAATGGCACTACACACTGCTGGACATGACCCGAGGTGTGTGTGTGTGTGTGTGTGTGTGTGTGATGTGTGCGTGTGTGTGTGTGTGTGTGTGTGTGTGTGTGTGTGTGTGCGTGTGCGTGTGTGTGTGATGTGTGTGTGCGTGCGTGCGCGTGTGTGATGTGTGTGTATGTGCGTGTGTGAGATATGTGTGTGTGTGTGTGTGTGTGTGTGCGTGCACGTGCACGCGTGTGTGTGATGTGTGTGTGTGTGTGTGTGCGCTGACTTACCACGGACGCTTTTAACGATCAGTCATTTTAATCAACACATGTGACCTTTTAAAAGCCATTATGACAAACAGATCAGCCATGAAAGCCAGTGACCCGGCGTGTGGCCCGGGGACGTCAGGCCACTGCCTTCCCAACATGACCCGCCCTACCCACAACACCCCACAACACCCACACACACACACACACACACACACACACACACACACACACACACCCACACACAACTCACTTACACTGCCTATCACAGCCAGGAAGCAACTCCCAGAGGAACCAACCACCCTGCGATCTAGTAGTCACAAAATAGGAGGAGGAGTCAGGTTGAAATACAGTCCGATGATTTTCTTATTTAGACAGAGGCTGTTCATACGACAGTATGCAATTACAAAAAAAAGGTGCTAATTGGCATTGCTTTAATAATATCATCTTAATTGCACGGGCGTGAGAGGTAAAGTGAAATTAAATACCTTGTAATTAGTGATTCAATGGGCAAATTCATTTAGTTTCAATGAGCGGAGAAATTAACAATATCAGTGTTCAATTTCAAATCTAATTTTGCTGCGCTGCACATTGAGTTACTGAACTGCAGGGGGCGGGGGTGAGAGAGGGAGGTAAACACTCGGTCATTAGTTCTAAACAAGGACCGAGGTTCATTGGGATTCACAGGGGGAAAAAAATAAAAGTTTAAATAAACTTTAGGGGAGAAAAGAGGAATTGTAATTAGACATGAAAAATATTCCCAATAATCAAATCACATTTTGTACTCGGGGCTTTGAAATTAAATTAACTTAGTTCATATACTGGTATATCTCTAAGCCACTTTCTTCACTCTAAAATGTGTTGCCGGAACACCAGTCCCTAGAGACTAGATAGGAATCTAATTAACTAAGATCAATATTACTCTGAGATTTCTCTGTCTCTCCAGCTCTCTCTAGCTTCTCGTGTCTCCTCTGCCTCCCTGTCGGAGGCGCAGATGAGTTTCATTTCTGTGAGTGTGCCTCCTCCTCTGTCTGAGGAGGTCAACAGACCAGCCAGGCTCTCCCTCTGGCCCCCGCGGGCTGCTCCTTCTCCTCCACAGTATGGCCACATTCACTCCAGACTGCAGTGACCAAACTCGCCCCGTCCAGCCAGTCAATAAGCAGATCAAATGAAACAGATGTTTGGAAGTTCTTGTCTTGCTCGCTGCGCCGAAGCGAATCGGTCCCCCCCCCCACGCAAACACCACCAAGGTGTTCAACCTGACGCGCTCATTTGGAGACAACACCAAGTCAAGTCAACCAAGGGCCTGGGGGGGGAGGAGCACTTTGTGTTGCTCAGATTTCAAATTTGATCCACTCCCTCCTGTAACGCACGCACTTCCTTCTTATGTGATGCTGATGTAGTGCGACAGAGAGAGGGGAGGGGTAGCGTTTGGAGGGGAGAGCGGGGGAGAGGAGGAGGGGTGTGGATGAAAAGGGCATGTATATGGTAAAGAGTGATGGTGGGGTGAGAGCGACGCGGCACAGCACCCTGACGCAGCAGGTTCTGGACCGTCCCGCCAAGCCCAATGTGCTGATTCAGGTGCTAGTAGTGCGATTTGGTGCAGGGGAGTAGAAGATCCCACAGCCATATGCTGCGTATAGATCACGAGCTGGCCTTTTCCATTCACAATGGTCCAGATTAATTATGACCATCACGTCTCGAGTCCGGGCCTCATAAATCACACCGACTTTAAAATAATGTAGTAAAATAATGTTCCGTATATGGCATCGCTGGCAACGCGGCGCCATTATCGCCCATCTTTCAGAGACGAGGGAGAATTAGATAAAAAATGTGAGACTCCTTATAAAATCTTTTCTCTACACTGGAGCATAAATAATTACATTTGCAGTAAATGAGTGGTGGCGGTGGCGATATGGCCGTGCGGAGATGTAAAGTTCAAATCCGGTGTAAAACGGGGGGATTTGAGGCGCGGAGGAGAGAGCTCGGGCCGCTTTGCTGGCGCACGCAGACGAGGGCGCATAAATCCACTCTGAGGAAATCTACAAGGCTGTCTATCAGCAAGAGAAGTTTGAGCTGCCTGTACCCCCAACTGGACACAAATCCTCTCTGTCATAAATCTGCGAGGGGAGAGAGGGACAGCCCCTCAATCAAGATTCAAGTCCCGTCAAACCCCCCCCCCCCCCCCCCCCCCCGCCCCCGAGTGAAAGCTGCGACTATGTGCCTCCATAATGTCCCCCCCCCCCCCCCCTCCAAGTATTACCCCTCAATCACTCGCCCCGCTGCCAGCTTGATCCACTGTGATCCACTTGGCTGTGTGTTGTTAGCGTGTTGATATGACACATCATTGCTTTTAAATGCTGGCTTTAAAGCCTGTGACATCGCCGACCCGATAAGACGGCGGTCGGCGATGTCTGCGGCGTCAGTGAGCGTCTGTCGCCCTAGTGTTTGTGGGTGTGTGTCCTGCACCGTGTGTCGGCTCTAGTGTCTGTGGGTGTGTGTCCCGCACCGTGTGTTGGCTCTAGCCGTCCTTGGTGCCGGGCTTTTTCGGGCCAAATGGACATGTTGAATCGGCGCTGGGCAGGCGGTGAGAGAAATCACTCTGATTGGCTGGTCCAGTTGGTTAAGCAAAGTGCACTAGAAGAGAGGACACGCAGAAAACCTTCTTCTCATTTTTCAACTTCATCTCATCTGATCGTTCCAATACACGGATATTTTCAGCCCCTTGAGCCTGTCGCTGCCAGTGTTGGGAAAGTTACTTTCAAAATGTAATATACTACATCGGGGTGCCCAACCAGTCGATCGCGGTCTACTGGTCGACCGCGGACTGACCCCAGGTCGATCGCGTCCAAAATCGATTATAATTATTATTTTTTTTAAATCAAATACAAATATAATGTGAGTACATGCAGTTGTTTATTTTAATTATGGATCATAATACAATGCAATGCCAAATGCACTTTTATTTTAAAAGTAGCCACACTGAGAAAAAAGAAAGTGAGAAAAAATAAATCATGTATTGGGGAAAAAAAGTGATGCATCGATTTAAGATGCATCGAGATGCATCGATAATCGTAATCGAATCGAATCGTAGCCCTCTGAATCGTAATCGAATCGAATCGTGAGGCCAGTGAAGATTCACAGCCCTAATGTCAAGTGGTTGTGGGACAACGAGAAAGTGTTGTGAGGTTAGTTACTGCAGGCTGGAAACGATGTGTGTGGGTTTGCGATGTTGAAACTGGACTGGTAGATCTCGGGAGGCTGGCTACTTGAAAAGTAGATCTTGGGTCAAAAAAGGTTGGGCACCCCTGTACTACATATTACTAGTTACTTTCATTTGAAAGTAATAAGTTACTTTACAATATTACTGTCTGTGTAGAGTAACTCGTTACTTATTACACTACTTTTTGCATTACTTTCACCAAAATAACAGCAGTAGCAGAATGACTGGCACCATCCCAAAAAATAATTTCAACTGTCTTGAAGTCAGTGTAAACCGTCCAAAATTCTAAATGTTATCCTTTTCCTTTGTTATTGTCATCTATAGTGGTGATTTGCATAAAAACACACAATTTGATTAGGAAATTATTGTACCTTTATTAAAATATGTGCTTTGATTTAAAAATAATAATAACTCAATTTGTAACTTGTGACAAAGTAACTGGTATAATAATATTACTGAAATCAACATCTTCTCAATTACAAGTCGCTACATTACAAAAGTGTTTAGGTGGTGAGAGAGAGTGGTGTGAAGATGGTAGGTAAAGGCAGCTTTGCATCATGTATCTATACAGGCGCAGTACGTACTGTACGTGCTATTTGACCGTCGGTTGTCTTTGTGCTGTGTTCAAGTGCAACTTCTTGGCCCCGGCACAGCGAGGCGACGTGAGGCCTTCCTCGCCACGAGTCCTCTGAAGTTGGCTTGGTGTGTTCCAGCCTTAAGGCTACGTTCACACCACAGGCATCCATGCTCCATGCTGAATTGCAGCTCATAATATCTGGTATCTTTTTTTGGGGTGAATGTTCATGTTTATTCTAGGATGTAAGCCACAGTTGAAAAGAGGCGTGTGGGCAGAGTAACAATAAGGAGACATCACATCTGTTTTTGGACATACGCTTTGAGGTTTCTAGCTAATATGGAAGGGACACCAATATGAGCATTTTTGCCGTTTGGATGCTGGTCAACAACTTTTGAGCCAATCAACGACAGCTTTATCAGCAGATGATGGTTACGAGCGAGAGAGAGAGAAACATGGCAAAGGAAATGACCCTTTGATCATCTGCTCAGCGTGCTGCCACCACCTCCATCTGTGCTGAATGATCTAAGCGTCACCTACAGTGTCCCCACGCCAACACTGACACATTCTGATTAGAGTGTCGGAATGAAAGTCACATGTGGCTCGCAAAAACGTGACTCCGCAGCTTTTTGCCGTTTACACTGATTAGAAAAGAATCCTGAAAAAAAAACGAGAATTGGAAGACGTCGGGTTGAAGTCGTTGAGCTCCTTCAAAAGCATTCGTTTGCGATAGAGACGATGTCGTACCGAACGGTGTAACAAACAGGAAATGTTTGCAGGCTCCTTCATTCCAAAGACGGCGACGCTGCCTGGGGGAAAACACAATGCAAGCAACGTCTGTTTGTATTTGCTCGTGTACTGTACACAGGTCTAACACAATATTGCATAATGCTTTCCTTGCAAATAACTCCATTTGAAAATGGGATATACTGCGGTACACTTGTCCCGCCGGGCAGAGAGAATTACCCTGATTTGGAGTGTTCCAGGTGAGGTGTTTTAGATCACGCTCTGTCCGCTGGAAGATGGTGCAATGGCCCACAACTTCTTCTTCTGTAGTTTTCTCTCTCTCTTTTTTTTTTGTAGAGAGAGAGAAGAGAGATGAACAGCAACAGGAGGACACTGCTCACTAAGTTTCCATTGATTCAAGGCTCCTGCATAACGCTGCATTATTTACTCAAGTATCGCTCGTAACAGTGATTTATTTGTGCCAGTTTCAACAGCGCACAAACTCATGCATTTGTTATGTACAAGTAAAAGTTAGAGGCTTTTCCGTGTCCTAGACGGTTGCACCGAGGGGACTGTAAAAAATTGATTAGTCATGGTTTTAGTCCTGATGAGATTCCAGCACTTCACTTGATGAAAAAATAAAAAAGTGGTGTAGATTGTTGCCTCCCATCCCCAGAGCTCCTCTCCCCCCCCCCCCTCCCCAGTGGACAACAGTTTGGACTGAGAGTCCCAGTGTTCAATAGAGAGGCAAAGTGACCGCCTATTTCCTGCTTCAGCACTGTACCAGAGATTTTCATCCGCCATTTATTTTCCCATAGACATTTTGTAAAATGCGTATTAAAAATAGTTGCACTTGTTCAAACCAAACGGTTCAGATATATTTCGAAACAGGAGGGACCACATAACATTTCACTCGGACCAAAACGTTAAAAACAATTGCGGATTTAAAGAAAATATTTTTTTGTATGTATTTTTTTTTAGGTTTGGTCCGAGTGAAATGTCCTGTGGTCTCTCCTGATTCTAAATATAGCTGAACCGTTTGGTTTGACGAAGTAATTTTTATAAGCATTTTACGAAATGTCTGTGGGAAAATAAATGGCGGATGAAAATCTCTGGTACAGTGCTGCTGAAGCAGGAAGTAGGCGGTCACTTTGCCTCTCTATACAGTGCCTAGGTCACGCCCTCTTCTGGGTTCAGACCTAAGGTTTTTCATTGCCCATTCATTTTCCCACCAAGCAATTCAGCTATATTCAGAATCACGAGAGACCATAGAACATTTCACTCAGACCAAGAAAATAAATTAATAAATAACAAATAAACACGGGTGAAAAAATAAAATAAAATCCAGCTTTTCTTTATCTTTTTTTTGTCGGAGTAATATCTTCTATGGTCTCTCGTGCTTCTGAATATAGCTGAATCGCTTGCTTTGTCCAAGTAAAACTTTTTTTTTTTACAAGGATTGTTTTTTTAAACGAAACGTTTATGGAGAAGTGAACGGGGAATTCACTTCCTCAGGTCCCCATGGGCAGTCTGGCGATGGCGGGACTTAGGCGGTCTATAGAGGGAGAAGAAAGTTCTTCTGGCGTAACATAACACCCACATGTCCTCACTCGGTGGAATTCTCCTAAAGCATCTCCAATAAGCCTGAAAAAGCACAGAGGCATCAAAACATCTAGCATCCCGTCAAGAGCCTGTGGCCATGCAGGGTTTGTTTCAGGCCATTGTTCTGAGAGAGGAACTCTTTATTTCCGGAGTAAGATACCCACCACCACCACACACACATACCCCGCCCTCTCTCCGATCGCCCCCCCCCAACAACCACCCACCCCCTCCCCTCCTAACCAACTCTCCCTCTTTGCGGGGCGTCTGAGCAGTTCTGTGCGTTCAGCACATTTCGGCACAGTGGATATTTGAAATGTCAGGACATTTACTCTGCTTATGTGTGGTAGATGTGAACTTCCATACCGCTAGGCACATTGTGAGCCGGGGCCCCCATGTATAATTCATCCCAGGATGTATACAGGGGCCAGTGCACTTGACTTTGTCAACGTTCTGTAAACACATGCACTCAATTATTGAGGTGTCTAAAGGAGGGCCTGTTGCCGGGGCTTGGCGGGCCGCGTGCCGTGACAGGTTGGATGGGCAGTAACGAGGAGCTGCGTAAGCACCCCCGGACACCCATTAAAAATGTATGAGTAGCCATATCCCTCTGGCCAGACGGAGTATCATCCCGCCACCCACTGCTGGTGCTCCTGCACACACACACACACACACACACCCCACACACCTCCCTCCTCCTCCCGAAGCGATACACCTGCCAATTCAGTCCTGTCACCTGTCTGGGCCACATCACTGTCACCTCCATCAGCCGGGAATGAAACGAGCACAATGTCGCTCCGGCGGCGTCACCAAGACCAGCCCCGTAACTAGCAATCATTTTGAAAACGAAGAGCACGCAAAGGAATGAAGACGATATCCACGAGTGAACTCTCTTATTGGCCGGGTGTTTCTCACCTAGATCATGTTTCCAGTCAGACAAAGTGTTTGTTTGAAGAGATCTCCAATATGATTTTTCTAATGGTACACAATCCAATAGGTAGTAATTTCCTGATGGTCTAATTGGTCCCAGGGGGAGTTTTGTCTTCATCTATTATGAAGAGACCCGCAGGACCTTAGCTTTATTGGATTTATGACAGCATCGAGAAAAGATACTAAAGGTATAATTTATTAACAGTTGTTGTTGTTTTTTTAATTGAGTTGTATGGCCGCCGCCTCCTCCTCCTCCTGCAGGTTTCTTATCTCTGTTGAGAGGCAAGACGAGCCGTTCCGACGCTCTGATCTCGACTAACGCAAACAAACGCTGCAGACCTTTCAAAGCGGCGGTGGGAGAGAATCGATGTGACCGACGTATCGGAAGACTCTTCACATGTCAATACGCTTTCCTATCAGATGGAAAAAGTTGAAATCAAGCTCGACCGTGAACACATGCAATATTCCCACCGTGCGCCGCCTCAGCCTAGTTTTAACCCCCATAAATAAAACAACGTACGTACGTACGCGCACGACCAGAGAGACTCGTCTCCTCAACCTCTCTCTCTCCCAGCAACAATATATGAGTAACACTTCCTCTCCACCTCGTCTCCCAGAGGGCCTTGCTGCCTCAGCCTCTGATTGGCCCCTGGTTTGCATGCCTGAGGAGCAAAAGGCAAAGCAATTAGAAAAGCATCTCCTCCCCGGCCGCCCGCCTCCTAAAGAGCAAGGTTGTGCCGGAGCCTCGGCGCGGGGTCCCTGAGGTGCGCCGTTTAAAGCCAACACACCGTACGCCCTGACACAATTAGGACCGCGCCATTAAGGCAATCTGTTTTGTAAAAAAGATGGGCGCTCGTAATATATCTGTTTTTAAGCTGCACTTGAGTAGTTTTCCACATCCATCTTGGCGCGCATTAGAATTTCAAAAGCATGTGTGAATCAGGGGGCTGGAGGACTGGCTGAGATGATTGCAGTGGTTTTCTATAGTCTCCTGTGGCGCTCTCCCTGACCCCGAGTCTGTAATCTATATTTTCAGAATAATACTGAGAAGCAAGAGATGTTCAAGGGCACAACCCTCTAATCTACTCTACTTGCCATGTACTTGGAATGTCCACAACCACTCGGCGCTTGAAGAAATAAATGCCGCCCGTTATAACTGGTTTCAATTTACCTTCGACCGCCTGACGGTGTGTATCAGGGAAATCGCCTCAATGCGGGAGAACTTAAAAATAGATGCTGAAAAGAGGCGAACGCACAAAACGTGACACAGGTGCTAATACGTCCGGCAGTTGATGCAATTAATCGCTCTCACTTGTGAGAAGAAAAAAAAAAAAATACACGCTTTCACAAACACATATGCTCGCGTGCACACACACACACACACACACACACACACACACACACACACACACACACACACACACACGTGTGCGCGTGACAGACACAAACCCAAGGCGAGAGACAGACAAACACACAGCACACTGTACGCTCCGTCCACAATGATCAGTGACCTCCCAGGCCTGCAACCCAGTGCTAAATGAGCAACTTTCCTCTGCGGAGTAGTCAATAACCACACAGCCACAACGATCGTGTCAGCGTCCAGCCTGGCCAACACCCCCCGTAATTAATTAGTCCATGTCTCCTCCGCTCAGAGAGAGAGGGAGACAGCACCAGGCATATGTACTCATCCATTACATGTGCTATGCAGGGGTCAGTGCCCTGGCACGGCCAGGCGGGGAGAGAACGCCTGCAGTCTTCAACTACGGCCCATTTCAGAGAATTGCTTTTTGGGTGAAAAGGCGGCGCGCCTTCTGGGCTGCTGTGTCAGTCACACACAATTTGATTAATATCAATCAGCATTAGGAGACAGGGGATCTATAAGCAGGAGGACAACTTGTCCCGGAGCAAAGCAGCAGCGCTGGCCGGAGTGGAGTCTCTCTCCCCCCCCCCCCCCCGCTCAGGAGGACGGCTGAGATGGGGGCACCAAGCCAATCCCTGCAAGCCTGATGGAAGAGGCCACTAGCTGTTCCATCTCTGTCTCCGTCTTTCACTTCTTCCTCAACTCCAATCTGTCCTGGCCATCCTCCACATCGCCTCCCTGTCATCTCTACCAATACACCGAGCAGTACCAGGCCCAGCCCTCGGACCCTGTATGAAAGTCTCATATCGGCCTGTGTGAAAAACAAGCCCCGTCTCCGGGTGGGGAGAGAATCAATCTCTGCTCGCTCTATGGAATCCCTGACGGTCAGATAGGAGGGGGGGGGGGGGGGGGGGGGGGTTCGTTTAGCACATCAGTCTTCCCTTCAGTCACATGCTGCCTTTTTGACTTTGTGCTGAGTCAGGACAAACACATCAAGACAAAAGTCACCCACCCTCCCCCCCCACCTCCACCTCCACGATCCCTAAGCATTCAGCGTTATCGATTCCCACACCAACCCTCCCCACCCCCCTCTGGGACCAGACAAGGTATGAGTGCGCAGCACATCTGTATCAATCTGTGTATTTCTATAAGTCTGCACTTTGAGCATCTGCGTTGTCTGTCTGGGCGGCCGGGTAGCGTTTTAATCAAGGCCCGCACATCAGATTAATGGAGAAATTTGATAAACGTCTCCTATTCGCAGCCGAATCTTGCCTACTCAGGACTTCAGCTCCGAGCAAAGGGAAATGAAGAATTAGAGCGGAGATGAGAGAAGTGAGATGTTTGAGGTCATCTCTTTAAAAAATGACTTTTAATCAGAATTAAAACCGCCCGCGATATCCCAGTGATGATTTCATTACCGGGGAATCAAGATGTCATCCATTTTGGGGACAGAAACGTCAGAACTTTTGGGTCTGGATCACGGGTGGCTTTGCAGTTTTGGAGCAGCTGCTAGCAGAACTAGTTACAGTCATCATAGACAAGACAGGTCTCATAAAATATTCATGTTTTAAATTTTCTTTCTGCAAAGTGAGCCTCCACTCATTTAATCTTTAATGAGCAGTAAATCTCCCCAACAAAAACGAGTTGACACCCCTTTAACTAACATGGTCCAGTAATTGAGTTCACTAATCATGTCTGTCTTGAGTCAGTAGAAAGCTGTATAATTGCATCTGTGTGCTAAATAAACATAAAAGCTCACCTTAACCTCACCATCATAAGTCAACTGCCGTGTTGGGGTTGTCAAAGCAATGTATTACACATTACTCGTTACTTTAAAAAGTAATACCTGACTTGACTTAATTACCTCATGTAGAAAGTAATTTGTTACACTACTAGTGACATTACTTTTGTGTAATGTTTTCCAACATCGCATAGATGCATTGCTTATCTCTGCTTTTGACATTACATGTTGAAAATCAAGCTTTGGCTGCTTGCTTGGGGTCAGCTCAACGTGGGTCTTTCGCTACTAGCTTTGTGTTAGCATGTCGCCTTTGCAAGTAGCTTTGTGTTAGCATCTTGCATTTGCAGGTAGCTTTGTGTTAGCATGTTGCCTTTGCAGGTAACTTTGTGTTAGCATATTGCCTTTGCAGATAGCTTTGTATTAGCATGTCGCCTTTGCAGGTAGCTTTGCGTTAGCATGTCGCCTTTGCAGGTAGCTTTGCGTTAGCATGTCGCCTTTGCAAGTAGCTTTACGTTAGCATGTCGCCTTTACAGGTAGCTTTGCGTTAGCATGTTGCCTTTGCAGGTAGCTTTGTGTTAGCATGTCGCCTTTGCAGGTAGCTTTGTGTTAGCATGTTGCCTTAGCATGTCGCCTTTGCAGGTGGCTTTGTGTTAGCATGTCGCCTTTCCAGGTAGCTTTGTGTTAGCATGTCGCCTTTGCAGGTAGCTTTGTGTTAGCATGTTGCTTTTGCAGGTAGGTTTGTGTTAGCATGTTGCCGTTGCAGGTAGCTTTGTGTTAGCATGTTGCCGTTGCAGGTAGCTTTGTGTTAGCATGTTGCCTTTGCAGGTGTTTGTAGAGATTTGATGTCATATTCACAGTAATGGATGTTGTTTCCACTGGAAAAAAAAAATCAACATTTGGGTCAAAACATGTACTTCCGTCAAAACACCACTAGGTGTCCCTACCCAACACGCTACAAACATAATCCCTCAGCCCGCTGTAACAACTCTTATAGCGGTTGACAAACCAGCTGATGGACTGATGTTAATAAAGTTGTTAAAAAAAACAGTCCGTTTAGATGTGTTTCAGTCACATGTTTCATTGCACTGCATTGCATTTGCAAATGCATTGCATTGCAATGTCAATTGGTCTGACAATGCCAGGCTAGCGTTGCACTTCTCGTTACAGACAAATGTAATGTGATTACAGTAATGCATTACTTTGTAATGTGTTACCTCCAACACTGGTCAAATGTGAGTGAAATATAGAGGACAAGGAGGTTTACTGCCAAATATAGTAGAAGGGCAAGCAATGGAAGCATGTAGAATGTGCAGCAGGCTCCTCCTTTGTGTATACAAAGCATAACTCCATTTTTCATTATGCTAAAATGGCTGTGCACAACACTGGGAGGAAGGCACAGTTTCATAACAAACGTAGATTGGTTGTTTTCTTGCTCTCTTTTGACATTGTCACAGCGCTGGGATAATATTGATGGCAAAATTATTCTATTTATTAAGTAATCTTTCGCATGCCGGTTCCATAAGCCACCCACAAGTGGCACTTTGCGGGCACAGTGAACCGTGTCACCGCTAAGCGGGGCTGACACATTGGGAGATGAAAGTCTTGTCATTCATTTACCAGTGACAACCTGTGTATGCTAATGTCCAAGCATCTTTAGCTCAAATGTGCTGCTGGTGTGGGCACAGTGAGGCCTGAAGGGAACTCTGCAGGGACTCAGCCAGCTATCTGCCTGTTCATAATGGAGGGTCCTAATGCAGCATCCAGCTCACATGTCTAATGCATGTCGTCGCATTAGCAAACGTCACTTCTGCTGTTGGTTTTTACATATTTACACGTGTAATCACTCACTAGATCACAAGTGAGATGAAAGAACTGGATGCGTGGTGGAAATGAGTAAAGCTGCTATGTGTGTAGCATTACGACGGTTAGTTCCGGTCGAGCAATTTGATTGGACAAGAGGCATTCCATGAGTGCTGATATAGAGTGGAACAGCACGGGACGCTTCGCTGTGTATATATCACTCCGCTTCACAGCTGTTCTAATGTAACGGTGATTAGGCCGCGTTCACATAGACCCCATTTATATCTGGCATTACAATGTGTTTTGGGCGATCAGATTGCAATCTGATAGTGCTTGACCACATTAAGCCGATTACATTTACACCTGGTATTAATATGCGTCTTCAGTGTCCACATTGAGATCCGATTGCAATCGTATCAGGCAAGCTCCATAGGATAGAGCAGCAGAAAAAACAGCGGTGCCTGCTGTTGTATTTGGATTGAGAATGCTTTGCATTTACACTTGTGTTCAATGTGGTCATAATGCGTCCCTGACCACCTCCAGAGGTAGTTTGGCCGATCGTATCACAATGAGCCCTCAATGCATCTTGGGTGTATTTAGACCTGTGCTTTCATGTCGTCAAGCACTATCAGATTGCAATCTGATCATCACCGAAAACACATTTTAATGCCAGGTGTAAACAGGGTCACAGCGTTCCCACCTAGTAGGGACAGTGATATGGATACATTTGACCCTAATTATTATTATTTCTCTGTGAGAAGTGCTATATAAATAAAATTTACTTACTTACTTACTAATTATGAACGGTAAGCTGTAATCGTCTGTGCTACCCTCAAAGTAGCTAACGTTAGCTTTGCTGGCTTGCAGTCAGGCAGTTTACTTGTTGCTTGGCAACACTTGGTAGTGCAATCCCGAGGGAACTGTTTTTGTTGGCGGAGACAAATAGACAAAAATGTTGCTGCTGTCTCAAATTACAAAAATGCTATTATTACTTGATGAATACCGTAGCTTTGTTTATACAACTGTGTACTCGTGCTGATATACAGTACAGTAAGAACAACAGGAGTATTGCATTACTTGAAATCTACTGTTTTGTGCTGTAAAGCAATTCCCTGTTGTGCTGTGAAGTAATTCAGCTGATTCCCTGCAAAATGTGACCCCCAGTGTCACCTAAAAGTATACAGCGTGACTGTCTCTGTGGTGGTCGTAATGTTTCAAAATTAATGTGGTAATGATTTATTCATGCACAAATACATAAAGCACCTATAGACGGCTTCAACTCCACAGCATAAACATTCTAAATTGCCCCCAGCTCACTTCCTGTTGCAGTGTTTGCTAGTACAACAACTGACAGGACATAAGCTAGGTTCCAAACTGTTCCCTAGCAACATAATCCGTGAAGACCATTCTATAGCCTATACTCTATATAAGCACCCCATACAACAGAGATGTGCTGTGCTGTGCATGTGGATATCTGTTTTGCTATTCATTTGAAAGCAAACTAAGATCACACTACTTCACCTCATCTTAAAATAGACAAGACAATGCTTAAACCTCCATGCAAGTCTTGATGGCCTCACGGATTAGTAGCACACGATATACTGTACTGTAGCCAGCCGCCTCCAGCCAAGGTCTAGTTCTCGTCACCTGGCAACCATGGCAAATGCTAAATTCTTCAAATGCCGCGCATCAATGGAATACGCCTTTGAGCAGTATTGACATACAGTTAGCTTTTCAGGTATTCACAGGGGCTATTTAGAGAGCAATAATTGCATAGTATCGATCTGTGTTTGTTCAATGAATTTGTTGAGTGGATTGATGCATTAGATAGATGTATGGTATAATTACTGATGAATGCAAAATACCCCACCCCCACCCAGCCATTTAGAGAAGTGAAAATATGCTTTGGTTTTATTCAATGGGGGATTTGATCATTTACTATATTTCTTTCGATTGCAACAAGAGCCTACATACACGTCATGAGATTGAGAAGGCCCATTATCCAAACCTGTGATTTGTAAAGCAGACAGCCTACTCCACAGGCAGGATGAGAGAGAGACTAAAGCAGACAGCCTACTCAACAGGCAGAATGAGAGAGAGACTAAAGCAGACAGTCTACTCAACAGGCAGAATGAGAGAGAGACTAAAGCAGACAGTCTACTCAACAGGCAGAATGAGAGAGAGAGACTAAAGCAGACAGCCTACTCAACAGGCAGAATGAGAGAGAGACTAAAGCAGACAGCCTACTCAACAGACAGAATGAGAGAGAGACTAAAGCAGACAGCCTACTCAACAGGCAGAATGAGAGAGAGACTAAAGCAGACGGCCTACTCAACAGGCAGAATGAGAGAGAGACTAAAGCAGACAGCCTACTCAACAGACAGAATGAGAGAGACTAAAGCAGACAGCCTACTCAACAGGCAGAATGAGAGAGAGAGACTAAAGCAGATGGCCTACTCAACAGGCAGAATGAGAGAGAGACTAAAGCAGACAGCCTACTCAACAGGCAGAATGAGAGAGAGAGACTAAAGCAGACAGCCTACTCAACAGGCAGAATGAGAGAGAGACTAAAGCAGACGGCCTACTCAACAGGCAGAATGAGAGAGACTAAAGCAGACAGCCTACTCAACAGGCAGAATGAGAGAGAGACTAAAGCAGACAGCCTACTCAACAGGCAGAATGAGAGAGAGACTAAAGCAGACAGCCTACTCAACAGGCAGAATGAGAGAGAGACTAAAGCAGACAGCCTACTCAACAGGCAGAATGAGAGAGAGACTAAAGCAGACGGCCTACTCAACAGGCAGAATGAGAGAGAGACTAAAGCAGACAGCCTACTCAACAGGCAGAATGAGAGAGAGACTAAAGCAGACAGCCTACTCAACAGGCAGAATGAGAGAGAGACTAAAGCAGACAGCCGACTCAACAGGCAGAATGAGAGAGAAAATAAAGCAGACAGCCTACTCAACAGGCAGAATGAGAGAGAGAGACTAAAGCAGACAGCCTACTCAACAGACAGAATGAGAGAGAGACTAAAGCAGACCGCCTACTCAACAGGCAGAATGAGAGAGAGACTAAAGCAGACAGCCTACTCAACAGACAGAATGAGAGAGAGACTAAAGCAGACAGCCTACTCAACAGGCAGAATGAGAGAGAGAGACCAAAGCAGACAGCCTACTCAACAGGCAGAATGAGAGAGAAAATAAAGCAGACAGCCTACTCAACAGGCAGAATGAGAGAGAGAGACTAAAGCAGACAGCCTACTCAACAGACAGAATGAGAGAGAGACTAAAGCAGACCGCCTACTCAACAGGCAGAATGAGAGAGAGACTAAAGCAGACAGCCTACTCAACAGACAGAATGAGAGAGAGACTAAAGCAGACAGCCTACTCAACAGGCAGAATGAGAGAGAGACCAAAGCAGACAGCCTACTCAACAGGCAGAATGAGAGAGAGACTAAAGCAGACAGCCTACTCAACAGGCAGAATGAGAGAGACTAAAGCAGACAGCCTACTCAACAGGCAGAATGAGAGAGAGACTAAAGCAGACAGCCTACTCAACAGGCAGAATGAGAGAGAAAATAAAGCAGACAGCCTACTCAACAGGCAGAATGAGAGAGAAAATAAAGCAGACAGCCTACTCAACAGGCAGAATGAGAGAGAGAGACTAAAGCAGACAGCCTACTCAACAGGCAGAATGAGAGAGAGACTAAAGCAGACAGCCTACTCAACAGGCAGAATGAGAGAGAGACTAAAGCAGACAGCCTACTCAACAGGCAGAATGAGAGAGAAAATAAAGCAGACAGCCTACTCAACAGGCAGAATGAGAGAGAGAGACTAAAGCAGACGGCCTACTCAACAGGCAGAATGAGAGAGAGACTAAAGCAGACAGCCTACTCAACAGGCAGAATGAGAGAGAGACTAAAGCAGACAGCCTACTCAACAGGCAGAATGAGAGAGAAAATAAAGCAGACAGCCTACTCAACAGGCAGAATGAGAGAGAAAATAAAGCAGACAGCCTACTCAACAGGCAGAATGAGAGAGAAAATAAAGCAGACAGCCTACTCAACAGGCAGAATGAGATAGACTAAAGCAGACAGCCTACTCAACAGGCAGAATGAGAGAGAGACTAAAGCAGACAGCCTACTCAACAGGCAGAATGAGAGAGAGAGACTAAAGCAGACAGCCTACTCAACAGACAGAATGAGAGAGAGACTAAAGCAGACATTCTACTCAACAGGCAGAATGAGAGAGACTAAAGCAGACAGCCTACTCAACAGGCAGAATGAGAGAGACTAAAGCAGACAGCCTACTCAACAGGCAGAATGAGAGAGAGAGACTAAAGCAGACAGCCTACTCAACAGGCAGAATGAGAGAGACTAAATCAGACAGCCTATTCAACAGACAGAATGAGAGAGACTAAAGCAGACAGCCTACTCAACAGGCAGAATGAGAGAGAGACTAAAGCAGACAGCCTACCCAACAGGCAGAATGAGAGAGAGAGACTAAAGCAGACAGCCTACTCAACAGGCAGAATGAGAGAGAGACTAAAGCAGACAGCCTACTCAACAGGCAGAATGAGAGACTAAAGCAGACAGCCTACTCCACAGGCAGAATGAGAGAGAGACTAAAGCAGACAGCCTACTCAACAGGCAGAATGAGAGAGAGACTAAAGCAGACAGCCTACTCAACAGGCAGAATGAGAGAGACTAAAGCAGACAGCCTACTAAACAGGCAGAATGAGAGAGAGACTAAAGCAGACAGCCTACCCAACAGGCAGAATGAGAGAGAGAGACTAAAGCAGACAGCCTACTCAACAGGCAGAATGAGAGAGAGACTAAAGCAGACAGCCTACTCAACAGGCAGAATGAGAGACTAAAGCAGACAGCCTACTCAACAGGCAGAATGAGAGAGAGACTAAAGCAGACAGCCTACTCAACAGGCAGAATGAGAGAGAGACTAAAGCAGACAGCCTACTCAACAGGCAGAATGAGAGAGAGACTAAAGCAGACAGCCTACTCAACAGGCAGAATGAGAGAGAGACTAAAGCAGACAGCCTACTCAACAGGCAGAATGAGAGAGACTAAAGCAGACAGCCTACTCAACAGGCAGAATGAGAGAGAGACTAAAGCAGACAGCCTACTCAACAGGCAGAATGAGAGAGACTAAAGCAGACAGCCTACTCAACAGGCAGAATGAGAGAGAGACTAAAGCAGACAGCCTACTCCACAGGCAGAATGAGAGAGAGACTAAAGCAGACAGCCTACTCAACAGGCAGAATGAGAGAGAGACTAAAGCAGACATCCTACTCAACAGGCAGAATGAGAGAGAGACTAAAGCAGACAGCCTACTCAACAGGCAGAATGAGAGAGAGACTAAAGCAGACAGCCTACTCAACAGGCAGAATGAGAGAGAGACTAAAGCAGACAGCCTACTCAACAGGCAGAATGAGAGAGAGACTAAAGCAGACAGCCTACTCAACAGGCAGAATGAGAGAGACTAAAGCAGACAGCCTACTCAACAGGCAGAATGAGAGAGAGAGACTAAAGCAGACAGCCTACTCAACAGGCAGAATGAGAGAGAGACTAAAGCAGACAGCCTACTCAACAGACAGAATGAGAGAGAGACTAAAGCAGACAGCCTACTCAACAGGCAGAATGAGAGAGAGACTAAAGCAGACAGCCTACTCAACAGGCAGAATGAGAGAGAGACTAAAGCAGACAGCCTACTCAACAGGCAGAATGAGAGAGACTAAAGCAGACAGCCTACTCAACAGACAGAATGAGAGAGAGACTAAAGCAGACAGCCTACTCAACAGGCAGAATGAGAGAGACTAAAGCAGACAGCCTACTCAACAGGCAGAATGAGAGAGAGACTAAAGCAGACAGCCTACTCAACAGGCAGAATGAGAGAGACTAAAGCAGACAGCCTACTCAACAGGCAGAATGAGAGAGAGACTAAAGCAGACAGCCTACTCCACAGGCAGAATGAGAGAGAGACTAAAGCAGACAGCCTACTCAACAGGCAGAATGAGAGAGAGACTAAAGCAGACAGCCTACTCAACAGGCAGAATGAGAGAGAGACTAAAGCAGACAGCCTACTCAACAGGCAGAATGAGAGAGAGACTAAAGCAGACAGCCTACTCAACAGGCAGAATGAGAGAGACTAAAGCAGACAGCCTACTCAACAGACAGAATGAGAGAGAGACTAAAGCAGACAGCCTACTCAACAGGCAGAATGAGAGAGAGACTAAAGCAGACAGCCTACTCAACAGGCAGAATGAGAGAGACTAAAGCAGACAGCCTACTAAACAGACAGAATGAGAGAGAGACTAAAGCAGACAGCCTACTCAACAGGCAGAATGAGAGAGAGACTAAAGCAGACAGCCTACTCAACAGACAGAATGAGAGAGAGACTAAAGCAGACAGCCTACTCAACAGGCAGAATGAGAGAGAGACTAAAGCAGACAGCCTACTCAACAGGCAGAATGAGAGAGACTAAAGCAGACAGCCTACTCAACAGGCAGAATGAGAGAGAGACTAAAGCAGACAGCCTACTCAACAGGCAGAATGAGAGAGAGACTAAAGCAGACAGCCTACTCAACAGGCAGAATGAGAGAGACTAAAGCAGACAGCCTACGAATGGGTAGAATGAGAGAAAGAGAGAGAGAGAAAACATGGAGGATACATCATATTGATTGTGCACATCTGTTAAGGCGATGATACATGGGAATGATTTGGAGCCAATGCAGATGGGCAATTTTGCTGAGAATTATGGCCATAAGTGTTGTTGTTGTTTTTCCCACATCCCCATTTATTCCTTCGTCTCAACCGTGTAATACATGTTGATTTAGCTCCCATTTGTTTTCTCAAACCAGCGCTGCCCATCTACAATGCAGGAGGCACGTTTTCCACTTTATACTTGTAACTGATAGACTATAGACTGAAGAGAACATTTCACAAGGTGCTGTATAAATGCACATCTCTTACTCTTAACCAGAGCAATTTAGAGAGAGAGTGGCGTCAGCGGAGGACCAAAATGCGCGACTCATTAGCCAATGAACAGCCAGGAAGCGGTCTCACGCTACTTTTGAATGCTAAAATAAAGCTGATAATGTACAATTTGATTACAAAAAAAAACCTACACAGACTGTCCATTTTGCTGCAACTCGACAGTGCTGCTTAATCCAGGACCTTACTTCCTGGAACTCTTGAGAGTAAAAAAAAACTGCTCCATTGGAGTGAATGGAGATGTCGCGACTCTTCTATCTACACGGCTCTGCTCTTAACTTAAGGTTCAACACTGTATTTTTGCTCAACACTACAGTATTTATAGCCGCTCTCTGATTGGCCACTCAGATTGCCCTAGTGGACAAAGTCAGAGTGCATGTGCTGGTGGTGTTTTGGCTGCGAGCTCCAGTGTGTGTTGTGATGCTGTGATCAGATGTATCGAGGCAGACACCTGACATGCTGCTATCACTTTCACAGCAGCTGTCACTGCTGTCTGCCCGATGATTGACTCACAGCAGATACAGCTATCGGATTAATATTGCATCTCTCACTTAATAGAAAAACAGCTGTTCTGCCGCCGTGTACACGGGAAAATAAGCTGCTGCTAATGTATGCATTACTTACAGCCAGCTAACTAAATTTAGAATGAAATATGCATCTGACAGATGCCTCACAATCAACTTCCAAAAGCCTATAATGGGATATCGACAGATTTCATTTATGCAGGGCAGACTGACCTCATTGGGGGAACTAATAAAACTTTTGGTACATTCAACCGGAAAGATGCCCTGGCTGTATTTCAGTCTTAGGCAGCTCTCCGGGTGCCCTTTAAAGCATTGACCTCTTCGGAGAGTGAGGGCTCCGATGTGATTAATACTGCTAGGCATTTATTGGCACGCAAGGCACTTTTACCAATAGGTCACCTGCTTGACCTCGGCGCAAGCACGGGGATCGAAACCAAGTGGACAGGAAACTATATGGCTTTAGGGTGGTAACAACAGAGCCCTCTCAAACTCATAACCATCCCACTCATATAAAGCTAGCCTATTTGGGCAAGCGCACGCACGCACGCACGCACACACACACACAAACAAACAAGCAAGCACGCGCATGCACACAGACACACGCGCGCGCGCGCACGCACGCACACACACACACACACACACACACACACACACACGCACACAAAAAACACAGATCCTTACTCTCTATCACATTCACCAAGACCCACCCACACAACACACACAGCCCGGGGCATAAAAGGTTTCTGCGGCCAGAACACAAACAAACTCATTTGTAACCTGCCATGACACACTCCAACACTCTCTCTCTCTCTCTCTTTCTCTCTCTCACACACTCACACCCGTGCACACACCCGTGCACACAGACACACACCCGTGCACACAGACACAGACACAGACACAGACACACACACACACACACACACACACGCACAGACACACACGCAGACACACACACACACGCGCACACACACACACACACACACACACACACACACACACACACACACACACACACGCACAAGAAAAGCCAAGTAACATGATCCCTGTGAGCAGCAAGATGGATCAGACTGTTTATCAGAGGCTCTCCACCGGCACGCTGTAAGAAGGATCATATTGTCAGCGATCGATCGCATGGCGATCAATATAGATACCTATTCAGATATCTATTGATGCAATTTAACAGGGACATTAGTCCCAGCTCAAGTAAATGTCAGGAGTTCTGATAAACACTGTGTCTAGGTCACGTGTGGACTGAAAGGTGTCTAAATGACATTGGCAGTTATAGAGTCGACTACTCCCAAAAAGTAGTCGACTAGTCACGGGAGAATGATAGATAATAATTTTTCACGCAGGAAAAAATGATCAATTCTCGTCAAAAGTCTCAGAAACAGCCAGTAAAGGGTTAACTAATGTACAGTAGGCGGGACCAACCTGGGGTGGTATGTGAAATAGCAGAGTCCTGATTGGCTCGGAGAGGCTGCTTACAAATGAGCCGCTGTATTGCCACAGTAGCTACTGTAATCAGATTACACAGTAGGCACTGTAATCAGATTACACAGTAGGCACTGTAATCAGATTACACAGTAGGTACTGTAATCAGAGTACATAGTAGGTACTGTAATCAGATTACATAAGAGGACTGTGACTTAGTGTAAGTATGCAGCGTAGCGGTCACATCAAGTCAGAAGACAAACAATACAGAAAGACAATAAAAAATATTAATATATCTTGAAAGTGACACGTATGATGATGGAGGGGGGGGGGGTGTCCATGTCAGTGGGGGGATTCTGGCCTGCTGTGCTCAGGGGATATTGTGGGGGGGGGGCAGCTCCCTATTTGTGGGGGCTTTCGGCGCTTGTTGATAAGACGGATGGCAGTTGGGAATAAGCTGTTCTGTCAACTTCTTCCCATCTCTAAATACCTTACATTCTGTTTATTTAACATGGCATAATGTAGAAAATCTCTGTTCATTTTATTGATTTCTATTGTTTATTCCTTTCTAAAAGCACAGATGAACGATTAGTCGCCTATGCACAGTGGTGTTGATAGTAGACTACTCTGTGAAAGCCCTAAAATACAGTTCACTTAAATGTGTTAAAAAGCTGCTAGATGATAAGAAAAAAATAATCAAATGTTTTATTCTCCATCAGGTCAACAAGCATCTTAAAATAGATACAATCTGTCTTGGTAAAAAGCAGGATAGATGGAGCATCAGAATCAGAATAACAAGCAACCAAGAAATAGTGGTGCTCACAACAGTATACACAGTATGTATGCACACTGGTTTATCAGCAGTAAATAGCCAGTGCCATGTTCCTATGCTCCTTAATCATACTGATGCATGTACACACACACACACACACACACACACACACAAACAGTAACGCGCACACACACACACACACGCACACACACGTACAGTACACACACACCCTCCTCTTCTCTATCTTTCACAGTCGCACACATGCACGCCTTACGCACACAAAACCCACCCCGGCGTGCACGCTCGTTCGCTGAGACATACACACACACACACACACACGCACACACACACACGCACACTCTCATTCGCACATATTTTGCGAGACCAAAGGAAGAGCTGACTGCAACATTTTTCTCCACTTCAAAAAAGTAGCCAGTGTCAGAATGATAAATGAGGGATCATGAGGGAGAGCGTGCATACTTACATTAGACTGCACAAGAGCTTCCAGAGCTGCACACACCGTGGGCTCAACGCTGCTTTCAGAGGCTGGGCTCCGCCACTGCGTCCGGGCTGTGCTACAACAATACAGCGGGGAGGGGGGGGGCTAACGCGTGCACACTACATGGCACGCCGGTGATTAGCGGCGTGAAATTACGATCAACATAACAATAACATTTCCAACACAAACGGGCGTACAGGACGTGTGACCTGACATTACAGGCAGGCTAGATAGGGGGAATGTTGTGTTCCTTGTACAGGTGTTGGCTGGTGAAAAGGTTGATTGCTAATTTCCCGGAGGTGGATACAGCTCACAGATGTGTTGCATGTGAACATCTGATAGGGCCTTCAGACTGCTGATGCAGGGCGGCGTGGGATACTTTCAAACATCATTTATAACATCATTTCGGCATCAGTTAGAAAATGGCGGCGGGGAAGATTGATGGGTGGCGAGTCGCTGGTTAATATGCGTGATTGGAATGATACAAACGGGCGCCGTGATGTCGTGAGGAGAGGAGCCGGGCGCGCACACACACACACACACGCCGAAGAGACGCACGCACGCGCGCTCGGCTTCACGAGATCAACATTAATTCCAATACAACAGTTATTGACATGTAGGCTTTTCTGTCTGTCGCGGATTTTCTTTAAATGATTACAAATGACTATGTGCATATAGGAGAGAATCAGCAATTTGCTTTTGTATGTTTTTGGCCAGACAACACGTTATGACCTTCTATATAAAAATGCGTGCCTGGCTAAATATCTTTTTACATTTCATTTAGTCACGATCTCATTGCAATGACTTTTTCATTTTTCCCCACACTTTTTTTCTCCCCTGGTTCTTTTTGTGATGTGAACGTGTTGCAGCCCCACAGCAGCAGCAGCAGGTTGAGAGGCGTGACAGCAGGCGTCACGAGACACAAACACTTTGTGTTTACAACGATAGCGGCGCTGCTAACAGATAACAAAAGGAAAGAGGAAAAAGCCCTTTTTGCGAAGTTGCTGCACGTGCCTCTGCCCTGCAAGCCCTCAGATCAATTACAATGTAATTACAATAGCAGACAGAAATACAACCTGAGCCGATGCTCTGTCTGCACTGATAACTGATAGATAAGCACCTGAGGGATGGCTGAGAGAAGCACCTGGCCAGAAACACATCTCAATGCTGTCAATAAATGGCTCTGTTGGGAGCGCTCTTTCCCGGGGTAAGGCTACACGATCAGGCGGGCACCAGCCAGCCGCATCCCCGCCTCTCCCTCGCCAGTCCATCCAGACGTCCGCGGGGAGAGACAAGCGGTTAAAAAGTAGTAGCGGTTTCGGATACTGCGGTAGAGAAGCGCCCCCAAGCCCCCCCCCCCCCCCACACCCATCGCTTTCCGCCATCCCCCCCCCCCCCCCCCCCCCCCCCCCGCCCCGCCCTTACTGTCTCTGGGAGTACTTGACATTCGGGGGGGGCCCTTCAGACCTGCACTAACCCTATTAAGCCGGTGCCATTTGAAAAACTCTGATCAAGCCTTAGCTTATCAAGAAGCCGGAGAGAGCGAGAGCTAACATGTGTGACACCGATGCAGATGTGCCAGTGATCGGCGGTCAGAGAGGGAAGAGCGGGTTTGGCTCGTAGAGAGTCTACAAAGACAAAGAGATCAGCGATAAGACAGAGAAGTGCACCGATATCGACTGCTGTCAGTTAGGAGCATGTTAAGGAGTGTATTAAGGATTAGAGGGGATTAGTCATATCAGATCACTAGAGGGTTATCAGTGGTCACAGCTCTCCGCGAGGGGGGAGGAGTTCCCGCCCCCCTCCGAACCCCGCGGCACACAAACCCAGTCTAAAATATTAACCCGTTGCGGTTACGCCATCTCTCTACGCGGCTTAGAGAAACAATTACGCCGCGCATTTTTTTTTATTAGGGCCCTTGATTGAGTGCCTCCTCCTCCGCGGGTCTCTCGACACTACCCAAAGTTTACCCCCTCCAGAGAGCGAGGCGGGGGCTCCCAAAAATTACCATGATTTAAGATGCAAAAGCAACACACATTAAAACAGCTCAGAGCTTATTCCACGCGCGCTTCCACACAAAACCAATTTAGTTTGCATTGATCGCTTTTCAAGCAATTAGATTTCCATTGATGGAAAAAGTCGAGGCTGCTTGTATGAGACGGGGAGGGTCAGTAGTTGGGGCGCTGTGATTTGCACGTTTATTCAAGCCAGTTGACCACCTCCTCTAACCCCTGAAGGATCTCCGGCTGCACCCCCCCCCGCTCCAGCCCTCCCCCCACGTCCCCTCCTTCCGGACAACAAATAATTCACCCGGCATGAAAAAATGCCTGGCGTCAGATTATATATCCGTCTTTATTTCCGATATCGCCTCTTTGTTTCTGCAAACTTGGCTGATTTTCTAAATTGTGGAGTATTGACTGTTTCAGAGCCTGACCAAGCGAGTCTGATGTAACACATTGGAGGTAATGATATGGCTGGGGCCAGCAGCACTGGACGATGGCCAGGCCCTGTAACCATTAGTCTCCTCGTGGAGCCGGAGTCTGCTCCGTTTTCGGCACTGGCACTGGCATCGCCGTCGGCACTAACGGTAACCCAACTCAACCAGGGTAACCAACAGAACCCGTCCCCTGTGCACTGCCAGGGAGAGATGCCATCAGGAATCACTTCCAAGCCAAACGGCCAAGGTCATTCCTCCTCTTTCCGGGGGGGGGGGGGGGGAGAAAAAAGAAAATCTACAACTGTCACAGAGAACAGAGGTAACGGGTTTTAAACGTGAACTCTGTGTCAAATAACGATTCAATATTCAAAATACATTGTAAAGGTGAAAGGGTGAGAGTAGATTGTAGATATAAAAAAGGAACACTGAATGACATTAATGTGAAAGTAGGGAGTAATTCCCGCTACGCTCCCAGAGGAAATCCACCTTTCGCCAAAGCCGGGGGATTTTGACAAATGCTTTTCTCAACACGAGCAAAGGAGACAAATGTTACATTTAAACAGAAATACTTAATTTCCGCTTTTGGTGACTTGGAGCAGATACCATTAATCAACGCAGGCCTACCACGCTCAGTGAGCCTGCTAAGAACCAGATGATCGCCCTCTTCCACTCAATCCATCAAGTATGATTGGAGAAAGAAAAGGTTCAAAAATTTTGAGTTGCACCCACGGAGGAAGAGTAATTACCCTTGTGCCAGTCGCCGAGGTGTTCCAGCGACACCTCGACCCTCTGTTTATCATGCGCCAGATTACTCACGGGGTGTCAACACTGCGTGACAGAGCTCGCGTCTCCGCCCGTGTTCCCCTCACTCACCAAGACGAAGATGACGTACGAGCGTCCTCAACTTCTAATGAGCAAACTTATCTGGGGATCAGGAGAACATAATGCCCTTCATGTTTCAAGAGACTGAGAACATTCGGAAATACTCGAGTCAGGTTTGAAGAATGCTTTCCACGTTCCATCTTTATAGGCTGATCTGTTGACCGCCCCAAAATATTACCCCCCCCTCATTTTATCCCCAATTATACTTAGCCAATTAGACTTGATTAGAGTTGTAGACTTGCACATGCTTCCTCTGATACATGTGCAGTCGCCAGCCACTTATTTTCCCCCGACAGCAAGTAGTTTCACCGCCAGGACATACATGTAGCGCGTGGGAGGTTCAAGCTATCCCCCCAGTTCCCCTCCTCCCCGGACAGGTGCCCGACCAAACTTAATCTGGCTTCCCACCAGGGATGCAACGATAACCGGTTTTTAATGATAACCGTCATAAAATTCCTTACGATAACCGTACCGTTTAAAATTTTCGTTATCATTAAAACCGTGGTACCGTGATTACCGTGGTTCCGTGATTACAGTGCTTTGAAAAACATGGTAAATACTGTCCATCATCAACCAAAGTTGGCAACAGTCTCCCAGATGCAAACGTGCAGCCTTGGAGAAATGATTTCAGTGAGTGTGATCAGTGATCAATCCTTTTTGGGTCTGAGTTTTCAATATAAAGCATTGTAAAATGATTCCAGTGAGTCTCTCTCTACTTTTTGAACATTTTCAGCAATTTTTTACAAATACCGTGATAATACGATAACCGTGATCATTTTGCTCATCATGATGTGAAATGTTCATACCGTTACATCTCTACTTCCCACCCGCAGACACGGCCAATTGTGCCTGTATTGCACGCCCGACCAAGCCGGAGGCAACACGGGGCACGAACCTGCGGCCCTTGTGTTGGTAGGCAGGTAATCTACCGCGGCACTACCCGGGCGCCCTCGTCTTTGGGAGATTATTCACTGGCTGTATGACTATAATAATATGCTTTGAATTGTTTTTAAAGGTGCTGAGTCTAGCATTTTAAACATCAATATATCATTGTCCAATTAATTGTGAAATCCTGCTATAATTACTGTAAACAAATGAGACCATGGCAGGCCGTTAGTGGAAGTGTTCCTCTAAATGACGAGCATGTTTTCCATAAACTGTTGCTTCCTGAGGCAGAGAGGCTCCTGGCTTCTTTGGTCAAAGGTTTTCTTTGTTGCGTTACTGAAGAGAATCAACATGCTGCAAGTGATTTGTCCATCTACCTTTCACTGCTTCCACCATCTGCCGGTGTGAGAAGCTCTGAATGCTTTAGGTCCGCTTGCTTTGGAAGAACAGCGCCCTCTTGCTGTTTTGTGCCGTAAAGCGATCCAGCAGAGCTTACATTGATAAGAAGTGAAAGCTAATAGATCATTCCATTGCAACATCAGCACGCACTCGCACAGCAGCAGAGCTACTACGCCTCTCTGCCATTTTGGCCTGAAGGAGACTACCGTAATGAAGCCAGTAAAACGTCCCAGCGCGGCGCCTACAAACTGCCGTACAAAAGTACCTCTACCAAAATGGCCTGTGCTCTTCCCGGTCATGGTGTGTCTCTATGTCACAGTTCTGTGCTGTTGTCAGGAGGCGTTTTCAGGCCAAAATGGCAGCAGCACTGTTGTCAAAAAAAAAGCAGAGTTTGACCTCTTGGCCTTCTATAATCTTTGCCGGTCTGGTGGCACAGAATTTAAGATGTAGGCTAGAGGCTGCCAATCTTCTCACCGATGGTGTTATTTACAGTAATTACACTAATGTCTTAAAATGTACATGGTCATAATATTTTCTTATAGCACATTTAAGAAAATGTACAAAAAGGGGATGTCTGTGTATCAAAACTTTGGGAAATTATTATCCAACAAAACAAAGAGGAACTAAAAGTGGGTGTTGCGTTAAAAAAAAAAGGGTCCCAACAGGAAGGGCTGTTTGAAGGGGACGGACATGCAGAGGCTATAACAGTAAAGCAAACAGGCACCAGTGGTTCTTGCCTCCCTGGTGATACATGCCAGAGATAACAGCTTCATTTCAACCTCAGCACTTTGGGGCTGCACTGTCCGAGGCGTTCACCGCATCCATGTATCAATGTAGCGCCATGCTAGTCACTCTCCACTGCGACAACAACTCACAATTTCTCTATGATGGAAGCTCTGGGAAAGGTGCCACGCTTGAAGCCCGCACGCGCGCGCGCCGCCCTCCTCCTCTGATGGCTTTGGTCTTGGGAGAGAGACGGCGCTCGCTGGCTGTTTGTTTCTCAGAGAACAGGTCACAGGGGCAGACTTTTGATTGAATCCCCCACAGTGTGACGAGCGAGGGGGGCGGAATTGTTCCAGCTTGATTCTGCTGTGGAGGCGCTTCCCTCTTCTCTCCCTCTGCAAAGCCTTTCCCTCCTTCACGTTCAAAAGGAAGGAAGAGGCACCGGAGCTGCCTTCACTGTCCAACTAAATAAATGGATAAAATAGAAACACGTCAAAGAGCGAGAGCTTGTGTTCTCTGAAGAGCACGAGTGACTGTCCGGTTTATCACACCATGTGAACAGCAGGAGGTTTTAGTGGGTTTTTCCACATTTGATGAGCAAGAGCAGATCTACAAGATTATGCATTATGTTCTTCAATCCACAAAATAATGTCTTGTATTATACTTCCATAATGCCTTCTATACTTTATATATATATGTATATATATATATATATATATACATATATATATATATATATATATATATATATATAGATAGATAGATAGATATATATAGATATAGATAGATACATATATATATACAGTATATTATATATATATATACAGTATATTTTATATATATATATATATATACTGTATATATATATATATAAGGCTGATATGCTTCTTTGAATGCTGCTGAACCTAAAATCTACAATGTCAGGACACAGCCTCCAAAGTTGGTCTTAAAAATATATCTTTCACAGCACTTTTGTCGAGGACTAGCTCTGTTTTTTTAACCTCTGAACACTAACAATATTTGTGTTTCAATGGCCACTCCACTTCCCTGCTTTAGGCTTTAATAATGTGTCTCCCCCCACAGCTTGACTGTATAATGAAAAGGACAAATATAAAAGAGTCTTGTTGACATGAGAGTTGACATGTCAACGAACACATTTTGAATACGAGGATGAAAATGTGTTTTTGAATTGCATCTCTGATAAGCTGTACAGTAGCTCGATGGTTCTCAAAAGTGGGGTCCGGGGGACCCCCGAGGGGTCCTTGAGGGGGTTCCCAGCAAAAAGGGGGATCATTTATTTTCACTATAATTCCATCCATACGTAATGCAATAATGTATGACTATTATGGTCATGGGTTTCATACACATTCTGTAATAAAAAGCCTCTAAAAGCAAAACTCTTATGAGATGGGGACAAAATCTTATCAAATGGGGTCCATGGTCTGATTTGTCTCAGTTTAGATTTGTCTCAGTCTCAGTTTGACGTGAAAAGAACCACTGATGTCCTGTAGCTTGTCAAGCTTTTAATACTTGAGTTGTATGGGCTGTTCTGCGTTGACGGTGTTTATTTTATATACTGTTGCTGAAGCCTCTTGGCCAGCTCATCATTGTAAACTGGTCCTTATTGATTTTACCTGGTTAAAAAAAAAGTCAAATAAAATCAAATAAAAATTTGGACCAGTCACAGACTATAGGCCCTTTTCACAGCAAACGTGTTGAGGTGGAAGGCTACTATAAAGCGGGTGTAAGCAATAACATTAATGAGGGCCCTGTGCTGCCACTGGAACACATAAATGTAACAGAACCATCATTAATGGTAATGGTTACACCTGTTTTACCAGCTCCAAAAAAAAAGTGTTGCTGTGAAAATGGCCTATTGTTTGGCTAATATGAAAACATGCTAAGGAAATGCTCTGCCAACTCAAAGTCATTAGCATGCTGCCAGTGTAGCATGCAGCAGCACGCTGGCGGGGGCGGTCCTGGCGGAGCGGTGACCCTGCATGGCACTGACAGTGTGGTGAGCATGCTGGACTGTTATTAACACAGACGTAAAGGAGGCCGGGCCGCGGGGGGCCACCGGGGGGACACGGGCACCAGAGGAGAGCCACCTTGTCCGGGCATCATGGCGAGAAGGCGTCCGCATCACACGCCCCCTCCATCTGTAGGGGGTCGTGGTGGAGGGCACAAACACACGCTGAACAGAGAACGTGGCACAATGCACAGCTCGCTGTCCTCCATACAAAAAAGACCAGAGGATTTGGCTTAATGTCCAGCTGAAACGGCATTTTGAGATTGTCAAAGTTCCATATCGTGACGTATTTCCAAGTAAAACTGGATATAACGGGAAATGGCTATTTGCAAAGGTATATTTTTTATTCATGGGCTATCGATGTTAGCCCATCTAGCCATGTTGCAAAGCATTCTGGGAATTTTCTTCCAGCCCTGAAGATTGATAGACGGGTGGATGTTAGTTGTGTGGATGTTAGTTAGTACATGATGGAATTTTGATATAAAAATCCAACGAAATTGATGTTTTATTTTATTTTTATTTGGCATTATATTATTAAACATGTGCACAATATGACCGGGGGTGTGATCTAAGAGAGTTAAAGGGTCATTTCATCTGGACTTTAAGGCTGCCTGGATGGTTGAGATGCGCTAACAACACGCTACCTTATTTCTAACATGTGAATGTCTTCTTTCTTTCCAGGACACGCGTATATAAGTGGAAACGGCGTGCTCTGTTCTGCTCTCTGTGTGCGCCCCGTCCTCTGTTATGACAGCACATCCCCTCTTAGCTCATACATCTTACACATGAGTAATGATCTCGCAACTTAAAAATAACACCGTTATCCTGCGCCTTCACCAGGAGGAGAGGAGGGGAGAGGAGGGCTGCCTGCCTGCCTGCCTGCCGCTGAGGGCTCTGTGCACAGGCAGGCTGAGAGGGCTCTGTGCACAGGCATGTCTCCTGTATTATCCTGCAGGGAAGACAGAATGAAATGTGCTTTTTATCATGTGTCATGAACACTGTTCATGCCTTCGCCTTCGCCTCCCCCCCCCCCCCCGCCTCCCTCGTCCTCGCTCATATCCATGTTGAACCCCCCGTCAAAAAATATTGGCAAATGTTGTAATTACGTGCCAAGTATCTGCGCCTTACATGGCTCCAGGCTTCAATCAGTCCGGGGCCTGATATTCCTGCTTTATCATATTTGAGTTTTATTTGAGGACGGTGGCAGCGCCGTGCCTCCAGTCAGCCATAATTGAAACGAGGGGGAAGGAGGAAGACGTAGAGGGGCTGTGTGCCCCACTCCTTGTAATCAAGCCCCTGACTCCTGTGCGCTTTGCCATTTTTCAAAGTGAAATATCCTCGCAATCTGTACAGTAATACGCAGCGAGGCCTCCTCGTGCCTCGGCCCGTGGGTAATTAGGCGAGGAGGAAAGTGTACTTTTTACGTGAGGAAAAGCCGCGCGTGCGTTAAAGGCCAGTGGGGGGCCACAAACTGGGCCGCGAGTCCATATATAGGAAGCAATTCAATTAAATCCGCGATCGGCGGCAACGTATAAACCACATAAGGGCCTTTTGTAACTCATG
>NC_139644.1:10599929-10637429 GCF_964638095.1 Poromitra crassiceps
AGAAGAAATAAATCGAAAATAAAATTGCCTCCAAATTGCACCAAATTTGCACCACCAAACGGTAGTATATATGTCGGGAGATGTCTTCATAAAAAAAAATTCATGCATTTTAAGGCATTTTCGTAGGAGTTACGCGCATCTGATGTTGTAACTGTTTTCTGTAAAAATGCGTAAAAACGGGTACATTGCTCAGCGTTGATTTCGTTACTTCAACCCACCTACTACTAGATGTAAAATTTGACGAGCTTTCCAATGCCGCCAGTCCCGTGTCTGTCCGTGCTTCCGTTCCCGAGATCGGTCTCTTTGCAAGGAACTATGGGAAGCTAATATTAGCTACAGCAGGCTAGGCGGTTGAAAAAGATGGCTGCCTTTTCGTTTTTGTTGAAGACCTCTGAAGGGGCGTGAAGGACCTCTAGAGGCGGGACCATGGCTCACAACAGTTGTAGTTCATAGGTGCACGACTTCCGCAAGGCGGACTTGGGCCAGATGACGCGAAACGCGCCGGGTGGCCCAAAAAATATGTGAGAGAAGCTTGATATCTCTGGGAGTGAAGCTCCAATTTCAAAAATTTCAACGGATTCGAAAACCTTAGGGGCGTGAGATTTAATATATATTCATATCCCCCACGGTAAAGCCATCCTTTAACAGACTTGTAGTGCGTCCCTACATAACGTACTTGTAGTGCGTCCCTACTTAACGTACTTGTAGTGCATTCCTACTTAACAGACTTGTAGTACATTCCTACTTAACGGACTTGTAGTGCGTCCCTACTTAACGTACTTATAGTGCGTCCCTACTTAACGGACTTGTAGTGCATTCCTACTTAACAGACTTGTAGTGCGTCCCTACTTAACGTACTTGTAGTGCGTTCCTACTTAACATACTTGTAGTGCGTCCCTACTTAACGTACTTGTAGTGCATCCCTACTTAACAGACTTGTAGTGCGTTCCTACTTAACGTACTTGTAGTGCGTCCCTACATAACAGACTTGTAGTGCGTCCCTACTTAACAGACTTGTAGTGCGTCCCTACTTAACGGACTTGTAGTGCATCCCTACTTAACAGACTTGTAGTACGTCCCTACTTAACAGACTTGTAGTGCATCCCTACTTAACGGACTTGTAGTACGTTCCTACTTAACAGACTTGTAGTGCATTCCTACTTAACAGACTTGTAGTGCATCCCTACTTAACGGACTTGTAGTGCGTTCCTACTTAACAGACTTGTAGTACGTCCCTACTTAACAGACTTGTAGTACGTTCCTACTTAACAGACTTGTAGTGCATTCCTACTTAACAGACTTGTAGTGCGTTCCTACTTAACGGACTTGTAGTGCATTCCTACTTAACAGACTTGTAGTGCATCCCTACTTAACGGACTTGTAGTGCGTTCCTACTTAACAGACTTGTAGTACGTCCCTACTTAACAGACTTGTAGTACGTTCCTACTTAACAGACTTGTAGTGCATTCCTACTTAACAGACTTGTAGTGCATTCCTACTTAACAGACTTGTAGTGCGTTCCTACTTAACGTACTTGTAGTGCATCCCTACTTAACGGACTTGTAGTGCATCCCTACTTAACAGACTTGTAGTGCGTTCCTACTTAACAGACTTGTAGTGCATCCCTACTTAACGGACTTGTAGTGCGTTCCTACTTAACTGACTTGTAGTACGTTCCTACTTAACGGACTTGTAGTGCGTTCCTACTTAACGGACTTGTAGTACGTTCCTACTTAACGGACTTGTAGTGCATCCCTACTTAACGGACTTGTAGTGCATCCCTACTTAACGGACTTGTAGTGCGTTCCTACTTAACAGACTTGTAGTACGTTCCTACTTAACGGACTTGTAGTACATTCCTACTTAACGGACTTGTAGTACATTCCTACTTAACGGACTTGTAGTACGTTCCTACTTAACGGACTTGTAGTACATCCCTACTTAACGGACTTGTAGTACGTTCCTACTTAAAGGACTTGTAGTACATTCCTACTTAACGGACTTGTAGTACATTCCTACTTAACGGACTTGTAGTACATTCCTACTTAACGGACTTGTAGTACGTTCCTACTTAACGGACTTGTAGTACATTCCTACTTAACGGACTTGTAGTACATTCCTACTTAACGGACTTGTAGTACGTTCCTACTTAACGGACTTGTAGTACATCCCTACTTAACGGACTTGTAGTACGTTCCTACTTAACGGACTTGTAGTACATCCCTACTTAACAGACTTGTAGTACATTCCTACTTAAAGGACTTGTAGTACATTCCTACTTAAAGGACTTGTAGTACATTCCTACTTAAAGGACTTGTAGTACATTCCTACTTAAAGGACTTGTAGTACATTCCTACTTAAAGGAATTGTAGTGCGTTCCTACTTAAAGGACTTGTAGTACATTCCTACTTAAAGGACTTGTAGTGCGTTCCTACTTAAAGGACTTGTAGTACATTCCTACTTAATGGACTTGTAGTGCGTTCCTACTTAACGGACTTGTAGTGCATCCCTACTTAACGGACTTGTAGTGCGTCCCTACTTAACAGACTTGTAGTACGTTCCTACTTAACGGACATGTAGTACATTCCTACTTAAAGGACTTGTAGTACATTCCTACTTAAAGGACTTGTAGTACATTCCTACTTAAAGGACTTGTAGTGCGTTCCTACTTAACGGACTTGTAGTACATTCCTACTTAACAGACTTGTAGTGCATTCCTACTTAACGGACTTGTAGTACGTTCCTACTTAACGGACTTGTAGTGCATCCCTACTTAACGGACTTGTAGTGCATCCCAACTTAACGGACTTGTAGTGCGTTCCTACTTAACAGACTTGTAGTACGTTCCTACTTAACGGACTTGTAGTACATTCCTACTTAACGGACTTGTAGTACATTCCTACTTAACGGACTTGTAGTACGTTCCTACTTAACGGACTTGTAGTACATCCCTACTTAACGGACTTGTAGTACGTTCCTACTTAAAGGACTTGTAGTACATTCCTACTTAAAGGACTTGTAGTACATTCCTACTTAAAGGACTTGTAGTACATTCCTACTTAAAGGACTTGTAGTACATTCCTACTTAAAGGAATTGTAGTGCGTTCCTACTTAAAGGACTTGTAGTACATTCCTACTTAAAGGACTTGTAGTGCGTTCCTACTTAAAGGACTTGTAGTACATTCCTACTTAATGGACTTGTAGTGCGTTCCTACTTAACGGACTTGTAGTGCATCCCTACTTAACGGACTTGTAGTGCATCCCTACTTAACAGACTTGTAGTACGTTTCTTACTTAACGGACATGTAGTACATTCCTACTTAAAGGACTTGTAGTACATTCCTACTTAAAGGACTTGTAGTACATTCCTACTTAAAGGACTTGTAGTGCGTTCCTACTTAACGGACTTGTAGTGCGTTCCTACTTAAAGGACTTGTAGTACATTCCTACTTAAAGGACTTGTAGTACATTCCTACTTAAAGGACTTGTAGTGCGTCCCTACTTAACGGACTTGTAGTGCGTCCCTACTTAACAGACTTGTAGTGCGTCCCTACTTAACGGACTTGTAGTGCGTCCCTACTTAACGGACTTGTAGTGCGTCCCTACTTAACAGACTTGTAGTGCGTTCCTACTTAAAGGACTTGTAGTGCGTCCCTACTTAACAGACTTGTAGTGCGTCCCTACTTAACGGACTTGTAGTGCGTCCCTACTTAACAGACTTGTAGTGCGTCCCTACTTAACGGACTTGTAGTGCGTCCCTACTTAACGGACTTGTAGTACGTCCCTACTTAACAGACTTGTAGTGCGTTCCTACTTAAAGGACTTGTAGTGCGTTCCTACTTAACGGACTTGTAGTGCGTTCCTACTTAAAGGACTTGTAGTGCATCCCTACTTAACGGACTTGTAGTGCGTTCCTACTTAACAGACTTGTAGTGCGTTCCTACTTAACGGACTTGTAGTGCGTTCCTACTTAAAGGACTTGTAGTGGCGCTGACAGACATTTGCTGACAGATGTCTTCTTGTCGTTTCATTACAACGATCCTAATCAAGGGAATGACTTTGTTTGCGAGCCACACGGCCGTGTCAATAGGAGGCTATTCTGCTCGTCTCTACCCAGCAGTTCTAAGTGGCAACTCCTAGAGTAGTATATAATCTCTCTCTATCCATTACCTTGTCTGACTAGTGGAGCTTCCTAGGGTCTTGGGGAGTGTATATATATTCATATATTCATAACCAAGTCTAGTGTCACAAGATCAGAAACAATTTATGGCTCGAGTAGAAAGGGGGGAGGGGGGGGGAAATCAGTGATTGAAAACACTAGCCTATGAGCCCAGCCAGTGTAAGATATATAAAAAGGATCATGGCCTGAATTGCAATGACAACATGAAGTCATTCCCTCCCCACTCCTGCCGACCGCCACCACACTTGATTTGCGTGTGTTAGCGTGTCTGCGTGTGTGTGTGTGTGTGTGTGTGTGTAAGGTCCTGTATTGTATTTATGTCTGTGACAGCGTCTGTGTACACTGTGAATATACGGCGCGCTGCTATTGACCCTATAATATCCTCAGGTAACCCGGCAATTTGTCGACAAATACAGACCTTTACTTCAGCCCTGATCCCGAAGCCTGTAGTGCCGATCTGTCTTACATATTCCAGCTTCGCTCTGTAGGCCCTCTGCAGGCATTATGGTCGCCGAATTACCCTCCCATTACCGGCGGGTCTCCAGCTCCCCGAAAGTTAACCAGAACTGACCATTTGGCATGGCTTCATTAGAAAGCCATGCATGGAGAATCAAGTCGTGGTCCCCCGGCCGTCAGATTCAATTTCAAAATACAATGCAACCCCCAGAATCCCCCCATCTTTTCAAGGTTCAACCTTCTCCTTGTTTCATAAAATATGATGTGATTAAAATAGATTACACACTTTGTTAGCGGAGCGTTTCATATTTGATACGCCGCTGCTCGGAGACAGGCAACCTCCTCTATGATTCAAAGCTATTGTGGCCTTGTTCTCTGGCCTATTTGTTTAATAAGCTCCGCTACATCAGTGGGCCTTTTAAGTGAACGGACTCCCCTGCAGCAAAGGCAAAGATCAATACTCACACCTGTAAAAAAAAATTATATATAAAAGTGGGGGATGGGGGGGAGGTGTAAAAACATGGCCAAGGATTTCCGTCCTCCTATATTGGAATGAGAGCTAAGATAATCAGCATGGCCATAACAATCCTGTGTGAGGAAAGCTGCAGCAGGAGAAGAGTGAAAATGCAGCAGCGGGTATAGCCCACCACAGCTTAAAGAGAGGCCTCACTAAGCCCCCCCCCCCCCCCCCCCATTGTCTAGATCATGTGACACTATGCAAATGAGATATTAAAAATACAAAGAAGAAGAAAAAAGGCAGAGTCTTTGAGGGTAAATGAACTCATTATAATCCTCACCTCATCTGCTGACTGATGGAAGCCATCTTGTGTAATCGCTGATAGGGGTAGAACCTTCTACTGTACTGAGAGAGCTCAGATGTGTGGGGGAATAATACCGGGTCATATAACCTTCAAAATGTTCTGAAAATAACGTCGTCGTCGTCGTCCCCCCCCACACACACACACACACACTCACCGTGCACAAAGTCCACGCGAGAGGGCGAAGAATGTAATATTGTGCTTGAGGAATGTAATTATCATTTAGTGAGTCCACGAGCTGCGTTTGACAGGGCCCGCACTGCATGAAAACTCATTTTCATTTTTCTTATTATATCATGATTATATAAACATTCTTAACCAGTGGCCACAGCGGCAGCAAATTATTGCAAATTAGCCCCATATTGCCAGTTTTTAGCAGAGAAAGCAAATGAACACAGCACTAGAACTCCACTGTTTATTCCATAAATCACCCAAACGCCGCACCTGTTGACAATGAAAATAGATGAAGCTATTTGATTAAACTCTTAAATCAAAACATTTGAAGATCTGGGTGTTTTGTTTTTTTCCGGGGGCGGGGCTGTTTATGCTCCTTTTTTCCGTTTGCGAGCGTTAAGTTTTGCTCTCGCCTCCTACGCCACACGAGTTGACTTTCAATGGCGGGTGACGGGGGAGACATAACACCCAGCAGCTATACGTGGGGGCACGGGAGGTCCATCATTACCAAAGCACAGTGGTGATCACGGCCATAATATAGAACTATAACTAAGCAATTAGACTAATGGAAAACGTCCCTATTTCTCCCGGTATGCTGGGGTGAGACACGCTGCACGCCCCCGTGCCCCCCCCCTCCCCTCCCCCATCGTGGCCCCCCCATGTACCCCCCCCTCCCCCACCACCACCACCACCGCCCGCCCCACCGGAGAGCAGCCTGGAGTTGTGAAGTGGAGAGGAGGTAATGGCAGAGGCCCATTGATCGTCACTGCCACCTGCTAGATGGCTCCTCAGAGGACGGGCAGGGAGACAGAGGGCTCCGTCTGGGGACAGATCTCAGCGCTCCCGGGCTCTCAGGCATATGGGTAAGAGCCTCGCTCTAGTCTTCCGCTACTTGACCACCTCACATTAGCTCAATATGGCTGGATAGGGGAGAGGAAGGACTGCATACAAAGCCTTTATTACTGTAAAGGCCACCATCACACTCAGGCATGTTCCCACCAGAGCTGTGTTCTGAACTCTGGAGCGTTCACAACTTTTGCTTTGTTTGGCCAAGTGAGGACGCCGCCATTCAAGCTGACAAAAAAAAAACTAACCGAGGTTTGAGCCTCTGTGTTACACTACGGCTTGTTCCAGTCTTCTTCCAAGAGAATGACTGTTGGCGATATAACGCAATCTATTCACCTTATTCCTGGACTCACGTTTCCCATGATTCTCAGCAGGTGCCGGTTGTCGACTTCCTGTTTACATTGTTTTCACTAGCAAGGAGGTGCGCGCCGCTGTCAAAGAGTGGGAACGTTTGGCTTATTTGATCCGAAATGGCAAAAAATAGTAACGTTGTGTGTGGTTGCATAGCGGCGATATTTTACAAAAACGAGGTGAATGTCAATTCACTCGTACTGTACGGGCTTATTTTAGCCGAAATTGCAAAAAAATTGTATGTGGTTGCATAATGAATGGAGCTTTAGCGCTCGCTCTCTTTCAAGATTCAAGATATTGTCACTCCGTTGTACAATTATGCACGTGTGAAATGATTGTGCTGGGGGGCTCCATTACAACACACAGGTAGGTACAAAGTCACAACAATTATTATGATTATTTTCAGTCTCTTTCGCTATGAACGGTCCTGGGCGGAAACAGGCAACCGGCAGCTGGAAACAGGGAGGGAGGGTGTCATGGAAGCGCCCACTGTCTCATCAGGAAACTTGTGAATACCAACCGTGAGAAACAAGCCCAAAACACAAAGGTTTATGGGCACAAGGAGATGGATGCATCTGTGACTGATGCTCATATTCAGCTACATGTACTTCTCCATGTGTTCTTCTCTGGTATGAACACAAGAGAAGGTCAGACAAGTCCACCATGGACTGCAATCACATTTTGTTCTGACTCCCCCCCCCCACTGCCAAGATCCCTGGCCTGGTGGGTGACAGGCAAACCAAACTCCCCCAATAAAAGTGCTACTTGTGAGTCAATGTGTCTTTTGTTTACCAGCTCTGATTGGCTTGTAATTTAGCAGTGTGGAACCCAATAAAGAACCAAATACAAACATTTAAACAAAGTCAGCTTGTTCACAACGGTTCAGATGAAAGAAAGCGAGGTGTAGGGTGTGATCCCTTGAGGGACTGACCTGCCCAGCTGGGGGTCTCCATGTACAGGTGAAGCCGGTGGGGCTGAAGCTGGATCACTCCACTCACTGCTGCCACGGGTGCTGAAGAACCCTGCAGGAAGGAAACGGAGCTTCTGTTAAAACCATAGACTCTATCATAATAAATACTGTATGGACGTAGCTACCGCCACGTCTCCCAGTGCTTTGTCCACTCCCGTTTTGAAGCCTTGAGCTTGGCATTGTGACCGTCACCATCTTGGGCATTTGGAGCCAGAAGCAGCTAGCGCGAGACCAGAGTTTGAAATTGTTCCCTATTACGGAAATAGTGCACTAGCCTAGAAACTGTTTATTAGCAAAGAATAACCGACAGGAAATAAACTGAAGACCAAACTATTCCCTAGCAAAATAATTCAGGTGAAACCGTTTATAGGCTAGTGCACTATTTTCGTAATAGGGAAGGATTTTGAACAGAGCTCTGGTGTTTCTCTGCTGTGATCCGTGATCACTGGACAGGCGACCTCTCAAATCACGCCTCAAAGTCTAGTTTAGTTTCTCCTCTATTTGAACCTGAATGGGACCATCATTTACAAAGTGCACATCATGCTGTATTGAAGATGACTGGAAACTAGCGATTGAGATCGGCAAACGCCCCGCCCCTTAGACACCTTCAAGAAAAGCCTCAAAACACACCTGTTCAACAAAGCCTTAGGCCTGTAATCAACTCCCACCACCAGAAAACTCCTGTGTGTCTCACTATGTAAAGCATCCATTCCTTGAAAGGCGCTATATAAATCCAAGTTATTATTATTATTATTATTATTATTATTAATAATAATAATAATTCTTATTATAAACTCATTAGGAAAGTGTTTACTGAGATCATAAATCAAGTGAGAAGTAAGGACAGTTTCCCATTGACTTCCATACAATCAGACTTCTTTTTGGAGCCAATGGAGTCGCTCCCTGCTGGCCATTAGACAGAATGCAGGTTTAAGGCACTTCTGCATTGGCTTCATTTTTCACGAACAAAGGTACCCCCTTGGTTAAAACACACCGCCTACAGTGGCAAGAGAGGAAGAGTCTCCTGATATCAATGGGAACTGTGTGTGTGTGTGTGTGTGTGTGTGTGTGTGTGTGTGTGTGTGTGTGTGTGTGTGTGTGTCTGTGTCTGTGTCTGTGTCTGTGTGTGTGCACGCTCGTGCATGTGTGTGTGTAAATGAGTGAGGGCAGCAGCTGATAATGTAATAACTGCCAGATAATGAGATAATTTGTCAAAACAGAATAAAGCATCCCTCTAAATTCAATCATCAAAAATGTAATAAAACTTCATAGCTTCATAACTTTTCCTGATAATGTAAGACATTAGCCAGCAATTATGATGTTATAAGCTGTGAAACTTCTTAGTCTGAAGATCCAAGTACATGCCGGTATTTGGCACCTTAGTACATACCTGTCCTGTACATAAACACGTTTTATTACATTTCCGACCGATTTAGAGAGAAATTTTAGCACATTTTTGACAAGTTATTTCATTGTTTGACAGTTACGTTATGTGAGTGAGAGAATGAGTGTGAGTGAGTGAGTGAGTGAGTGAGTGAGTTCATACATAGGTGCATGTTTGTATTTGCATGTGCTTGAGTGTGACAGTTATGTGACAGGGACTGGTGTTTGGAGTAACAAGTAGGCCATTTCCAGTTTCTACAGATGATGAAAGTGCAAATTGTAAGCTTTCAGATGATGTGTCACACATTGAAATCTGAAAATAGTTGAAGAAGATGTCAGGTTTCCCTGGCCTGAACACTGAACAAGCTTAGTTTCCTAACAAATTATTAGTATTTAGTCATCCTGAAACTGTCATTTGTTAACTAAACGTGTGCAATATGAAGAAAAAGTGAAAAAAAAAATTTTTTTCTAAAATTTATTTTTTATTTTTATCTTGATGTGTGCCATTTCACGGTTGCCTACAGTACTTGTTCCGCCTTTCACCAGTGTGTCAGATATGTTAGAATGTGAGTATTCCAACCTGTATACAGTATATCCAGTATGTGAATGCCTTGGTGTGAGAGTATTCTAACCTGTATACAGTACATCATGTATGTGTATGCCTTGGTGTGTGAGTATTCTAACCTGTATACAGTATATCCTGTATGTGTATGCCTTGGTGTGTGAGTATTCTAACCTGTATACAGTATATCCTGTATGTGTATGCCTTGGTGTGTGAGTATTCTAACCTGTATACAGTATATCCTGTATGTGAATGCCTTGGTGTGTGAGTATTCTAACCTGTATACAGTACATCATGTATGTGTATGCCTTGGTGTGTGAGTATTCTAACCTGTATACAGTACACCATGTATGTGTATGCCTTGGTGTGTGAGTATTCTAACCTGTATACAGTACATCATGTATGTGTATGCCTTGGTGTGTGAGTATTCTAACCTGTATACAGTACATCATGTATGTGTATGCCTTGGTGTGTGAGTATTCTAACCTGTATACAGTATATCCTGTATGTGTATGTCTTCGTGTGTGAGTATTCTAACCTGTATACAGTATATCCTGTATGTGTATGTCTTAGTGTGTGAGTATTCTAACCTGTATACAGTATATCCTGTATGTGTATGCCTTGGTGTGTGAGTATTCTAACCTGTATACAGTATATCCTGTATGTGTATGTCTTGGTGTGTGAGTATTCTAACCTGTATACAGTATATCCTGTATGTGTATGCCTTGGTGTGTGAGTATTCTAACCTGTATACAGTATATCCTGTATGTGTATGCCTTGGTGTGTGAGTATTCTAACCTGTATACAGTATATCCTGTATGTGTATGCCTTGGTGTGTGAGTATTCTAACCTGTATACAGTATATCCTGTATGTGTATGCCTTGGTGTGTGAGTATTCTAACCTGTATACAGTATATCCTGTATGTGTATGCCTTGGTGTGTGAGTATTCTAACCTGTATACAGTATATCCTGTATGTGTATGTCTTGGTGTGTGAGTATTCTAACCTGTATACAGTATATCCTGTATGTGTATGCCTTGGTGTGTGAGTATTCTAACCTGTATACAGTATATCCTATATGTGTATGCCTTGGTGTGTGAGTATTCTAACCTGTATACAGTATATCCTGTATGTGTATGCCTTGGTGTGTGAGTATTCTAACCTGTATACAGTATATCCTGTATGTGTATGCCTTGGTGTGTGAGTATTCTAACCTGTATACAGTATATCCTGTATGTGTATGTCTTGGTGTGTGAGTATTCTAACCTGTATACAGTATATCCTGTATGTGTATGCCTTGGTGTGTGAGTATTCTAACCTGTATACAGTATATCCTGTATGTGTATGTCTTGGTGTGTGAGTATTCTAACCTGTATACAGTATATCCTATATGTGTATGCCTTGGTGTGTGAGTATTCTAACCTGTATACAGTATATCCTGTATGTGTATGTCTTGGTGTGTGAGTATTCTAACCTGTATACAGTATATCCTGTATGTGTATTTCTTAGTGTGTGAGTATTCTAACCTGTATACAGTATATCCTGTATGTGTATGCCTTGGTGTGTGAGTATTCTCATACTGCGAGTGGTTTTGTGCTGACGGGTCTATCTTGGCAGGCCTCAGGTTGGCTGGTGCCCAGAAGCCCAGGCGGTGAACCACGGAGAAAGCGCATTGATTTCATCCCCACAGAAATCCCCCCCCCCCCGCCCCCCCAGAACCCGCCCCCCGGCCCCGCCCCGCTCCTGATGAAGCATTCGCGGCGAGCCGTGCCAACACAATTTGTCATTTATCAAAAGTAATTAAAAGCAATTTCTTTTCTCTTGTTGATTGGGAATTGACTAATTGTTGAGACTGTGAAAACGGGGGAATAAATAAAACAGGGAAGGATGAATTTTACATAAACTCGGAGGGAAACATAAATGCCGTAAAACGAGGGCCAGACATCTGGCTCTGTGATTTCTCTCTACATGATTATGACTGCGAAGGCGAAACAGTTGTTTAGTGCATTCTGATATAGCGCCCATAGGCAGTAAATAATATATTAGAAACAGCATATTGACTAGCCGACTTTAAAGGGGGTGTTTTCACTTCATATCGTGTGAAAACACGAGTGGTTGCAAAACACAAATACCGTCGGTTAGGCCGACTTGTTAAGGGAAAATGTTTCCCACCTGTGTCAAAACAAGAGGTAAATAAAACGTCTCCGTCTGACAGCAAAACAAGAAGATGGCCGGTGCAGAGGGAGGAGGCACGCGGGGAGAAGAGCTGAACACCAAAAAGCCCATCCAACAAGCAGAGGTTATAGTACGTCTATCCAATGAAACCAAGCAATACCATTTCAACATTATCGGTAACAACCTCTGAATGCACCATTACCTTCTATAAGGGCAGAATGAAATGTCAGAATTGATTTGAGAGGGGAGGGTTGAGGTATAAGCGGGGCAAGCTAAGGTGGCCATTTTGTTTCGGCGGCCCTTTCATTCGGTGTCCCTGGATCATTAGCAGACAGCGAGAGAGAGAGAGAAGAGCTGGAGGAACATGAAGGAGGTGTGGGCAAAGCGGCACGCGCCTCTCTCCCCGGTGACGGCGTGCGGAATGAAAACAGTGGAGTAAAAAATAAATTGATAAATAAATAAAATCAAAAGGGAAAAATATATAGCCGTGCAGAAATGCCAGAGGAGCTGTTTAAATTTCCCTCCGCTTTGTAAATAACTTTAGCCGCACAAATACCTGGCTTTGCTCTGAGCGGATCACGTTTCCAGCCAACACCCCCCTCTCTCTCTCTCTCTCTCACACACACACACACACACACACACACACACACACACACACACACACAGCCAACAAATGGGGCAGTTTGCTTCAATGAGACGGCTTGAATATCCCTTTGAAGACTGCAGATGGACAAGCAATACTATCATTGCCCGGGAACACAGGGAAATAATTGAGCAGCAGCGGGAAGGGTCTTATATTCACAGCTCTACTGAGACAGAACCCTGCTTCTACTGACACAGAACCCTGCTTCTACTGAGACAGAGCCCTGCTTCTACTGACACAGAACCCTGCTTCTACTGACACAGAGCCCTGCTTCTACTGACACAGAACCCTGCTTCTACTGAGACAGAACCCTGCTTCTACTGAGACAGAACCCTGCTTCTACTGAGACAGAACCCTGCTTCTACCAACACAGAGCCCTGCTTCTACTGAGACAGAGCCCTGCTTCTACTGAGACAGAACCCTGCTTCTACTGAGACAGAGCCATGCTTCTACTGACACAGAACCCTGCTTCTACTGAGACAGAACCCTGCTTCTACTGAGACAGAACCCTGCTTCTACTGAGACAGAACCCTGCTTCTACTGAGACAGAACCCTGCTTCTACTGAGACAGAACCCTGCTTCTACTGAGACAGAACCCTGCTTCTACTGATACAGAGCCCTGCTTCTACTGAGACAGAACCCTGCTTCTACTGAGACAGAACCCTGCTTCTACTGAGTGAGACATAACCCTGCTTCTACTGAGACAGAACCCTGCTTCTACTGAGTGAGACATAACCCTGCTTCTACTGAGACAGAACCCTGCTTCTACTGAGACAGAGCCCTGCTTCTACTGATACAGAACCCTGCTTCTACTGAGACAGAGCCCTGCTTCTACTGAGACAGAACCCTGCTTCTACTGAGACAGAACCCTGCTTCTACTGAGACAGAACCCTGCTTCTACTGAGACAGAGCCCTGCTTCTACTGAGACAGAGCCCTGCTTCTACTGAGACAGAACCCTGCTTCTATTGAGACAGAGCCCTGCTTCTACTGAGACAGAGCCCTGCTTCTACTGAGACAGAACCCTGCTTCTACTGAGACAGAACCCTGCTTCTACTGAGACAGAACCCTGCTTCTACTGAGACAGAACCCTGCTTCTACTGAGACAGAGCCCTGCTTCTACTGAGACAGAGCCCTGCTTCTACTGAGACAGAGCCCTGCTTCTACTGAGACAGAGCCCTGCTTCTACTGAGACAGAACCCTGCTTCTACTGAGACAGAGCCCTGCTTCTACTGAGACAGAACCCTGCTTCTACTGAGACAGAACCCTGCTTCTACTGAGACAGAACCCTGCTTCTACTGAGACAGAGCCCTGCTTCTACTGAGACAGAGCCCTGCTTCTACCAACGCAGAACCCTGCTTCTACTGAGACAGAACCCTGCTTCTACTGAGACAGAGCCCTGCTTCTACTGACACAGAACCCTGCTTCTACTGAGACAGAGCCCTGCTTCTACTGAGACAGAACCCTGCTTCTACCAACACAGAGCCCTGCTTCTACTGACACAGAACCCTGCTTCTACTGAGACAGAACCCTGCTTCTACTGAGACAGAACCCTGCTTCTACTGAGACAGAGCCCTGCTTCTACTGAGACAGAGCCCTGCTTCTACCAACGCAGAACCCTGCTTCTACTGAGACAGAACCCTGCTTCTACTGAGACAGAGCCCTGCTTCTACTGAGACAGAGCCCTGCTTCTACTGACACAGAACCCTACTTCTACTGAGACAGAGCCCTGCTTCTACTGAGACAGAACCCTGCTTCTACCAACACAGAGCCCTGCTTCTACTGAGACAGAGCCCTGCTTCTACTGAGACAGAGCCCTGCTTCTACTGAGACAGAACCCTGCTTCTACTGAGACAGAGCCCTGCTTCTACTGAGACAGAGCCCTGCTTCTATTGAGACAGAACCCTGCTTCTACTGAGACAGAGCCCTGCTTCTACTGAGACAGAGCCCTGCTTCTACTGAGACAGAACCCTGCTTCTACTGAGACAGAACCATGCTTCTACTGAGACAGAACCCTGCTTCTACTGAGACAGAACCCTGCTTCTACTGAGACAGAGCCCTGCTTCTACTGAGACAGAGCCCTGCTTCTACTGAGACAGAACCCTGCTTCTACTGAGACAGAGCCCTGCTTGGAATATCTAATTGAACCTCTCACTCTCCTGCCTTTTGTTTACATTCCCATTCATCATGAAAAACGCCATTACTTATGTTCCCTAACATGTATGGTTATTAATGTTCTAATTATGCCTCTCCCTCTAATCTTTTGCTTTGCAGTTTGGGTGATGTATGTCGGTACAACGCGCCGCGTCCCCTGGAAGTGAATGCCGAATTAGGAATCTATGTGCAATAAGACACCTTCTCCTGGGAGCCATCCGACGGGGAGAGAGCGCTTGTCATACTTTGTCTATACATGGGGATTTATGGGAGCTCACTGTGTTCCAATATACCGTCTTCGTTTCACGTGGAAAGTTGACTAATCTAATGGGGGGAAAATAAAAACAAACTCACCGCAGACAAAATAGCTAACGAGCGGATGTAGCCGATTGTTCCTGGGGGGGGGGGTTGACAAGAACACGGATCAAAAAACAACAAAAAGCCCCAAAAGAAAACTACCCCCCCATGCTGGTTCCTGCTCTTCTTCTTGTGTTAGGCGATAGGTGTGATGACAGCTTTAGAGCGGAGGAATAATGTGGGTGAGAGCCTTGAGGAGCCCCTGCAGAGAGGCTGAGAGGGGCCTGTACCGCCTCCAGCCACGAGTGTTCTTCAAGGCTTTTCCTCTGAGCACTTTCACAAGAGCACAAATTAGGTTGTGAGGAGGCGCGCCCGTGTCGCCGCGGCGACGGCCCTGTGAGGAGGCGGGCCCGTGTCGCCGCGGCGACGGCCCCGTGAGGAGGCGGGCCAGTGTCGCCGCCGCCGATGGCCCTTGTGAGGTGCTCCCGCGTCGGCGCCGCCACGTGGAAAAAGGGGCAGAAAAAGTGGTCTCGACGGCGAATGACAGTGAAGAAACGGAGGGCGTCGTAAAGCGCGGAAAATAAGCTCTCACTTTCAAACGTTTACGGCGGCTCAAATATCTGATGATACCTCTCATAGCTTTTAATCTTTAATGTGAAAAATTAATCATCCCATTCATTATTTTAATAGCTGTCATTTTTCTCTCCCCAAAGTGATGATTTATAACCATTAAGCCCCGCGTAGGCTTGTGTGAGAGGGATTTATAGTAATGTTTGCACCAGGTAGCCTCCAACCATATTTCATTACTCTGACAAGCCATTAAAATGCCCTGGTGATTAAACAACAGCTCTGAGGTCAGTGTGTATGGCTGTTTCCTGTAGCGGCAGCACCATACAGGCAGGGACCGCAGCCTAACACAGCCCTTTCCCTCCTCAGCTCCCTCCCTGCAGACTGGCAATAGTAGTTATAGATCTCTATCTGCTGTGTGCGGTGCAAGGGTGACAGGGCCGCGCTACAGTGGATTAGAATAATATATTTGTACAGAAGGTATAGGGGAATAAGGCTAAGAAGAACGTGGAGCTATTATGTGCTTTTCCTCAGAGGTTTGTTTTTTTACACCATGGAAACTATACAGTTAAAAGGGAAAAATCCAACCCCAGATCCGTCTGTGATGCTTCTTCTCAACGCAGTCCACTAGTCATTTTGTGATCAAGTGTGGTCATTTCCTTTTTTTGTTGCACACATTTTCCCTCAACCTGCCTCGTCTGCAAAGAGTATAGAAGCCAAAGCAAAGAGCTGGTGGTGTTGTTGTTTTTTACAACAGCGCTGCCGCCATTTTGGCCTGAAAAAGCCTCATTGGTCCAATGGGAAACAGAACAGAACCATGACCAGGAAGAACACAGGCCATTTCGGTAGAGGTAATTTTGTGCGACACTTTGTAGGCGGGACGTATTACTGCCTCGCAGTAGGTGCACAGTAGGTGCACAACTCTTGAAAATTGGTTAAGGGCTGCCCCCTAAGACCAAAACAAGATGCATGACAGACATATGAATTGACCAACCACGGACCTCTCCTATTTGTGTGACGCAACTCGTGGGGCGGTACGTTTTGCACCAATGCACGCAGACAGCTGGACTTTGAATCTGCCATGAGACTATTGGAGCCACAACATTTCTTGCAGTAAAACCTGGAAATGCTGACTTGTGATTGAGACCCTCCGTCAGTTGGGTCTGACCACGTGAGACTATGTCGTGGTGTCCTTCAGGCCAACATGGTGGATTTGCTGTGCGCTGATGTTGCAATGGAACGATCTATTCAGCCTTCAGTTCTTAGCAACGTTCTTTGTCGTTTGTCGTCAGTCAGTAATCCTGAGTGCATGTGAGAATTGTTTCAATTGTTGGGTCTAAAATAAAGAGCCTGGTCTTCTACCTGCTCTATTTGTCAAGCGCCTTGAGATAACTCTTGTTATGATTTTGTGCTATATAAATACAAAATTGAGTGATTGATTTATTGATTGCGTTAGCCATTACCTGCATTTCCCAGAATGCCATTCAACAACCCCCAGAGAAGGGGGCTGCTCTCAATCAAAGGTGTGTGTGGGGGGGAAGGGGGGTATGGCCATATAAATATAGCTAGCAGCCAACTAGTTTGTGAGCATTGAGTGTCTATGTCTCACGGCCATGTCTGTTATTTTATTTTTTTTATATTGTATTGAGTGGTTAACGTTTCCACTGTCAAAATCCATGAGCTGCTGGACCGTCTGTCTGTGTCTGACCAGGGATGATGAGGAACATGAACATGCACCACCAAACAAGAACATGCAATGTGCATAATCACTAACAGCCGTTTTCAAGTGTTTTAAGGTGGATGTATTTTCCATGGCTGCTCTTGCACATGGTGAAATGGCAGATCAGATCTGGCTTGAGAAGCTAGTGGGGAAACAGCAGCTCACAACACAAAATGGATTCCCCTTGGATCCGGGCGGTGGGAGAAGCTGGATGAACAGCAGGCTGGGGAGTTGGGGGAGGATTTAGCTCTCCTGCATGTACGTATGTACACATCTAATATCCTGAGTACCAATGGTCACGATTGATCACCGATGCCATGTCTGACAATGACTGACAGCGCCTGTAATTGCTATGTTTGCTTTGGGAGTAGGAGCAGACGAACATGGTAAGACCATCTGGTTCAAACATGCAGGGTTTTCTCAATACGACACCGAGCTCAAACATCCAGGATCCGGAACCACTGCACTATACAATGTCCAGTAACATCCAGGATCCAGAAGCACTGCACTATACAATGTCCAGTAACATCCAGGATCCAGAACCACTGCACTATACAATGTCTAGTAACATCCAGGATCCAGAACCACTGCACTATACAATGTCCAGTAACATCCAGGATCCAGAACCACTGCACTATACAATGTCCAGTAACATCCAGGATCCAGAACCACTGCACTATACAATGTCCAGTAACATCCAGGATCCAGAACCACTGCACTATACAATGTCCAGTAACATCCAGGATCCAGAACCACTGCACTATACAATGTCCAGTAACATCCAGGGTCGCACACCCTGGATGTTACTTTCAAGTCTTTCAAGTTTTCTTTATTGAATATTCTCTTGGCAGTTTATGTAACTGAAATACGAGAATATTTACAATGGATAAAATCAATGGAGTACAACATAAAAATATAAAAACCACAATTTAGAATAAAATAATAATACATTTGTGAGTCTTCTGTGTTTTATCAACAGTCTTTTTTTATCAACAGTACAGTACATCATATAGTGTGCAGTGGTTCTCAACGTGGGAATTGTTAAACTTCAACATGATTTAATTGACAGGGAGTTACAGTACCAGTGGCCGAGCTGCGTTTTGTTTCTCTGGCCCCAAAGGGTGATGTCATCAGTAGGGGTGGGACAAAATATCGATACTCACGGTATCGCAATATTTCCACTTGCGATACGTTATCGATACACTGGCACCAAGTATCGATATGTTATTAAAATATGCAGGATTTTTAAACCGATTCCCCCACAGCCATTTTGATAAACAGAGTCCTAGGGTTGTCAAACATTGATACTTAGGTAGTACTTACTCGATAGGCTACTAAACATTTTTAAACAGATACCTACATACAATACTCATTTTCTAAAGTATCAAGTTTATCGATACCAGCAGCGCTCGCTCTGCCTCCTCCACACAGACACACACAGCACCGCAGCTGTTAGCTACATTAGCTAATCCCACTACTGCTGCTGTAACCACCACTTCACCAACACTGGGCTCAAAACGCCAGTGTGAGTGACCAAATGTTTCACTTGTTAACCAGTCGGAGTGACGCTCTTTCCAGTAACATATTGGCTTTGAAATCTGTTGATGATATATGGACCCTGCTTGTAGATTGCAGCTAGATTTGGGGGCGGCTTTAGCTCAGGAGGTAGAGCGGGTCGGCCAATGACGCAAGGGTTGGCGGTTCGATCCCCGCTCCCTCCCAGCTGCTGTCGCTGTGTCCTTGGGCAAGACACTTAACCCTCCTTGTTCCCGATGGTGTGTAGGCACCCTGCGTGGCAGCCTGCCGCCATTGGTGTATGAATGGGTGAATGTAGACTATCTACTGATTGTAAAGCGCTTTGGATAAAAGCGCTATATAAATGCAGGCCATTTAGATTTAACGTTAAACGCATTGCCGGTGGAGGTACCCGGATGTAGCAGACAAAGACTATTGAAGGCAAGAGACGAAGCCTGTGTTGTTGTTTTTTTACAACAGCGCTCCCGCCTTGATGTTGCAGTGGAACCACTGAGGGGAACAATCCAGTCGTCAGTTCTTATCGATTTAAGTTCTTTGGTGCAGAATTGTCGAAGTTGCGATTTATAACTGAATCCTGGACATGCAGAGCTGCTGTTTGGGCTGTCTTGGGCTACACTCTGAGCATACTGGGGGCAGCAGCTCAGCTTGAGGGAGGCTTTGGAGGGAATTGTAGACTACATGAAACATGAAAGCTGGAACATCCCCACCCCCACTAACTACTTGAGACAACTTAAAAATATATTGGGAATATATGCCATTGTTCTCTTGTTTTAATAATAATAAAAAAAGACTCTTAATGTGTAACTTTTCCTCCGTGGTATCGAAAATGGTATGAGTGAGTGAGTGAATTCTGAGTGAGTTCATGTCAATTCTGCTAATAAATACATAATACCTGCTTCTTGTCTTTTAGGGGTATTTTTTTCTCTTCAGTTACACAGGTATCGTGATGTATCGTAGGTTACATTTCTTCCAATATATCGATTATCGCAGAATCGCTGTATCGTGATAATATCGTTATCGAGGGCCAAGTATCGTGACCATATCGTATCGTGAGTTACTCTGCGATTCCCACCCCTAGTCATTAGTGATGTCATCAGTGATGTCATAAGACTGATGGATGTAAACTTAAGGGGCACACACACACACCCGCACGCATGTAAACTTAAGGGCAATAACATTTTGTGAGCAACACACACACCCGCACGCGCCAATAGAGCAGGCGAGGCCACGCAGCAGCCGAGCTGCGTATGCAAAGACAAGCAGCGGCCGAGCTAGCGAGCCCGCGCAGCCTAGGAATCCAGTGCATGAGATGACTAGTTAACTAAAGCTACCAATACCAAGGTACCAAAATACGAGTCAAACGTTTGGGCACACTGAATTGCCTTTCTTTCAATTTTAATATTTTCACACATTTTAGAATAATAGTAAAGACACCAAACTATGAAATAACAGATGGAATTGTGCTGTGACTAAAACAAAGTGTTAAACAAATCAAAACAATATTGAGTCTTAAAAGTACAGTAGCCAAGCTTTGCCTTGAGAGAAAGGCAAAGGCTTTGGAAAGAAATTCATACATAGGATCAACTTCACTATTTATGTGTCTCAGAAACACATTTATATTTATTTATTTATATGTGTCTCCGAACACATTTATATTTATTTGTGTGTCTCAGAAACACATTTATATTTATTTATATGTGTCTCAGAAACACATTTATATTTATTTGTGTGTCTCAGAAACACATTTATATTTATTTATATGTGTCTCAGAAACACATTTATATTTATTTATATGTGTCTCAGAAAAACATTTATATTTATTTATGTGTGTCTCAGAAACACATTTATATTTATTTATATGTGTCTCAGAAACACATTTATATTTATTTATATGTGTCTCAGAAACACAGTTCAAGCATTTGACGATCCTGGATAGTACCTGTAAGATCAAAATGAGAAACAGAGTAGCCTGCATTCAATCAAGTGTGTCCAAACTTTTGACTGCCAGTGCTTAACTGTTAATCATAGTTTAATTCAATACAGCACTAATACCAATCATTCTCAACATACAGGTCATGATTTTTACTTTTTCCCCCCACTATTAATGAATGAATGCTGCCAGAATCCAACAGTGAGTTCAGATTGCACAGACAGGAAAACAGTGGAGGGGAAATTGCATTCTAATGTGTAAATGTCTATTATTTGTTGTGTTCCCTAATGAGAAGCACACAAACTTACTGCTAATTAGTAATAGTTATCAAAATTCCAGGCATACAAATGTCAATTACCACAGCAAATATGGCACGGGTAAACAGTAGATAACACCATTTCTGCACACTATACTGTCACTGCCGCCAACCAGAAAAATGGTATTTAGTATCCAGCTGTACTTCTAGATACAAGAGGGAAAGAGGTACTTGTAATTCTGAATATTTTTTTCTGCAACTTAGCAAGTTTTTCATCTATCAGCAAAGGCACATGAAATCCCAGCTGGTCAGATGCTAGAGACTCCTGATGCTCAGAGACTCCTGATGCTCGGGCTTTAGACATGAAACAAACCACTGCTGAAATGAAAGCAGTTCACAGGGCTGCGGATCTTCCACTTCTACAAGGAGTGATTAAAAATACATGTTGAAATGAATCTTGGTGGTGAGGACGAAGTTTTACCAAATTCTTCTTCAACTTCCAATGTACCCGGCTATGACTTCAAAGAGAAAATTAAATATTAAGGCTATTATCTAAGCTGCTCCCAATATTATCCGAGCTTAGGTTATTTATATAGCCTAGTGCAGTTATAATTAGGCTATGTAACCCCATTTCATTTGCTGCACCAATATAATGATAAAAGTGGTAGCCGGTTTGTAGTTCTGCGACCGAAAACGACAAAGCCAATCCATATATTTGCTGCAGTAAAAACCCAACAAAGATTATGTAGAGTTATTATAGTATTTCTCCATTTTATTGGGTATTGTATGAGTAGTATATCTATAATTCATAACTGGAGTCAAAACTAAAACTAAAAACACTGAATCCCGGTGTCTTGATTTTGAAGAATCATTGCAATCCGGTGGCACCCGAACGCCAAAACCTGGATGGCCACCTTTTTTCCCCCTCGACTGTAAAACGGTAAATACTCCAGCTGACATGTGAGTGAGGGTTAGTGTGCTCAGAGAGCAGAGTGGAAGTGGAGGCTCAGATGAGTTTGTCTGACAAATGCTCCTGGAGTATGTGTTGTCGACGGCGCGTCGGCGAGGCCCTGGACTGGGATTTGAGTCTGACTCAAGCCAAGCAAAGCATGCCAGATCACTAATTGCACAATTTAAAACCAAAGTCCCTGGCAGCTTGTGGTTTGAAACGGGAGAGAAGAGCCATTGCTTAATCAGTGAGCTCAACATGGATCTAGCGAGGCTCTCCACCGAGGAACCCCAGACGTACACGGAGGAAGCTCAGTGTCAACAGCCAAAGCAAAGACAAAGCGATTGGCTGGGCGGGCTGTAATTGCAACCTTTTATGAAGCCACGGAGGCACGGGATTGGACGGTTGGATCCACGTGCGCGGGCGAGCGATGGCACACTGATGAAGAGATTTCTCGTCTCGTCGATAATGTATGAGCGCAGTTGGTGGTGATGAACTTCACAGCGGCGTTCATATGGTATTCCACGTCTGTCTGAGGCCTCGCCAGACCGGTGTTATGCCGAATTCTGCACCCCCCCCAGTGAGAACTGCATCCCCACCATATTTTGGGCTGTTTTGAGGGGGATGCAAATCTCGGCAGGAACAAAATCTATTCTGCTGAATAATGCATGCCCTCTTAAGTTTCTTTTTCGGATACTTTAGGGTCAGACATCTGGGCATTCCTACAGACACAACTGGCCGTGTCTGCGGGTGGGAAGCTGGTGGTGTACAGTATCATGAGTCCTTGTCGCTGCTTGTCTAGCGCCTCCTCTGGTCGGTCTCTTCAGGTGGCAGGGGGGAACTGGGGGGAACAGCGTGAACCTCCTACGCGCTATGTCCTGCTGGTGAAAAGAAGCGTCTGGCGACTGCACATGAATCTGAGGAAGCATGTGCTAGTCTAGGGCTCTCCCCAGATTGGCAGAGAGGGTGGAGCAACGGCCGGGACAGCAGGGGGAATTGGCCAAGTCCAATTGGGGAGAAGATGGGATAAAAATCTGAAAAAAAATCTTGATTAACCCATTGATACCTGATGCAGCATTTGTGTGTGTATCCCTTTAAGACCGCGAACCGCATCACGCGGTTCGCGGTCTCCAAATGAGGGATATACATGCAAATGCTGCATCAGGTATCAATGGGTTAAAAAAAGACACTTGGGGCCAAACACTGTTACCAGTTCATATGTTGGGCTGTTTTGACTTGCACTGAGAATGTCATACATCTACTGTAGGCTACTCACCTGGTTTGAGAAAGGAGGGACGATGCAAATCTGGGCAGTTAATAAAATACTCATGTGTCAAATAATGCATCAACATGCAACTTTATTTCTCTATGAATTAAATGGCTGTATCATTTTTGTGCCATTTTGGCTGGACAGTGTGAGGTCAATAATGAGCCGAGCTGAAATAACGTTCATAAACTATTAGACGTCAGATCATTTCTCATCATTGGTGAACACCCAGAAACAAGATGATATCATTTTTAAACAGTATGTTGCCGTAAAATCATTACAATGTGCTCCAGAGGGGTGGGGATGCACTTCTCGCCGGGGTTGCAGAATTCAGCGTAACACCATGCTGATGATGATGTGGTCGCCAGTCGATTCAACTGCAGCTCTGCTTTGTACCTACAGTAAACTTAGCGGTATTCCAAACAACACCCTCATAATGAGACAGAGAGGAATCACACTCTTCCCTTCCCTAGCTATAATGTGCATTCAGGCCAATACAATCTATAGAACAATATTGATTTGACATGCAGAACTGATGTGAAATGCTAAATTTGGCCATTTGCAAAACGCCCTGGTATTCCCTGACTTCCCCTGTCTGGAATACGCCTCCCTAAATGCCATCTTGATATTCCATAAATGCAATGAGCAGTGTGAGACCTGGCTAGGTGTCTGAATCAAGTATGCAGGAATGGCCTCTCATCCCTCTCATAAACAGCTCCGTGAACTCCAGTGAACTTCAGAAAAGAGCCAGGCTTAGAGAAAGACACCCTTCAGTCTTCAAGATATACAATAAAACCCATGTTTTACTGCGTCATAAATCGACAAGGCATTAAATTCTCTATTTCCTATTATAGCCATGTTACAAGTTCCAGCAGCTCTCCAGCGGCGACGGGGAGGAGTAGTAAACGTTAGGACTGTGGAGCAAGGCCAGTGTTTTGGTCAGAGCATTAGCAAAGTGAGAAGAGGCATCGCACTCATTGCCCCAGCCTTATGAAGCTTTTTTTACTCAGGCCTAACGAGAGATCACACACACACGCGCACGCACACACAGACACACACACGCACACACGCACACACGCACACACGCACACACACACACACACACACACACACACACACACACACACCATCAGAGAGACAGCGGCTCAGAGAAGGAATGGGGTGGGGCTGGAGGCACACACACGCGCACACACGCGCACACACACACACACACACACACGTGCGCGCGTACACACACACACACACACACACACACACACACACACACACACACACACGCCACTGCCCTGAAGTCAATTCCACACTCAAGCAACATCCGTCTCTGATCTGGGAGCGTTCTTGCAGCGGCGGCACAACAAGAGTGATGCGGCACTGAGGGCCATGAATTAAAAAGTCAATATGTAAAACCATAGAGGGATGCCATTTTGAAAAAGCGTTCCATCAATGGAAATCATATTAACATGATAAAGGGCAGATTGGGAGGCGAGGGCCATTGATTCAGATGCTGCTCCGTGGCCCGCCATGTCCACCTCGGACATGTTAATGAATCGCACCGCAAAGACAGGGGGGGGGGGGGGGGGGGGGGGGGTCATGAGAGAGGGGATAGGGGTGAGTTCAAAGCAACAGGAGGGAGGGGGGAGGGGGGGGGGGGTACAGTTCAGTGGCACCTAGGCCTGGCCAATATTGATCAAATCAAACATCACAATATTTTACACTGAATACCTCGATATTGATAATGTGACAAATTGACAATATTCTGGGGATGAGTAGGCTTTCGAATATATTTAAACACAGTTCGCAATGATCATCAGTAATCAGTAACATGGTCCAAAATTAGCTTTTTGATTTTTTTTAAGTCACCCTGATAAGTTTGGTTTGATAGACATGCGCTGAAACGCGATTTTTTTTTAAACTGCAACCTGAAAACGAAGAAAACGGAACCAGTGAAATGCTTGTATTTACATCCTGTAAATAGCTTATTTTCAGACACACAGCGGCTGAGGCTCATATGCTTATTATATCATAATAGACAATGAGAAAATGAACAACCTATTCACCCTATTCTTGGTTCACCCTGGCTCTGCTGTCCGTCACATTAGAGATAGCAGCTCCTTGTAATCCATATGACGTTATTCCGGACCGGCTCAAATAAATACAGGCGGCCATCAAATTCAAACGAATGGTCTATATTCTCAAAAACAGATAAATATCAGCAGTTAGCATGCTAGGCTAACAACAGATCAGCTACAGACTCTGCAAGTCCCCCGGAAGTGCTTTGACACGACCCTTTGACATGACCCGGTGGTGGGACTTGCAGGGCAGGGTTGAGCGCTCAGAGCCGTCAATCTGTAGCTAGCATAGCATAGCAGGCTAAACACCGCTGATAATATCTGATTTCGACATTATGGAGGATTCATTTGAATTTGATGGCCGCGCGTATTTAGCTGGAATAACATCATATGGATTACAAACTGAGCTGAGCTGAGCTGGGGGAACAGGAGCTGCTATCTACCAATGTGACGGACAGCAAACCAGAGCAAACAGCAAACTGAGCTTTTCTCATTGTCTCTATGATATAATAACGATATGAGCCGCTGCATGTCAGAAAATGAGCTATTTACAGGTCGTAAATACATTTCACATCCCCCGTTTTCAGGTCGCAATTCAAAACGTATTACCGTTTCAGTGCATGGGAATCAAACCGAACTTATCAGGGTGATTTAAAAAGCATATTTCAAGCTGGAAAGGTTGTAAAAAGCCGGAATTATCCTTTAATTTTGGATACCGATCAGTAATGTGCAATCAGCAGGTAAAGCCAATGATTGTTCATTTTACTCAGCCAGAACAGAAACAGAAACATAAAGTTCAGAAAATGTTGTCGCTTTACCGTAACGCAGCACTCAAGACTTTGACGAAGTAACATTTAAGTTATTTCACAATATTACGATAACCAGTATCCTGGACGATATCTAGTCTCATATCCCAATATCAATATTATACAATATATCACCCACCCAGAGTAGCGCCCGCAGTAAGCCGAACCTCTGGGAGTCATTTCAGTAGAAGAGGTTTCTGTAGCAGCTATGGGGGGTTGTGTTTTGCGGGGGTGAGAGGTGGCTGACTGAGGGTTTCTTCTGTGGATGATCCACACAGACTGAAGCCAGGGAGAGAGAGAGATGAGGTAGAGTAATGCCACAAAGACCCAGAGAGAGACACAGAGAGAGAGCTGAGGATCCACCCCCTGTTGACAATGACTACAGACACATAGCCTTGAGGAGGGCGCATCCAAGGCCTCACATAATGCACACACACACACACACACACACACACACACACACACACACACACACACACAGAAAGAGAAAGCAGATAGAGATAGAGAGAGGGCAGAGGATACCCCCCCGTTGACCATGACTACAGACACATAGCCTTGGGGAGGGCGCATTCAAGACGTCACAAATGCAAGCGCACATACATACATACATACATACATCCATACATACTACACACACACACTCACACTCACACGCCGAGCGCGCGCATGCGAGAGAGTGACAAGAAAGTGCACAAGGCAGTGGTGGCAGGCCAACCAGATGAATGACTTGTGAAAGACGTGCATAGCAGCAGACACAGACAGCTGGGGCATCATAGCAGCAGACACAGACAGGCTATAAGGCTGCAGCACACAGACAGCTGGGGCATGATCAATTCACCTTCAATTAGCTGTGCTTGGCACCGCCTGCCAGCAGGACCTGGAGTATCAGTCCATTCACAACTCATCAACTCATTCAACACAAACACATCAGGTGGATTCTTCTTCTGAGGGGATTCAATTAAAACTGTCCACATAAAAAGAAGAAGAAGAAGAAGAAGAAAAAAAAACTGTGCAATATCTATCGCAGGATGAAAGCAAAGGGATTACTTTCAATGCCATAGGAGGCGAAGAAGGTAAAGGAGAAAGAGAGAGAGAGTGTGTGTGTGTGTGTGTGTGTGTGTGTGTGTGTGTGTGTGTGTGTGTGTGTGAGTGAGAGAGAGTGTGTGTGTATGTGAGAGAGAGAGAGACTGTGTGTGTGTGTGTGTGTGTGTGTGTGTGTGTGTGTGTGAGAGAGAGATAGAGTGTGTGTGTATGTGTGTGTGAGAGAGAGAGACTGTGTGTGTGTGTGTGTGTGTGTGTGTGTGTGTGTGTGTGTGTGTGTGTGAGAGAGAGAGAGAGAGACTGTGTGTGTGTGTGTGTGTGTGTGTGTGTGTGTGTGTGTGTGTGTGTGTGTGTGAGAGAGAGAGAGAGCGAGAGAGAGAGAGCTCCTTCCTGGGAGTGTGATGGCACAGCACCTTTGTTAAATATGAACTAATTAAGTGGAGAAATGAAAGTGTTTCATCTTCATTAGTATCAGACAATAGGACTATGAAACATAATTGAGAGTAGTTCCACTTTAATAGAATGAACAGAAGTCATTTGGTATTGAAATGTGCAGGGTGATTTAGCCAAAAGAAAGTGTATTATTAGATTTAATACAATACCTACACATGATCAATGCCGGGGGTGCAGGTGCTAGTTTGTCTGGGCTTCTTCAAATGATTATTAGGCCCGCGGAAGAATGGCCCGGCGCCGATCCGCATTGATTACAAAGAAGCAGGCCCATTTTTCACTGCGTGTGGCTGCTGCACACAGCATTCATTAAGCCTGTACACATGTCATGTGACATAACACATGTGACATAACGTGTGGCTGCTGCACACAGCATTCATTAAGCCTGTACACATGTCATGTGACATAACACATGTGACATAACGTGTGGCTGCTGCACACAGCATTCATTAAGCCTGTACACATGTCATGTGACATAACACATGTGACATAACGTGTGGCTGCTGCACACAGCATTCATTAAGCCTGTACACATGTCATGTGACATAACACATGTGACATAACGTGTGGCTGCTGCACACAGCATTCATTAAGCCTGTACACATGTCATGTGACATAACACATGTGACATAACGTGTGGCTGCTGCACACAGCATTCATTAAGCCTGTACACATGTCATGTGACATAACACATGTGACATAACGTGTGGCTGCTGCACACAGCATTCATTAAGCCTGTACACATGTCATGTGACATAACACATGTGACATAACGTGTGGCTGCTGCACACAGCATTCATTAAGCCTGTACACATGTCATGTGACATAACACATGTGACATAACGTGTGGCTGCTGCACACAGCATTCATTAAGCCTGTACACATGTCATGTGACATAACACATGTGACATAACGTGTGGCTGCTGCACACAGCATTCATTAAGCCTGTACACATGTCATGTGACATAACACATGTGACATAACGTGTGGCTGCTGCACACAGCATTCATTAAGCCTGTACACATGTCATGTGACATAACACATGTGACATAACGTGTGGCTGCTGCACACAGCATTCATTAAGCCTGTACACATGTCATGTGACATAACACATGTGACATAACGTGTGGCTGCTGCACACAGCATTCATTAAGCCTGTACACATGTCATGTGACATAACACATGTGACATAACGTGTGGCTGCTGCACACAGCATTCATTAAGCCTGTACACATGTCATGTGACATAACACATGTGACATAACGTGTGGCTGCTGCACACAGCATTCATTAAGCCTGTACACATGTCATGTGACATAACACATGTGACATAACGTGTGGCTGCTGCACACAGCATTCATTAAGCCTGTACACATGTCATGTGACATAACACATGTGACATAACGTGTGGCTGCTGCACACAGCATTCATTAAGCCTGTACACATGTCATGTGACATAACACATGTGACATAACGTGTGGCTGCTGCACACAGCATTCATTAAGCCTGTACACATGTCATGTGACATAACACATGTGACATAACGTGTGGCTGCTGCACACAGCATTCATTAAGCCTGTACACATGTCATGTGACATAACACATGTGACATAACGTGTGGCTGCTGCACACAGCATTCATTAAGCCTGTACACATGTCATGTGACATAACACATGTGACATAACGTGTGGCTGCTGCACACAGCATTCATTAAGCCTGTACACATGTCATGTGACATAACACATGTGACATAACGTGTGGCTGCTGCACACAGCATTCATTAAGCCTGTACACATGTCATGTGACATAACACATGTGACATAACGTGTGGCTGCTGCACACAGCATTCATTAAGCCTGTACACATGTCATGTGACATAACACATGTGACATAACGTGTGGCTGCTGCACACAGCATTCATTAAGCCTGTACACATGTCATGTGACATAACACATGTGACATAACGTGTGGCTGCTGCACACAGCATTCATTAAGCCTGTACACATGTCATGTGACATAACACATGTGACATAACGTGTGGCTGCTGCACACAGCATTCATTAAGCCTGTACACATGTCATGTGACATAACACATGTGACATAACGTGTGGCTGCTGCACACAGCATTCATTAAGCCTGTACACATGTCATGTGACATAACACATGTGACATAACGTGTGGCTGCTGCACACAGCATTTATTAAGCCTGTACACATGTCATGTGACATAACACATGTGACATAACGTGTGGCTGCTGCACACAGCATTCATTAAGCCTGTACACATGTCATGTGACATAACACATGTGACATAACGTGTGGCTGCTGCACACAGCATTCATTAAGCCTGTACACATGTCATGTGACATAACACATGTGACATAACGTGTGGCTGCTGCACACAGCATTTATTAAGCCTGTACACATGTCATGTGACATAACACATGTGACATAACGTGTGGCTGCTGCATACAGCATTCATTAAGCCTGTACACATGTCATGTGACATAACAGCTGTCTGACACGCTACGCGCCGTGCGGCGGGATGGGGATGCAGCGGCGACGCCCCCCGGGGGAACCGAGGACGATGACACCGAGTCGCTCCGTGGCGACGGCGCGCACAGCAAGACGGAAAAACGCTGTGCACGTCGTCACGTCCGGATGTTCAGACTTTCACGGAAAGTTGAAAGAGTTCAACTCTGTTGTCGTTATTAAAGCCGTATCAAACGATACAAACCGGCACCGTGGCTCCTGCGTTACATCGTTGGCTCGCTGGGGGCAAAGCTAAGCAGGTCCGACTCTGGTTAGTAGTTGGATGGGAGACCGATGGTGCTGGAAGTGGAGTTGGCCGACCAGTAGGAGGTGCTCTTCCCTGTGGTCTCATGAATAATCTCCCCCATCCCCAATGCCCCCGGGCAGAGACGGGCACTCTGTCCTGTGAGTGAGCACCGTCCTTCCGATGAGACGTCAAACTGAGGTTCTGACTCTCTCGGTGGTCACCCCCCGGTGCCCTGGCTAAATCCCCACCCGGGCCTTCCTTCCCATCATGGCCACCTAACCGTCCCTCCATATCTAACTGAGCTCTCCACTGTGATAGGCTGATGTGTGCCGAGCGTTGTGGCGCAAACTGGCTGCCGTGCGCCCAGGTGGGTGCTAAAGACACACGCTGATATGTAAAGAAGCGCATCGGGGCCTTGAAAAGCGCTATATAAATCTAATCAATTATTATTATTATTATTATTATAACAAAGAAACAAAATTGTAACTAACTAGCAATTAACTCTGCGTGTGGCGTGACCCCCCCCCCCCCCCCCCCCCCCGAGTAAAGGCGTGGGGTGGGGTGCAAAAACAACGTGGCCATTAAAACATTCACACACACACACACACACACACACACACGGGGGGCCATGGAAACAGTGGGTCTTTATCACTTCAAAGGCCGGCCTCCCTCTGGCGTGTGGGGGAAGCCGTGACTGTCGCTCGCCTCGGCGCGCCTCTTTCTCTTTTCTCTTTCTGCTGCATTTGTGGTGCACTTGGAAAGCCCAGAGTCAGGAAACACAAGGTCTTTTCAAAGTGAGTCAACAGGCCTTTGAAGCCCGGCCAACGGAGTCAGCAACCCGGCGACAAGGTGCCGAGCCATTATCATTCAATAGACAGCCGGGATTTTGCATATTTAACAGGAAATTTCACTTTGCTTTTTTGACACGGGGCATTATGCATCGTCTGTACATAAAATCCATCAGCACCTTTGCCAATTCTGTTTGTGCTTTTTCCCCCCATTCCACCGGGGAAATGTGTTTCTGTTGCAATGCATAATACTACATTCAGAATTAAATTATATATCTGTTTGGACAAACAAATTGGACCACGGGTTCAAGGTAAACCATTTGACTTGTTTATTTATTTATTTTGTTTGCTTGTTTGTTTTGCTGTTGATATAACCTCATAGGGCAGAAAGCCTTCGATTGTGACATTTGTTATCGCTGCTTGTTTTTTTTTTGGGGGGGGGGGGGACTGGTGAAGGTACAAACACTGCACTGCACTCAGATCATTTACCTCGGAAAAAAATAAAAAAATAAGATGACATTTTAGAAACGGACAGTAGGGATATTAAAATAAGAATCCATCCTTGAACACTTAACCTTGCATTTGTGAGTGAATGTTGTTGTTTGGTGGTGGATGACTGGCCAAACGAAGACAACGTGACATTTCCAGCACTGTTACAACAACTGACAGTAAATCAGTCCTTCACAATCAAAGAGCTAAGGGCTTCTTTCTAGACTCAACACTTTACACGGAGAGTAGCCTAGGGATGGGTATCGTTAGGATTAACGATACCGATACTGCTACTACCGATGGCGATAGCGATACTTATCGATACTCTTATTGATACTACTCTCCATAATTTGGTGCACAAAATAAAGTCATGACATGAAAAGATGTGGAAAAGATTCAACAGTTATTTTGTTATTACTTTTTTGTGCAGTTCAATTCCTGAGAAGGCCTATTTCACCACTGTGAATATGATGATTTATTAATCCTAGAGGTCAGGTATGTAGTAGAAATATGTATTATTTTGGAAATTGGATGATCAGAGAACAGAGAAAACGCCTGTAGTTTTCCCCTTATCGATAATCCTACTACAACAACCAGAATGCATTGCGCACGTCACAGACTCAACTTTCCAGGGACAGTGTAGCAGCAAAGACAAAGTTAGCAGCATTACAGGTCAAGTAAACAGCGCTCCTTGTTGTTCTGTATTCAGAGCTCGTAAAGCGTCGACACAATATTCTGTGAGAAAACAAAGCCAGCTTCACCGACGCACGGTGAAGTTTGTTGTAGCGCGAGGCGGAGTTTCTCTCTGGTGATCGTGGTCACTTCCTCTTCCAGACTCTGTTGTGTGATTCAACAGCGCGATAGCCTCGTATGATAAAACTCGTTTTCTTCCAAATCCTAAGTAAAGTATTGAGTAGTAGCCTATGATATGTTAGTGTCTGCTTTTTGCTGTTGCTAGCGCAGAATGGGACAGGAGTGTAGAGAGAGCACAGAACATAAACATGCAGTTCAGCAACGTCAAACGTACTGTAATGGCTGGATGCCGTCATTAGGGGATGGTTAGAATAAATGAACGTTACATAACGTAGAAGGGATGGAGGATTTAAGTTATGGAGTATGGAGGGTATTCAGAAAATTGAAGATCTGTATGTAAAAGATGTTTTGCTTTCTTTTGATCAATTATGTCAGAAATACCAAATACCTAAAAAGCCTTTGTTTAAATATTTACAGTTAAGAAGCTTCATGGCATCGAGATGTGAACAGATAACATGTATTCCACCCTTATCAACACTTGAAGCGATGACAAAAATCACTAAAAATGTGGAAACGGGAACTTTCTGAATGTATTGGCCTGGAAAGACTAACGTACATTGCTCTAAGGGCAAAGGGAAAGATTTTGCTCAGCTCTGGGAGCCATACATGCGTTTCATGAGAGATGGAGGCGGAGGTCTTGCCTGAAAGTTTGTATAAAAAAAAAGAAAAAAAAGAGTGTGAGCAATGTAGAGGAAGTGTTTTGATTTGTTTTATCAGTACTTAGTTTGAATTGTTGCAGGTTGATTGTGTGTGTGTGTGTGTGTGTGTGTGTGTGTATGTGTGTGTGTATGTTGTGAAGTGTCCGGTCTTTAAAGTTGTATTGTCACTGTATGTTGTGTATAAGAAAAAAAATGACAATAAACATATTGGGGGGGAAAAAAACGTTACATAACGTATAATTTGTTGAGAAGCTTAATACTCCGGTATTGACCAATCAGGAACCAGTACCAATTTAGTACCGGTACCTATCCCTAATGGAGAGAGATCAATTTCTCCAGTGAGCGCGTAGTCTCAATAGACCAGAATGCAATGCAGCCACAAGACATGTGTCATTTTGGGGGGTAGGGGTGTTGAAGTGATCATAGACATAGTTGGCTGTCTAGTGAAACATACTGTATATACTTCTATACATACACAGAAAGCAACAAGTTCAAGCCCCTTCTCTAAGGATTGTTACAAGGCATTCTGGGAAATGTAGGACATTGCCAACTGAAGTGGAAGTAAATGACAATACTTCCTCCTGGAATGCATTGTACAGCACAGACTGGTGATCTGTAACTGTGTGAGTGTATCAGAGAGTGGAGTTTCCCTTTCAAACTAACACATTGTTTTAAACTCTATAATATAAATCCAGACAGCACAGGAGCACTCCAGCCACATAAACATACTGTTGGTGTTTATTATTTGGACCCCCGTGTTATTTTGAGATGGTGCCCCCCGTTTCGTCTTCGTGAGCTCTCTGCTGTCCCTGGGCAGTACAGCGCTTACATACGATAGCTGTATTCCTGCCCGCTGGGGGTTTGCTCTGATGACCCAACTCCGGTGCGTCCATTCCTAATGAGCAGGCAGCCAGTGGCTGTGTTTTCTGCTGGGCTGTCAGCTGTCTGTCCCCCCGGTGGACTAAAGGAGGGAGGGCACCCAGCAGCACCCCCCCCCCCCTTCCCCCAGGAGGGCAGCTTCACAGAACCGGGTCCCGTGGCGAGCTACTAATGATCCATATGATAGCCCGGCCCAGCCATTGTTTGGGCTACATTACCCCAGAAAGGGACAAACAATCGTTCGCGGTGTCACTTGATAATGGCCCAAAAAGCAAATCTCACAGACCTTCATTCTTCACAAGGGTAATTAATTCGCGGCTGTGCCGGGGTGTCTTGGCTCTCGCAGCGTTTCTCGCGCTGGCCCCGCTACACTCCTCCAAAGATTTCCAATTGTTTTGCAGACAATGGTTTCAGAAGGCAGTAAAAGGCCATTGATCTGAGGAGGCTACTTGCAAATACCCCTCGTCTCTGCGCCGGCGAAATGCATCTTACTGTGTTGCGTTAAGCAATTCCACATTTTAATAGGCCGACTATTGATGGTTGATGCCAAAAGAGTATGGTATTGACGTTGCTCAAACGCATCCACAATGAGGTCTGGAGGGGATAGCACAGAGCTCAGCACAATAAAGAATAAGAACCAACGCGCGCGCGCGCGGCCATCAAACTGGAGCGCAGGAATTGCATAATGTTGCAGAGAGCTCGTAAAAAAAAAAAAGTTAGTGTAATGTGTTGTCATGATTGACTTTTATGATCAATGCTAGATCCCAAAGTATGCGGCCTCCGCGCTCCCAATAAGCAAGTCAGATCCATAGTTCTCGGGCTGGACTACATCGTAATTACAATTGCAGGATTAGCTACATGTGCATTATTGGATGTAATTAGGTGTTGATTAAAATTGGAACATTACTTGCAACAGCTCCGATGAGAGTGATAATAGCTCCGGCCAGTAGATTGCACTTATATCTCCATCCATTTACTTTAAAAAAAAGTAGAAGGTACAGAACAAAAGCAGTTGCTCTGGGTTTTTTTTTTTTTTTTTTTTTGTATTACCAATAAATCCCACGCAGCAGGAGAAATGAATGATCTTTCGACAAAGTAGAGACAGGACGGGACAAGACAAATGTCTGTGCTTACATCAAATGTTCCCAGATACGAAACAACCCAACCACACCAATAAAGCAATCAATGCTAACCTAATCTCTCCAGCCTCAGCGGCACTTGCTTGCCATTTCTTAGCCCCAAAACGGAGCCTGAAAGGCATAAATAAATAAACCTCAAACCACTTGTGTTTTATTGCTGCCACTAAGGATGGGGGGGGAGAGCACACAAACGCCCATCACACCATCTACAGTGCATAAAGCTCATCTCGGATAGGGGGGCGCCGCCGCGGCATTATCCGAATTACAAACACAGTCACTTTCAAATTTGGTTAAGGGAGAGAGAGAGAGAGAGAGAGAGAGAGAGAGAGACTGAGGAAGACGAGGAGGCGAGGGAACGGAGGCTGCGGATGACTCATCTCTGCTCTGGCGGGCGAGATGCCCACTCCTTGTGCCTGGGCCCGACACGACAGGCTGGGTGGGTGGAGGGTGGAGGGTGGTGGTGGGGGGGGGGTGAAGGAGCAGGCGGCGCTGGCCTAGTCAAAGGTGCTTTGAGGGGGATAAGCCGCATGGCCCTGTCTCAAATGGGGACACTCCAGTGGGTAAAGCCTGCCTTAAAGAGAGCGGCCGCCTTCTCTCCTCCACCGTGACTCTTCATACATCCATCCAAGCAGAACTAAGGGTGCTGCTCACCAAGATACAAAGGGGACAAAATCACTCTCCTCCACACTTCTACACAGCCCCATCCTAGCCATAGAGCCTGGACGTACGTATGTACATGTGTGAGCGTATAGTACAGACAGAGAGATAACACACACACGCACACACGTGCACACACACACACACACACACACAGTGAACATACACACTGGCAGGCACAAGACTGCTCCCTTCTGGTGGCAGCGTGCGGCTACACTCGTCACGTGGACACAGCGAGCGAGGGAGCGAGCGTGGCTGGATATTGTCCAGACGCAGTTATAATTTCACTAATGCTCACTCAAATGTCAATGGGGTCCGGTGACGAAGCCTTCTTAATCCCTCACATGAATTTGGCGCCCAAAGCGAGAGCGTGTGGCAGATATGAGAGGTGCATGAGGGGGCATATATTAGAATATTATATATTACACACATGACTTGTATCTGGCCTCGATGGGCGTGTTCTGTGAATTCAGCTGATATTTAAATGAGCAGGCAGAGGGGAGGGGCCGGCGTGAGTGATGAGCGAGTTAACCTCTCTCTCTCTGGGTAGAGGCATGGAGGAAACCAACAGCAGATGACTTCCTGTTGAGCCTAAGCTGCACTAGCCAAGGTTTGATATCAAAATGCACCTGTCTTACCTGCCTAACTCACAAGGTGGAGCTGCAGCACACAAGAGCGGTCCCATCCCCACTAACGGAGACATCATATTTTTTGCTCTATTTGTCCAAATGAAGTTCTGGTGTCAGGTCTGGTCTCTTCTGATGAATCCAAATCAAGAGTGGACATGAGGTATTGTCCTCTCTCGTCTCTGGGCTCTTTGGTATAAAGCAGCCATTCCCAAACTTAAAGGAACACTCCGTCATATGTCAATATTGATTTATTTTGCACATCATTCAACACATCCGAGAACTGTCGACAGTTCTGCAGACATTCATTTAGTTTGACAGAATCGAGAGTTGATTTGAGTTAAGTTGTGGACCAGTGATGTCATTCATGCACAGATGACATCACTGGCCACAACTTAACTCAAATCAAATCTCAATAACTGTCAAACTAAATGAATGTCTGCAGAACTGTTTACAGTTTCCGGATATCTGTTGAATTCTGTGCAAAATAAATCATCATTGAAGATTGGTGGAGTGTCCCTTTAAGAATGCCGCGGCCCAATTTGAAAAGTGGAAATCTTCCACGGTCCACCCAAAGCTTCAATCACAATTCTGATCAACATAGAGACCAAGATCAAGTATTTCACTATATATGTTTCATTCCAGAAACAGAACATGTGAACATACGGGCAAAGCAGTGCAGCATAATAGCATTGTTTATTGTTTCACTTTTGAAAAGAAAGAGAGACCCAGACACCACACAAAGTGCAGAAACAGGTATCACCCTCCCTCTGTGTGTGTGTGTGTGTGTGTGTGTGTGTGTGTGTGTGTGCGCGTGTGCGTGCGTGCGTGTGTGTACGCATGCGCTTCACAGCTAGCTACATGTAGCTAGCATAACATGGTACCTACATATTGGTCTGAATGTGTGTTTTCCGCTAACACCAGAAGCTCCGCTCTAGCCTAAAAACTGAGCTTGCAAAAGCTTGTCAAACACGGACTGCACCGTGCCGTGCCGCTACAGCCATGCTCACGGCCCACCTGCACTACCTTCAGGGCCCACCAGAGGGCCGCAGCTCACACTTTGGGAGTCACTCTA